>NC_060886.1:16685607-17035607 GCF_014805685.1 Silurus meridionalis
ATCCTGTTTAGAGTCATGGTGGATTCAGTGTCTGCCCAAGGAACAGTGGACATGAGGCAGGAATGCATCTATCATTTCAGGGCATTGCACACTGATTTACACCTGGGGGTAATAGATTGTAGCCAATCCATGTACTGGCATATCTTTTGGAGGTGATGCAAAACCAGAGAACCCACAGGAAATCCACAGGAATATAGAAAAAACATGCAAAACATCACATAAACATGGAACCCAAAAACTGTGAGAGGGAAAATATACCCTCAGCACTGTTTTAGCATCCTGCAACAAAACTGTCTCATTACTTCTTTAATTTTCTTTCATCTGAAATACAATAATTGATCAAATTATTTTAGTTACATGGCCATATGTTTGTGTGAAAATTTAAAAGGCCCAGTGTGGCTGCAGGTTTCCATCCCAACCAAACAAAAGCCACACCTAATTCCACCTGTGACAGTAAACCTGCAGCCACACCAGCCTCTTGAGAATAAAACTGCACATCCCTGTTTCAGAACAAAAATAAATAATGTGCTTCACAATTTAGAATAAATGCTTTATGGTAATTCTCCCAATATAAAATACCAATACATTCTTATGTTTTGTTATTTTTGGCACTGTCTGTTTTATGAAACATTTTTTCCTTCAGAAAGTGTACAAATTACATGAGTTGTCACACCAAACAAGCATTCATACTGTACTCTAGTACTTGGTATCTGTCCTAAAATAGATTTTTTTTTTAAATCCAATTTCCCAGCATGAACTAAGGTATTCTCAGTCACTTTTACTAAAAAAAAGCACACATGTATCTTCACTAATTCCAAGAATGTTTATGGAGAGTAACGATTACACCATTCTTCAAGATATGATTTAAAGACAGATTCATCTTACTCAAGAGCAAAGGTTAATAAAAGTGTGTTGTCACGGAAAGAGATAAGAAGCTATATAGTTAAGACATTCAATTCCTTTAAGAAGTGGCTGATATTATAAACATTTTAGTTATGTTTGAGTATTAAGTTTAAGATGTTTCAGACTTCCAGTTTTGACACTTTAACCAGTATAAAGGTGTGAGAGAAACAGTTTAAAATCATTGTAGGTTTTGTAATGTCCATGTACACAGCAGTTCAGAGAAGAAAGGTTCCAGCAACAGAATACAAAGATACTTTCTCTTCACTTATTTACGCTTCACATCTCGAAAGCACAAAACCCCACATTGTTATAAACGCTTGCCTGACTGTGTTTACATGTTCACTCGTGACATTTTCAGGTGTTCATAGTACAATAGTGGGATTTGAATGCGCAAGTGCAAGAATGTGTAAAACCGTGTATGTGACACGGTGCTCAAAAATGCCTCGTCGTCTGAATAGTTTCGACCTCTCCTTACTTTTACTTATTCGTCTGTCGCATGGGAGCACTTTGTGTGCATTACATAGCGTTCAGGTTGAGGGACAGGTTTGTGTACTGTGTAAAGCCACACCTTCAGCTGCCCTGCCCAGTTGTTGTCAGCAAGTGAAATTCAGTGAAGCTCTGGAAACATATTCACATTCCAGCCTCAGCCACTGACACACTGAGGTAAGTCAACTCTGGATTCAGCAGTTGTTTTATTTCCTTAAAAAAACTGCATTATAGAGAGTTTTGAAAGGATTCTTTCTTAAATTATTAAAAGGAAATACTCATAAAAATGTACCGTACATAGATCCTTAAAGGAGTCTCAAAAGCCAAAACATTTCATTAAAGTTCCATGTACCATCATATGATGTGCAGCTGACAGAGATACTGTATTATTGTAGTACTTTATTGAATGATTATGTTGATTTCTTGTCTTACAGAATCTGATGGATAATGTGATAGAATTACCCAGTGTAGAAGGGAAAATAGATTACTCTGCTGTTGTACTTTTGTGTACATTGATAGAAGAAAAGTACTTATGTCTTACTGTAAATACATTTCGAATCAAGTCATTATTACTTGAAACAGTAAATAAGTCCAGGATCATGCCAGTTAGCCAGTTGTGTAAAGAATGCTGTGGGGAAAAAATCATAATTTACAATTACAAGTAAGGTTTCTCCTATGGACATAAATGGATAAATATGTTATGGAAACCTTCTGTTGCATTGATTTGTCATTCATATAAGAAGTGATTGGCCTTAAATAAAGTTAATAAAGTATAGCACAAAAAACTAAAACGAGTCAACATGCTTACAGGCCACACTTGAACAATATTTACATTTAAATCTCAATCATATTAAAGTTGAACTTAAACATTTTTTCAATTTTTCCTATTCATTTTATTTTAACATGAATTCTAATTAAATTACAGTTTTGGTATGGATAAGACTTTTATGATGATGACATGGTTTAAAACACATAAATCATCTAGGCAAATAGCAAAAACACATGCACTGTTTTCTTCCTGAGAATTACGATTAGATTTTCAAGGATCTAGGACAGGGTCTTGGTGCACTGTAGTATGTTCTACATATTTTTAATTGAATTTGATTCTAAAAAGCTTATACACTGCAGATGTGTGTTATCATTAAATGGGAGAAAACTTGGCATCCCTTTAGATGACAAGGGCATGTTTGTTTAGGGTGTGTCTAATGAAGATCAAGACAGACAAGTTTTCTATCCTGAAAAGCATGTGTCAGAAAAAAATTAAGATGGAAACCGGGTTATCATACATGAGACAGTACAATGCCATCTTTTATGGTTCTGTGAAATCTGAACTGATCATTGTTACACAGCATTGCCAGTAAGGTGTGGTAGCATGATCTTATCTTGTCTTTTAAATCAGTTGGAGTGTTTAGATTTCATCCACTGTGTGTTATATAATGTCAACAATTTATATTCTATTTCAGAACACAAGCATAAACCATGGCCTCCACCTTTCCTAGGAAATCATATCCTCCTGTGACCGGTAAGACCATGTGTTATGCCTCTATATGTGCAACAGTGACACAGGTCATGCTAACAACAAAATGCAGCCAGTTTAGATTCATGTCAGAGAATCAAAGTACTGGCACATTGTTCATTGTTGTACTTTGGAGGAACTAAATGTTCATTGGGAACAAGAACAGGGAAAAATTCATAATCATATTGCCATTTCTTACAAATGAATACCGATGGTCTGAACAAACTTTCTTTTCCCAAAAAAGCTTATTATATAATTACTGATAGAAGAGTTAATAAATATTATGTATGCCACTATGCTTTGTAATTGCAGACAAGAGCAAGTCTAGTGTGGTAGAGGACAGTAAAAAGAAGTCTTCCCTCCTGAAGGACAACAGTTGGATCAAGAAAGATGGGAGTGATGATAAACCAGTGGAGTAAGTGAACATTGAGGCAAAACACATATAGACAAAAAACAGGGGGAAAAGATTTATCTTTGTTAAGGGTGGAAAAAGTGGTTAGCTGTATGTCACAATGGCATTTTATCATCATTGGAATACAATTTAATACATACATGCATAATTTAAGGTTCCTTTGATGAAACGTTGATCCTAAGTGTCTTCTTACAGCCTGAACTCAAACTTTGGAAGAAGTGTCCTGGGCCAGTTCAAATCTACTGAAAATCTTAGCAGGTATACAGATCATTTCTGAGCCATGTTTTATTGAACAAAAAAAAAATGCCACATGAGATGTCAAACCCAATTAAATGCAATGAATAAGAGCATTTGAAATATTTTAATCACCAGATATGTGTTTGCTCATTAATCTGTTTAGCTCTTCAGAAATAAACAGCAGCACCACCACGACCACCTCCTCCACAGTAACTCCCATTAGTCCAACAAAAAAAGTCCAGTCCCTGTCAAAAAGGTAGTACAATCTACAAAATATGGATAAAAAAGAAATATATAAAAAAACATACTTCTATTTTCACCTCATATTATTATTATTTTAACATTATATTATTGCTTATTATTTTAAATATGTAGATTCAGTACGAGTCAGGATGAGCTGGATTCAAGCAGGTAACATATATTTGAACTCTGGTCTACTCAGTCTTGCATCTATATTTGTACACTTGCTCTTAAAAAAAATGCAGAACACCAGCTTTGCACTACATTGGTAGACTTTTATCTGGTAATCTTGTGGAATACACGGTCATACCCAAAATGTCCAACATTTAAAGTATGCCTTCCCCACCCATCATTTTTCCAAAGTTACCGGACCAGTAGAGCCAAATACAAGGGAAAACACACCCTGACAGCACACACCTAGTAAAATGTCACATTCTTTTGCTGAATGATCTTATGTGTCTCTTACAGCAATACTACTACTACATCTTTCAAAAATGGTACAAAGACAACAGTAACTACAAGCAGGTAGATAAAAAAAAATCCCATGATTTTTTTACTAATCAATAATTGATAGATAGTAAGATGTTGAGGTTTTCTTTGTTGAGGGAGTGACGAGGATGGACAGGATTAAAAAAGGGTTTATTAGAAGGACAACACATGTAGGATGTTTTGGGGACAAGGTGAGGGAGGCGAGGTTGAGATGGTTTAGACATGTGCAGAGGAGAACATGGGGTATATCGGTAGGAGAATGCTAAGGATTGAGCTGCAAGGAAGGAGGAAAAGAGAAAGACCAAGGAGGAGGTTTATGGATGTGGTGAGGTAACACATGCAGGAAGTTGGTTTAAAAGAGGCAGATGTAGAGGACAGGGGGGGGTATGGAGACGGATAATCCACTGTGGCGACCCCTAATGGGTGCAGCCGGAAGAAGAAGAAAAAGAAGAATGATTGATAGATAGATAGATAGCACATGCAACTTTATTTTTAAAAACTGCAATATGGCCTCACACATTTTTGTGACTTTTTCAGAACATCTGTGGTGAAGACACCAACCAAAACGGAAACGTTCACTGAAAAGGTCTTCGCAGACTCCAAGACCAATGCTGGGTAAATGCTGTTAGTGTTTCTATAGTTCCAATCTACCACTCATTATCAAGGCTAAAACAGCTATCTTGTCTATAAGTCTGTGTTCTTTCATTTTACATGCCCCAAAGGTTAATGGCTACAGTGATAAGATTCTGTCAGTGAAGTGTCTAATTTATGGCAGCTAATCTCCTCAGGATATGTTTTCCTGTGTACATATCAATTGCTTCAATTCTTGGCCTCTGTAGGCACTTCTAAAAGTAAAATATGTAAACTGTACACTTGAATCATCCCCTCATTGTACCGCTGATGATTATAATAATATTTACTATTTCTTTTTTGTTTCTTTTAAATGTAGGATGTATTATGCATAAGCTGCACACAGTCACTAATTTATTTATTTATTTTTTTAATTGAAGGAAAATTCAAACTCCGCCACTTGTCGAGGCAACTACAAAAAGGTACAATAATATTTCAGTTCAGTATTCTTGTATTCATTGTTTTATATGTTGTTTAATAATTTTTTGTGTACCTAACCCTAGACAACTCTCTTTTCTTAATGTTCAGAGACATAAAAACAGTCAAACCACCATTGCCCAACAAGACCACCAAAAACGAGACTTTCACAGTGATTACTTCTAAGGATAAGACTGTTCAGTAAGTGGGAAATTTGTGTACGAAGCTTTACTTGTTCTGTTTCGTTTTCGGTTGTTTAAAGCTTTTTATTTTTCTCAGAGAAGAAAAGAAGACTGTCAAAACTGAGACAGCACCATCTTCACCCACCAAGTCCACCAGGACAGAAACTGTCACTGTGACTACTTTTAAAGACTCCATAGTAAAGTGAGTGGTGAAGTCGTTCATGATGTTTCACACCTTTTGGTTTCTTTTCTAACACTATTTCTTTTGTCCAGAGAAGACAGCAAAACTGCCAAATCAGTACCACCAATCTCACCCTCCAAGACCACCAAGACAGAGACCATCACTGTGGATACTATGATGGGCAAAATAATTCAGTGAGTGGTGCATAAAGAGTGGCTTATTTCGTTTCACTCAGAAATACATGTAACTGTATATAACGCTCCTTTTTCCTTCAGAGAAGACACCAAATCAGTCAAATTAGCACCACCAGCCCCTCCCACCAAGAGCACTACAAGGTTATTGCAAATAAATTTCACATTTGCTTTAACCTGAGTCATTTCCTCACCCTCACTTTCTGATAAGCTCTTGTTCTTATCAATTTCAGCACAACCTATAAAAGTACTACTCCAACATCTAAGACAACATCCTATTCCATCAGCTCCAAATCTAGGTGATTTTTCAATATGCCTTTATATTAACAAATTCATTATGCACAAAGACCATAGATTAATTTATTAATTTCCCCTAGTGCTGAGGATGAGTTGTTTGATACCCTTATCCCCACATCCATCAAGTCAACCTATGCATCTGACACAAGGTATGGAATGTTGGGTGTGACCCATAAATGGCATTTTTCTTAGTGGTTTTCTTTGTGCATAATCTGTGCTACCTTTGAACTATTTTGCATATCGGATCTTCTCACAGGAATGATAAAAGCAGTGGAACAAGTTCTACAACGTACACCTCAAGGTCTTACAAAGACGACAGGTACTCATTCGCATATAGACTCTTGTAACTGCATGATCACTTGAGACCAACAGACATTTCACAATGTCATTATATTTTTCTCGCAGGTTCAATGAGTATCTTTCTGATACGGTGGTCACCGATTCAGTGAAGACCGTGTCCTCATCGTCGGACAGGTATGCGTTACGTTTCTAAGATTAAGCATTGAATGCTGATTGCAGACACTTTAATTTTGTTATTTTTTTTTATTTTTTATACGCAGTTATGATCGCAGAGGCTCCACAAAAAGCTACACTACAACAACTTACTCAGAGAGCAGGTGCAATGAAATAACAAGTTAATCCATATATATATATATATATATATATATATATATATATATATATATATATATATATATATATGTGTGTGTTTTTTTTGTTGTGCTAAATTTAGATTGTGAAGTTTTGTATTTTAACTGGCACATAATTTCTCAATAGACCTGAAAATTTCTCAGACATCTACACATCAAGATCTGTTGGAACAGTTTACACAACACCTGAAAGGTAATTAAACTGGGCTTTGCAAATTCTGACTTTTTCTTTGATAGAAAATATTTACATTTTAAAATCTTTTTTGTAGGAAAATCGTAGAAAGGGATCTTTGCACACTCTGCCAGAAACCAATGCTTGCGGAAACAAAAATGATTCTAGAGGATGTGGATATAAAGTGCCATGCCAGTTGTTTCAAGGTAAAAAAATGTATAAACATTATTTATTGCAAGAATTCTTATCTAATAAAACCACATTTTATCTTAAATATATTAGAACACATTGTTTAAGACGTAAAATTTTAAAATATAAATGTATTTATTATATTGACTGATATTGACAGAAAGCTACTTTGAAAGTGTTAACTAAATATCTCCCACAACAACCCAGAACATTGCTTATGTATTTTTTAGATTATGTGTATTGATAGATTTATTAGATGATGCATATATAATGTGAACCCTGTGAATGAATTGTTATTACAGAAACAATAGTGATATAGTAATAATAATATAAAGCTTTGATAATCATTTTAAAAAATGTTTTGAAATGAATTAAAACCAAATCTAAATAAAAACATAAACTGTGCTGTGGTTAATATGATGTAATATTATTTAAAGATCATGTAGGGTTTGATTTGGCAGCCAAACTGTATTATGTTCAAATCATGGCAGCATACTCTCACACTCTCTTTTTCATACTCTAGTGTGATGTGTGTAAGTGTTCTCTTGGAAATCTGAGAGCAGGGGATAGTTTGTGGTTGTACCAGCGTACGGTGCATTGTGAGGGCTGCTTTGGTGTCACAAGGAGTAAGTAAAGCAATACTCACATAATTACAGTGTTATAGATGTTATAAGTAAAACTATTTTAACATTTACAACATACAGCATTTTAAACAATATCATTTTTGTCCTACAGGTAAATGGATTCGCTGAAGATGAACTTTCTGCAAAACCATGAAGTGCAGAGACATTAAGGAATTTTACATGATGTTCAAATAGTTCTATATGGGAATAAGATGCATATCAAATATACCTAAGCAGGGGTTATTCATTTAAAATACAAGAAAGATAAGGCATTCTGGGTGTTGGATCTGTTGAAAATGCAGGGAAGGGACTCATTTCTTCTTTTTTTTCCCTCCAAATAAATATATAGTTTGTTCTTTCAATATTTCATCACACTTTAGTCAATTGTAAACTGAATTTGAATTAACAAAATCAATTATGATTAAAGATTTGGGGCAATTTCTTTAAGCTTTTATTTTATTTTCTTTTATTTTATTATTATTTTATTTTTTATTTATATATATATATATATATATATATATATATATATATATATATATATATATATATATATATATATATACTCCATTTTGGTTTGACCACCAATAAAATTGTTTTTAAATGGTATAAAGCATCTCACTTATTTAGTATAACAATCCATGCCACAAAGAAGCTTTTTTAAGATCTGTTTAACAGGAACACATTTATTTCTGCAATAAGCGAAATAGCCAGGTAAAGAGTTTAATTTAGTCAAATATCATCAATAATGTAACAATGTGATCTGAGTGATTGTAGCATGGCTGTTAGAAACCCATGGACTAGTTTGAGTATTTCAAACTCTTTAGTGAATGTCAGTTTTACGAGTGTTAACACTTCATTAATGAGAGAGGACAGAGGGGAATGGCTATAATGGTACTAGATTAACCTGGCAAAAAGGATACAGTAGCTTTTATAACTACATTTTACAACCATGGAAAAGCATCTGACACAATATCTGAGGCTTATCAGACCACATCAGACCCCAGTCTTAAAAAAAGATGGGCCATTGTGTAAAATGAAAATAAAATCAGAATGCAATTACTTGCAAATCTTTATTTTATTCATAACAGAACATAGAAACCATATCAAATATGTCCTTTTAAGGAGAAAATAAGGTAATTTTAAATTTAATGGTCGCTACACATCAAAAACCTGGGACAGGGCTATGTTTACCACTGTGTGGCAGTCCCTCTATTTTAACAGCAGTCCATATAAGTCTGTGTACTGATTAGACTAGTTGCTGGTGTTTTGTAAGAGAAACCCCCATACCATAAATGTTGCAGGTTTTTTTAACTGAGCACTGATCACCTTTGAGTCTGGAGTATGTGGTGTACATGGTTTTCAAAAAGAGTTTCACGTTTCTTTTTGTCTGACCACAGAATAGTTTTCCACATTGCCTTGTCTTTGCATGAGGTTTAACTTGCATTTGTGCACTGTATAACAAACTGTGTTCACAGACAATGATTTCTGGAGGTCTCTGAACCCATGCAGTGATTTACATTACATACAGTATTGATTTTCAGTTGATTGATATTCAAAGTCTTTACAATTGTATGTTGAGAACTGGTGAACTTCTGCCCATCTTTTCTTTTGAGTCTCTGACTCTAGGAGATACTCTATTTATACATATCATGTTACTGGCCTGTAAATCAACATTTGATATGTTTTCTATGCTCTGTTGTGAATAAAATATAGATTTATGAGATTTGCAAGTTCTTGCATTCTGTTTTTATTTACCTTATACACATTGTCCCAACTTTTTTGGAATTTGGCTGTAGATGTCAGACCCCCTTAAGGTCTTCAGTAAAATCAGATAGGAATGAAAGTGCATATTAAAAGAAAGTGTATTAAAATCGTTATTACATAAGGTAACTCAAAAATAATGTTTTGCACTTTGTGCAAAATGGAAATTGGCTTGTGCTTAGGTTAAGTTTGCAAGAGCTTTTACCATAAATCTTTGATACTCAAAATCTATAATATAAAATATAAAAAAATGTGCAAAATGTGTTTTGTAAAAGCAGTATTTTGGTTTCTCACATACTATACATTAAGTGGTATTCTTAAACTTGTTATTGTTGTTGTTCATGATGCTGCTGCTGATGCTAAAACATGCCAAATGGGACCGTGATTTTCTTTTACTTTTAAAAGATAGCTAGAAATTGTGTGTAATTAATATTTTGTGACATTATTTTCACATTTTAATTTGTAGCAGCCTTTCTTTGGGAGCCTCTACACTTCGAGGTGACTTGCTGTAGTGTGTGTCTGTGTGTGTGTGTGTGTGTGTGTGTGTGCTGATTCAGTATTGGGTTCTTTTTACACGGAGAGGAAGGAGAAAGAGGGCACCGAGCAGCACATCAGCATCTGAGAGAGAAGCACCATGTCGCCGCGAGCTAAGCAGACGGACCTCGTGCTCTCGCTGCAAGCTATGCTGCACTGACTGAAGCCATTTGCCATCACTTTATCTCTGTTTCTTTGTCCTCTTTTTCATGTAATTCTTTTTTTTGTGCTGAATGGAGGCGGCCGTGATGAAGCTGCGCGCGATGGCGGACATTAACGGAAACAGCACGGTTATGGACGCGGAGCTCGAGGTGAAGAAGCTGCAGGAGCTCGTGCGCAAACTGGAGCAACAGAACGAGCAGCTGAGGACGAGAGCAGCCAATAACTACACCCACAGCGGCCATTTATTCCCAAACCAGAACCTCTCCGCAAACCCGGCCAGTGGTCATGTTTATTCAGGAAATCACTGCCTTGCAGCTCAGCCCACACAATTGGAAGTGCACAATAGAGATGAACAGTACGTGTGTTTTCATGCCCAGTTTCCAAAAGAGCTCGAGAGCTTACTGCTGGACGAGCTGGAAATATTAGACGTCTTTTCTCTTCTAAACATGGACCGAGAGTCTGAAGACCGCTGGTACTGCAACCCTGTTCCATTTCTGACCTGCTTTAACTAGGCTGCTTTATGTGTTTGCATTCGTATCCGATGTTAACGGTATATTATCAGTGCTGACCATATTCTCAGATATACACAATTATGTACTAGTTCATAGGAAAAAAAACATGCAAGTCCTGTGTTGCAGAAGTCTTTTGTTACTACACCTATCACAAAAACCCAATTCAAAGCTTCTCCTGAAGAAAAAAAAAACCTCATAAAAAATAGTGTAATAAATTAACTTACAGCTTGCTCTAGGTAACATTTGTCACAATCTGTTTCATTGTGCTGTTTTGTGATATCTATTGTTTTGGGTAAGGTTGCATCCAAGTGTTGTAATAAGACAATACGATCATGTGCATACACATTACCTTTCTTCCATATTTACTTTATAACACCTTGATGAAATGGTCTCATCAAGCTCCATCTTAAATCATACTTAAAGTAATGACTTTCTGTAGCACATTCACAGAGTGAAGTGGCAACATGTTGAAATTGTGGCTTGTATCTTTAGGTTGTATGAGTCTCCAAAAGCGAAGCTGTTCCCCCGGTCACCCCTCAGTCCTCTGCAGTGGTGTAGGCATGTATTCGACAACCCCGGGCCTGAGGTGGAGTCAGCTAAGCGTTCCTTATGCTACCGACTAGACCAGGGTACGGTATTCTTAATTTTACACCGCAAACTCAATGCGTAACCTACAAGAAAGTAAGATTACATTTAAGAAAACCAATGCTGTGTTTTTTCTGAAAATTTATATTCCTAGAAAACTGGAAATGTTTAATATGCCCCCACTGAAACTGAGTGCAACAGTGATTGTTAATCTTTAAACAACGTTCTGTACTGATTATATTTTAAATAATAAACTGCTACATTTACCTCGGATTGGTACTGCTACATTAGAGAGCAATTATCAGCAGCATCAGCCAGTCCGATAATATATATCTATATATTTCTGTATTATTTCAATATATCTGTATTTCAGCAGTTTTATGCAGTATTTTGGTGTACTATGGGCTGTGGTATACCAATTAAAAAAGTGCTAGAAATGTTAAATTAAAACCACTTGGATACTTATGTAAGTGTCATTATACATGCATATAATCCCAATGATTAAAAATAATATACTAGGTGATCTTCTAATACATCAAGATTGTGTATTGTAAAAAAACAAAAAGAGTCTGGATATACAGCACATGGCCTGGTGTGAGTCCATTGACATTATAGTACTGTATGTATAGAACTATTTGATGCAACATTGCAGCAATATTGCAACTTTATCTTGTTTAAAAAAAGGGAAAAAGGGGGCTGGATATAAAAGCATACGGCATGGTTTGTTTGGCATGAGCATGTTGGCAAGTGTAACATTTTAAAATGTCTCTGTCTTAATTGCTATTAGTGATAGTCCAGTAACATAATAAACTTGTAAAAAACAAAACAAAAAAAACCAGTAATAATAATAATAATCCCTATATGTTAACGTATTACTCTATTTACGAAACAGCAAAACCAAGCTGTAAACCTTTCTTCTTTCTTCAACTCTCTTTCTTCCTGAAATATTCGCCAGTGTTTTGCAGCCATGGTAGAGAGGATGGTTGCCATAGAAACTATGACTATATTAACCCTTTCAGCTAAACTAGAGAGAAACAGTGTGCTGGCTTCATTTTGATGCTTAGCCTGACCAGGCACGGCATTACGTTCAGTTTAGATGCATGTATAAATATGAGATGTATGTACAGAGGAGTCTGCTGTTTAGCTTTGAGCTCTCGCTGCTGTTGAAAGGCCAGATTGAGCAAAGGTTGGCTGTGCTCTGGAAGGTTATGAATACAGCTTTGTTTAGGCACTCTGAAAAAGCTTTGTTCTTGTGGGCGGCTGTGAATGCTCGTTTTCTTGTTGTCTATGGCAAGGCTAATTTTCTGCGATAGAGGAAAAACACAGTTCTCTGATTGCTTATCAGTGAATCAGAACGAGCTGATATTTGTGTGAAATGCATGTTGTTAAATTTCTGAGTAATCAACAGAAATGGAAAGGCAGTTAAGTTACACTGAATTACTTCTAACCCATTTAAAAAAGCTAAAACCCTGTGCCTTAACTAAGCCCTGTTCAACAATAGCAGCATGCAAGCTTAATGTTGTCTATTCTCATCTGTACACATATAACAGTAATATAACAGTAATATATAGTTGTGTTATTATAACATATAACACAAACTAAATGGTAACTAATATCCCATTCCTTTCTTAGCCAAAAGATGGAGGGGAGCTCTCTCTGGCAGTACATCATCCTTATCATTCAGACCTTCTGATGGACTCTCCTTCCTAAGCACCTCAGTTAAAACACTTACTAAACCTGCACTAACTGAACAAACAGGTAACATTACCACTACAACTATACTAACAGACTCAACAAGCAATCAAAATAATTTTCAGGCTTTTACTTTGCCTTTACATTTTGACAGTAAATTTGCCAACCAGCATGTTGTGCCATTTTATAATTACAGAAACAATTTAACTCTGGAATGTAAATGAGGATAATATACAATGGCAAAGTTCAAAACATTAGCGTGCTTATTGATTTGTGCTCTAGAAAAAATATATCATATTTCATTCTGTATGTGAAATGTAAGACTTATTGATTGTCTCTAGTGACATCTGTTATAGAAGTGGCTTAATCAGCATATGTTCTCTGTAGAAAAGCATTCACAGTAATACTGTATCACGTACACAAATATAGACCTCTAATAAAATGATTGCTCATATTACTTTAACATAGCATGATGGCCATATTATCACCTTCATCCTCCCGATTTGGAAATCTGCGAAATCCATTACAATGAAGCATGTCTCATGTGTCTGTTGATCTAGTTCCATCTCCTCAATCCAGCCACTGCTCTCTCCAGTCACCTCTCATTGGGAGGAGTTGTGGTGGCCTGGCCGAGAGATCGCCCTCATTCCTCTATCACACGGCTACTCACAGTAAGCCTTACCATTTTCATCCATCTTTCATTCTTCAATGAGGTATAGCAGCTTAGTTCATTTGGAACTTAGTCAATAACAGATATCTAGTATTAAAGGCATGTGAAGTACCTTATGTAATAGTAAGGTCTTGTGTTCATTAGACTACATTGAGTCTACAGTATATGTAACCATATGAATAACTGACATAAAGCCTATATACAATTATTTGAAAGTTTATTCCAAGTGTAAGCTGGGCCTTAACCATGATAAAAAATTTTTAAATAAAAATAAAAAAACATTTCAGAAATATGACCCACTTCATATACCACAATGCCAATTTCTAATCTCAAATATGTTATGCTTCAGTTGTTCCAGAAACTGCCCGGACCTTAATGTTCTGATGTGAAATGGTTTTATTCTATTATAATTTTTATTTTATTAAGCTAAACATTTTGGTTTACATTTATCTCTTTCTATGTCAGTGATCTCACGGGTGCAGGGCTAGATTATTCTGTCAGTAATCATGTGTGACTAGGTCAGTGAGGACCCAAATGCAGGATGCGACAGGGTTAAGGAGAAAACAGGCTTTAATAAAGACACAAACTGAGCAATAGGGCAAGGCAAAATCACAGTCCAAAAACAGTCCAGGGTCTGAAACACAGGCGAACAGGGCGATGCAGGGAAGACAAAACCAAAGCCAAAATACTGTCCAAAAGTTCCAAAGCCAGCAAACTGAACAATATAGGCAGGGCAAAAACAAAAAAGCCAAAACAAAACCAAAGTCCAAACCAGGTACCAGGGAGGCAGAGCAGGGGTCAGAAACAGGAACCAGAGCCAGCAGGGTGGCAGAGAGAGGCAGGGGTCAGGAACAGGTTTAGAAACAGGAACAGGAACAGGAGGAACCATGAGCGTCTTCAGGTGGCCCCATTTTGTCCGATGTCTTGGGAGTAAGAGGCTGCAGACAGAAGAGGCAAGGGAAATACTATACAGGCATGAAAATCCTGTGGCACGAGGACAGTCGGGTACCCGCGGTGGGCTCAGTGGGATTTGAGGCGAACTGGCATGGGTAGAGCGTGGGACGAGCCTCCAGGTGGCTGCTTCAAGCACTTTCTGGCCGATGTGATGAGGCAGAGCAGCACCCTTGGCCGGCGGGCCGGGGTAGAGTGGCGCCCTTGGCGGTAGTCTTCGGCGGAGCGGTGCCCTCGGCGGAAGTCTGGAGCGGAGAGGCGCCCTCGGCGGGACTCTGGGGCGGAGCGGTGCCCTCGACGGGACTCTGGGGCGGAGCGGCACCCTCGGCGAGGCTCTGGGGTGGAGCGGTGCCTCGGCGGAGGTCTAAGGCGGAGGCGCCTCGGTGGAAGTCTGGGGAGGAGCGGCACCCTCGGCAGAAGTCTGGGGCGGAGCAGCACCCTCGGTGGAACTCCGGGACGGAGCGGCGCCCTTGGCCGGCGGGCCGGGGTAGAGTGGCGCCTTGGCGGTAGTCTGGCGGAGCGGTGCCTCGGCGGAAGTCTGGGCGGAGGCGCCTCGGCGGGACTCTGGGGCGGAGCGGTGCCCTCGACGGGACTCTGGGGCGGAGCGGCACCCTCGGCGAGGCTCTGGGGTGGAGCGGTGCCCTCGGCGGAGGTCTAAGGCGGAGAGGCGCCCTCGGTGGAAGTCTGGGGAGGAGCGGCACCCTCGGCAGAAGTCTGGGGCGGAGCAGCACCTCGGCGGAACTCCGACGGAGCGGCGCCTGGCGGGACTCTGGGGTGGCGTTGCCATCGGCGGAGGTCTGAGGCGGAGAGGCGCCCTCGGCGGAAGTCTGGGAAGGAGAGGCGCCCTCGGCAGAAGTCTGGGGCGGAGAGGCACACTTGGCAGAGGTCTGGGGCGGAGCAGCGCCTTTGGCGGAACTCCGGGACGGAGCGGCGCCTTGGCGGGACTCTGGGGTGAAGCGTTGCCATCGGCGGAGGTCTGAGGCGGAGAGGCGCCTCGGCAGAAGTCTGGGGCGGAGAGGCGCCTCGGCAGAAGTCTGGGCGGAGCGGCGCCTTGGCGGGACTCTGGGCGGAGCGGTGCCTCGGCGGAAGTCTGGGCGGAGCGGCACCGGCGAGGCTCTGGGGTGGAGCGGTGCCTCGGCGGAGGTCTAAGGCGGAGGCGCCTCGGTGGAAGTCTGGGAGGAGCGGCACCCTCGGCAGAAGTCTGGGGCGGAGCAGCACCCTCGGCGGAACTCCGGGACGGAGCGGCGCCCTTGGCGGGACTCTGGGGTGAAGCGTTGCCATCGGCGGAGGTCTGAGGCGGAGAGGCGCCCTCGGCGGAAGTCTGGGAAGGAGAGGCGCCCTCGGCAGAAGTCTGGGGCGGAGAGGCACACTTGGCAGAGGTCTGGGGCGGAGCAGCGCCTTTGGCGGAAGTCTGGGGCAGAGCGGCGCCCTCAGCGAGACTCTGGGGCAGAGCGGCGCCCTCGGTGGGACTCTGGGGCGGAGCGGCGCCCCCGGCGGAAGTCTGGGGCAAAGCGGCGCCCTCGGTGGGACTCCGGGGCGGATCGGCGCCCTCGGGTCTTGGGCGGAGGTCTTGGGTGGAGCGGTGCCCTCGGCAGGACTCCGGACAGGCTTGGGGGCATGCTCGGCAGGGCAGACAGGCATAGAGGAGATCTTGGCAGGTCGGAAGAGCTGGGCGACGTCCCCAGTCAGGCAGAAAGGCTGAGGTTGGGCAGTCCCCCAGCAGAGTTCAGGGGCCAGAGGGACAATCATCTTAGGAGGTTATTTAAAACCATTTGGTTTGCCATTGATTGTTTGTGACACACCCAGAAATACTCTGCTGGGGGCTGAGCTTCAAAATATTAATCGTCTCGTTTGGGTCCCTGAATTGCTGGTCTGAGGCGGAACAAGCACATCACTATAATACATCTGCTGGGTCCATCTTTGGCCAGATTATTCTGTCAGATAAGTGATGGGACACGATGCAAGGCCAGATTATTCAGATGATCACGGGTGCAGGGTGACTAGGTGAGTGAGGACCCAAATGCAGGATGTGACAGGGTTGAGGAGAAAACAGGCTTTAATAAAGACACAAACTGAGCAATGGGGCAAGGCAAAAACAGAGTACAAAAACAGTCCAGGGTCTGAAACACAGGCAAATAGGGCAATGCAGGGAAGACAAAACCAAAGCCAAAAACAATGTCCAAAAGATCCAAACAGAACAATATAGGCAGGGCAAAAAAAAAACGGCAAAACAAACCAGGTACCAGGGAGTCAGAGCAGGGGTCAGGAACAGGAACAGGAACCAGAGCAGGCACGGATATTCTCAGGGACTTTGCAAGACGGTAAGATAATCTTGCCCCGAGCTAAGTCTTGGGTGTCCTTAAATACCGGGAGGCGCAGGAAAAGGGGCAAGATGGCTGCCGACTCGGAAGTGCGAGCCGCGAAACCGGAAGTGCACGCCACGTGCCCGGAAGATACTATCTATCTCTTTCTCTCTCCTCATCCTCCTGTTCTGTTATTTTTTCTGGTACATTGCTAAAAAAAGTACATAAAAATGCATGTACCATGCACGTTAAGTCTATGGGCATATCGAATCTCTACAGGTACTCTGAGGACAGTTGAGTCCCATTCATCACTTTTTTTTTAGATATAGTGCATTTCGCTACCATATTATGAGAATATTTCTGTTTACATAGCAACAACTGGAAATGCTTTGCAGAAAAATCTACAGATGTTTGGACCTTCTCATAACCTCATAACTAGTTATTGCCCTGAGCATTAGCTGTCAAAAAAAAGACAAAGCTTGAAGTTAAATTACCTTAATCTGAGACATCGTTTTTTGTTCACATAGGTTTTCGAACTGGCTTGCATTTGAACAACATAACTGCCTTTGTAGCTCATTTTTAATGTGTCACATATTGACAAATAAGCTAATTGTCTATAGCAAATAATCAGAATAAAATCTAATACATTTCTGCAAACAAGACTTACATATTAAAGTGTAAGTGCAGATAGTGAATCGATGAGATGATAAAGAAAAGTCTGTCTTTGGTTTTAAGTGTTTTGTGTTGTTTTTCAGATGTAAATAAACTCTTGTAATACTTGCAGATTTGATATGATGTACTATTTAAAAAAAGCAATGGTAATGTGACAACTCTGTAATACATTTTTTCTGACCCTTACTTTTTATTGTAGTTTTTGGCACATCCTTGTACGCCTTTGAGTCCACTAATTTTTAGAGTAAGTGATAATGTTTGTCACAGTACAACTGTATGTGACTTGACAAAAACTGTCCCTATGACAGAAATGAAAGTTGGAATAAGCCTTTTTTAAATGTTTATATAGGTCTATGTCAGTTGTCATAAAGGTGCCACTTATTATCACCATCATTAACATGAGTGATAATGATTTAGTAATAGACTACTTTACTGCAAAACTTAACACAATTATTTCACTAGATTACAGTCGCCCACATGCTGCCGTTAGTCCACAGTCTTCCATGAACAATGAGTTCAGTATCTCAGAACTGGATGATGAACCGGTCTCTATGGACTACAAGCTTCAAGATATGACCGATGTCCAAGTCATGGCCCGGCTACAGGAGGAGAGTATGAAAATTTGATCAGCTTTGTTATATAAGTATATGAATATACTGATATTAATTAAAGGTATGACAAAAGAAGGCATACAGTGTATTAGGTAAATTGTGTTGCATGCCTGTTTATATGTTTAGGTCTGCGTCAGGAGTACGCCACTACCTCGGCCACAGGTGCCCGCAGGAGTTCCAGCTTCTCTGTGCACTCAGGATTGTGTCGCCCGGAGAGGACTGATATAAGGATGGAGGAAGACGAGGAAGACTTTGATGATCTGCCACCTCCCCAGCCACGACTTTTTCGTACAGGGTCAATGCAGCGGAGTGTGTCCCACTCACACAACTTGTCCAGTCTCAGAGAGCCACGCCGCTGCAGCTCCTCCAGCACACAGTACCTCAGCAGCCCCAGTTCCAGCACAGCCAGCTTCACAAGCAATGAATCACAGGGTTACCGCACCAGCACCAGCACAGGTCAGCATGATGAGCAGCACAATTACTGTGTAAATATATGTATGTGCATATATAATCACACATACACACACACACACGTACACACACACACACACATATCTAACACACACACAGTATCTAACACACACACAGTATCTAACAAAAGTGAGTACACCCCTTACAATTCAGCAACTATTTTATTATATCTCATGGGACAATACTATGGAAATAAAACTTGTATATATATTTCAGAGTAGTCAATGTGCAGCTTGAATAGCAGTACAGATTTATGTCCTCCGAAAATAACTCAACATACAAACATTATCAAAATCCACAAAGCCACATCCTATTCATCATGTTCATGTTTTTGTCTGCTTGACAGGACCATACATATTTGTGTATCTTGTATTAGAGCAGTTATAATTTGGTGCTTTGAGTACAATTCTCTCATACTGACCACTAGATGTTCAACATGGCACCTCATGGCAAAGAATCTCTGAGGAATTGAGATTTAGAATTGTTGCTCTCCACAAAGATGGCCGAGGCTATAAGAAGATCAGTAACACCCTGAAACTGAGTTAAAGTAGAGTGGCCAGGGTCATAGAGAGGTTTTCCAAGACACGTTTCACTTGTAGCAGGGATTGCAAGAGTCGATCAAAATGGTTGAGTCCTCATGCTGTGAATGAGGTGCAGAAGCTGCTTCAAAAAACGGATGCATGAGTACTGCCAGCATTACTTTAAAGGCTGCAGAAGTGGAAGGTCCATTTGTCAGCATTCAGACCATACACCGTCATCTCAGAAGAAAGTATTCTCTGAAGCTGGCTCACAAGACAGCCTGCAAACAGTTTGCTGAAGACAAGAACATGAATTACTGGAACCATGTCCTGTGGTCTGATAAAACTAAGATAAACTTGTTGGCTCATATGGTGTCCTGCATGTGACATGGTTCCTGGTTAGGAATTGTGCCTTGCCTACAGTCAAACATGGTGGTGGTAGCATCATGGTCTGGGGCTGCATGAGTGCTGCTGGTATTGGGGAACTGCAGTTGATTGAGGGAAACATTGATTCCAAAATGTTCTGTGACATTCTAAAGCAGAACATGATGCATTTCCTTTAGAAACTGGGACCAATGGCAGTTTTACAACATAATAATGACCCCAAACACATTACCAAGATGACAACTGGCTGAAGGTGAAGGTAATGGAGTGGCCAAGTATATATATAAAGGTGCATCTCATTCAATTATAATATCAAGGAAAAGTTCATTTATTTCAGTAATTCAACTCAATTTGTGAAACGTGTAATAAATAAATTCAATGCACACAGACCGAAGTAGTTTAAGTCTTTCGTTCTTTTAAGTGTGATGATTTTGGGTCACATTTAACAAAAAAACACCAATTCAAAAATTTGAATACTTCATAAGACCAATAAAAAAACATTTTTAGTGAATTGTTGGCCTTCTGGAAAGTATGTTTATTTACTGTACATGTACTCAATACTTAGTAGGGGCTGATTTTGCTTTATTACTGCCTCAATTCGACATGACATGGAGGTGATCAGTCTGTGGCACTGCTGAGGTGGTATGGAAGCCCAGGTTTCTTTGTCATTGGCCTTCAGCTCATCTGCATTTTTTTTGGTCTCTTGTTTCTCATTTTCCTCTTGACAATACGCCATAGATTCTCTATGGGGTTCAGGTCTGGTGAGTTTGCTGGCCAGTCAAGCACACCAACACCATGGTCAATTAACCAACTTTTGGTGCTTTTGGCAGTGTGGGCTGGTGTCAAATCCTGCTGGAAAATTAAATCAGCATCTTTAAAAAGCTGCTGCGCAGAAGGAAGCATGGGGCTCTAAAAATTCTTAGTAAACAGGTACAGTGACTTTGGTTTTCAAAAAACACAGTGCACCAACACCAGCAGATGACACTGTACCCCAAATCATCACAGACTGTGGAAACTTAACACTGGACTTCAAGTAACTTGGGCTATGAGCTTCTCCACCCTTCCTCCAGACTCTAGGAGCTTGGTTTCCAAATGAAATACAAAACATGCTCTCATCTAAAATTCTCAGGAAACCTTTGCAGGTGTTTTTAGTTGATTAGCTGAATGGCATGTCACCATATTTACAAATTGTTTTAGAATTTTTTTGTGAGCCAAAATCATCACAATGAAAAGAACCAAAGACTTGAACTACTTCAGTCTGTGTGCATTGAATTTATTACATTTAATTAACAAGAGTTTCACAATTTGAGTTGAATTACTGAAATAAATGAACTTTTCCAGAATATTCCAATTTATTGAGATGCACCTGTATACAGTATATATGTAAGGTGGAGAAGCCATGTGTCTAACATCTAGCAACTCCATCATGTCATTATGGAGGAGTGGAAGAGGATCCCAGCAACAACCTGTTCAGCACTGGTAAATTCCATGCACAAGAGGGTTAAGGCAGTAAGGTGTACTTACTTTTGCTGCCAGCCATTTAAACAATAATGGTTGTATGTTGAGTTCTTTTCAAAAGACAGTAAATCTCTACTAATATAAAAGCTGCACATTCACTACTCTAAAATATATCCAAGTTTCATTTCTATAGTATTGTCCCTTGAGAAGGTATAATAAAATAGTTGCTGAAATGTGAGGCATGTACTTACTTTTGTGAGATACTGTGTATACACCAAACTTAAGACTACAGAATATAAATTCTATAGGTTATATAGAAAGTGGTGCCTATTTTAGCATCTGTTATGTTGCTGGTCTTATACCCCCCACCCCCACCTTTCACTCCTATATTACTGTAACAGGACCACCAGTGTCACTTTAATGAGCATAATGGATTATTGGGATTTTTAAACACCCATCAATGTCCAGCCAACAGCAGTGAAGTGGCCAGACACTGACACCGATGTAAGGCTGATTAACATAAGTTGTGCCGTGAAAAGTCGTGATCTTATACTGTACATGCTTAAAATGTGTTTAAAATCCCAGCAACCTGATACACACAAATAATATCAGATAAGTGGTGGTCCTTTTTTATTGATGTTTATCTGTTTTAATGCTAGCATGGGTGGGGTGGATCACCTCACACTGAATGAGTTGATAGAGGTGTGTGTAATTTGCATAAAGATAACATTTTTAGAGTAATAAACTGTGCCATATTAAATGTTTCACATGTCCACATTTAATCTTGAAACTATTCCACACTATGTTCTGTATATTCTGTACTTTCAGACATGTTGCGCAAAAGCATGCCAAATCTGATACGAGCTCCCAGCATGCTGTCTGTGCCAAGTGTGACAAGTATTACAGCTCCTGCCAGTCACACAACTTTCTCTTCATTTCAATCTACGCCATCGTCCCTGCGCAGCAGTCAGAGCTTTGACTCTTCAAGCGCCCTTGCCAGGCTTCATTCTGCAAGTAAGGCTCACACAAACGCAACATAATAGTTATCACAGCCAACATTCAGATATATGACACATAAAAGCACTGCGAAATAAGAAACATTAACAAGCAATCAGACTGAAACTATTCTTTGATAAAGAGTTAAAAATCCAATATTGAGATTAACTGCACATGTTTCAGATATTTTGCTTCTGAAAATCATTTCATGATGATAGGGAGGTAAATTCCATCGTACCGGTTGTGTCATTAGTGGAACATCAAAATGATTGCAAATGTAAGAATCTAAAATTGTAATTGAAATTTTTCTATTGCAATACAGTATGTAATATATATAATACAGTGCAACCTCGAGACTCGCGGGGGCTACGTTCTATGACCCCTCACGAGTGACAAAAAAAATCGCGAGGTTTTTGACTCTCTGCTTTTGGTGGTTCCTTTTTTAAGGGAAATTGTACATGTACTGTACTGTAAACTCAACAAGCATTGTGAATGACTTGTCACAAATGTTTTATTTACTAAATGAATAATACAGTAATAAATATTTTTTAAACATTTTTATGTAATTTATTACTACGAACTTTCGAGCCTTCTCGTGATTTACTCGCGAACTATCGAGGTTTCAACTATCAAGGTCACGAGTAATCGAGGTTTTATTGTGTGTGTGTGTATATATATATATATATATATATATATATATATATATATATATATAAAATTTATATAATATATATAATATACTTATTTTGTAATTAATATAATTAATTATAATTAATATAAATTGACCTGTACACTGCCTTTACACATTTAAAATACTTTCATATTAAATAATCTGTAATGTCAGTTCCCTCTCCAGGTCAGCTACAGCAGCGGGTACAGAGTATAGGCACCTTCTCCATGTCAACACGACAACCAGTGAAAGCCACTGCCTATGTCAGTCCAACAATACAGGGTCCCATCACAATGCCTTCATCAGTTAGTTTAAACTCACTGTCCAGCAATAGTGTAAGTAAACCCAGCAAAGTCAGCACTCCATCCACTACAAATCGCAGTGCTCTACCTCGACCAGCCTCCTTCATTGGCACCAGTGGGACCCCACGCAGCAAGATCGCTCAGCCGACACGCAGGTAGCCATTTTTTTCAAATCATAAATCATTTTAGTTAAAGATTTCAGGATCATTTAATGTTCTGTATTACACAAAAAATGTCTGTGTTGGTTTTTATCAGCTTACTGACTCCCCCAAAGAGTATGGCCTCCCTGACTGCCCTGCGTGATGTGAGTTGGAGGGATGGATGTTATTGATGCTGGATATCTACTGCTCTTCATAAATGACCAACGATGTTGCAGGCCCAGCTGGCTGGGTGAAGCTGTTGTTTACAGGCAACAGAAAATAGATTAAAATGTAATCACTGATTTGTAATCATTGTTGGTATAAGACGGTTCGCTCAGCTAATTACATGTATGCCGTATACCTAAAAAAAAATTGCAATATGCCCCAGTGACCAAAAACTTTGATTAGAACTTTATGCAAATAATTGTTTACATGTAAAATATTCCCCAATAAAGAAAAACTGTTTGTTATTTAACTCTTTATACTTACAGAAAACATCAAGTAAGACACCATAAGACAAATGTTGTTAGCTCTCATTGCCTATTGATAAGTGTTTTAAAGTTATACTGTAAGTAATTTCCTGACTGTAAAAATGGCACTTTTAACTATTCATTGTTAATTGAGAAATGTTAGGCCAGTTAAGTTTCATTTCACACACCCTATCTAGTACTACTGAACTCTAAAGTTTTCTAATGGAAGCACCTTGATAAGAACATTAGTGTCAAAAACAAGATAACATTTAAACTGTGAATTTTAATAACTACAAATGTGAATACTCGACAGCTTGGCTTCGATACTATTCCAAATACATTAACACACGGAGCTCGTTCTTTTAGCAATTTGGCTTTAAGGAATGTAACATAAGTAAAAATGCCTCTTAATGCAATTGCAACATGCATTATTGTGTGTTTACAAGCTGCTCGTGGAAAAGAGCATTGCTGATGGATTGCACATCTCGATATGATCATGAAAGAATTCAAATGAGTGTATTTTAACATTGAAATAAAGTTTTTTCAATTGACTGCCTTTACATGAATATTTGTTGTCTGAGAAATCCTTACACTGTCTGTAGATGGCGCTAATGCGAAAATGCTTTTCATACACTATCCGGGCAAAAACGAAACGATCTTTGGTGGTCTGCTATAGAGCTCTGCCCTCAAACCTATTGATCACCTTTGGGATGAACTGGAACGCTGACTGCACCCCAGGCCTCCTCACCTTACACCAGTACCTGCCTTTACTAATGTGAATGTGACTGAATGAGCACAAATCTCTACAACAGCCCAGAAGGTTGGAGATTATTATAAAAGCAAATGGGGACTAAATGTGGAATTGAATATTCAGAAATGTACATATGAATCTTGTAGAAAGTTGTCCACAAAGTTTTTTTTTTCATATATTGTATGTGGCATAGACTATAATTTGTCACTAATACTCAGGTTAGATTAAAGTATGCATAATAATATGATGAAGAATGTGATGAATATGATTTTTCTCTTATAAAATATGTATTTTCATTTCATATAAGTGAAATGAAAATCCATTCAAAAACATATTTTGAAAGAAAAAAGTTTAGCTTCATTTATATTTGGTTAAGAACCTGTGTGTGAACACTGAAAAGGGACATAATCATTATCAATGGTAAATATGACAAATACTGCATGTAATTACTATGAGATTACTATTAATTACTATGATTTTATTTGAACTGGTTTCCTTTTAGATGATGTGAGTTTGTTTATGAAGATACAGAGCTCTATTGAGATGCTGTGTGGTACTGATTCTGATGGAGTGTTACTTTTGAATTTAAAGGTTTCTACTGGAGATGTTTTGTGAGATATTAATCAACATGGATTTATCAATTTCTAAATCTTGCTTTGTCTATTATTTGTGTTCATGGATTTTTTCTGCTATTCCCTCGAAATTTTAATTATTAACATTAGTATTAGTCTTACTTTCTCATTTATTTACAAGTCCTTTGTAAGCGTTTGCAATGTTCATACAGCGATTAAAACCTGATTATATAGATAATTTGTTTTTGAAATGTTTGGAAGGACTTGTGGAAAATGTCCAATGAATGTAAATCACGTAACATAGCAATGGACATGACTGGCTGAGCACAGTTTAAATGTACCCTTAATTTCTAACAGAGCAGATCTGTATTGGACAATCTCCATGGTGACTTCAAGCGAATGCAAAATCACTGACTGATGTGCAGCAACAAAGAGTAAGTGCTTCGAATGATTTTTTTTAAATAAATTTATACTGTATGATCATTTATTTTCCATGTAACATTACTGAATTTATTTAAAAGTGCTAGTGCATTAGAAAGAAATTGAAATGTGCCAAGTTTTTTTTTTGTTTTGTTTTTATTGTTCATTGAAAAATCATGGATCAGCAAGATTTGGAAACCAAGAGCCTTGTGGAAAAAATGCCAAGTAAAGCTCAAGAGGTAATCTGTGTAAAGACTGGATTCTCTTAGAAATTAAGAGGAAATAAATACTGAAGTGTTTAATAGAAGTGAACACTAAAAAAATTTGAATGCAAAATTTGTGTCCCTCAGGATGCTGTAATCAACATGAAGTCCATACAGGATATCTCAAAACAGCTGGGCTTTGAGTGGCCAGTTCTCGCATATGAATTGGGCTTTACAAGAACTGAAGTCAGGCAATTTCATGCTGCATCGATGGAGAAGAGGGATCAGGCCAAGAGCATGCTGGAATCCTGGTGGGTAACACTGTTAACAGATTTATTCATCCAAACACACATTGAGATTTGGAAACAGTACTATTTAGATGTATAAATCCACAGGTATGAAAGGTCTTGGGATAAGCCTAATAAGACTAAAGTGCTGCAGGATGGACTGGAGCGTGCTGGCCGTAGAGACCTGGCTGAGAGATTGCGGTGTCTTCACTGGGGCCACCAGAAGCTCAGCCGCAGAGTCGAGCTGCCCTCTGCCTTTCCTTTTCTCATAACCGTCCACAAGACTATAGATAACAAGGAAGCCCTGAAAAGAATTAACGAGCTGAATCGCAGTTACAATTAATATCATAGCTGAGAAGGAACAATATACTGCATACAAAAACTCTCAGGTGCTCTGGATACTCCAACCATGATTTATGTTTGGAGTAACCAGAAATGGATTTCTCTTGCAGAACATGTTAATGCATGAAAAACAGTATATATCTTGTTGTATTTGAAGGACATTAATTATATTGTTTTCACACTGATGTTCACTTTGCATAGTTTTAATGCTTTCAGAGCATTTACAGCATTAGTCTGTTGAATTAATACCTCTTGTAATGTTTAACTAAATGAATAAAAAAATAAATAAATGTAAGTCTATTTCTTTGCTGGATTGCAGGATTGTGTTAGATTTTATAAAGCTCTGGCTTTATAAAACGGTCACGTGACAGCAATTCGATTTGCACATTTCCCACAAAAACCATTGCATGGAAATGTTCATGCGTAAGCCATATAATTTAGCAATGAAAATGTAATCATTACTAATAAATATAATATCTTTCCCATGAAATTGTTTCTATATACTAATACACTAAACCCTAGAACAGCGGTTGGGCGTTGAGTCAACCAAACCCGATGACCCGGTGCTCAGTGTGCAGCCAATCAGCAATCAGTGCCGTGTGCGCCCATGTTCCCTGTGTTGCCAGGTGTCTCGTATTCGGGTGTTTTTTTTTTTTGTTGTTTTTTTTTGTTTACGCATGAAGGTTTTGAACATTCTACATTAAATACGTCATATTATTTATACGTTAAGGCATAGCATTTAAACGATATTTATGTATTACTTTAATCGCTTAACATACGATTAAAGTATAGTATAGTTGTTCGTATAGAAAGAGTAATACATTCTTCTAATCAAATAACAATAATGCAAGATCATTACAGACATTCGATTCATATTAATAGAAAAATGACGTTGACTGAGTTTTTTTGTTTGTTTTAATGGTACTTTAAAAAAAAGAAAATCAGGCACGTACAGTACTGTGGAAAACCGTCGTCTCGGTTAGGTATTAACGTTTCTTTTTGGACGGATTATTTGTACATACCTGGCAACCCGCTACGTTAGACTGCCTGCCGTTCGACGTCGCGATCTGAAAAGCAAAGCTGAGGGAAGCAGCAGGCGGTAGAAGAGGCTGAACAGTTCCCTCTCCTTTAATAGAAAATGTCATGCTGTCGTCACCACATTTCGTCGTTTTCACCCGATAAACATGTCTGCGCTGTGAGACAGGCAACCCTAGCTGAGAGACTCTGAGAGAGAGAGAGAGAGAGAGAGAGAGAGAGAGAGAGACCCATTGGAAATGTGAAGGAGAAAGCCGAACCCTGAAGCAGGAGGCACCGGCAACTGCTCGGATGCACAATTCCCATATATTGTGGACGTTCTTCTTGTGGAGCTGATTCCCTGGTTGTCATTCAAAAGCTCATCATGGCTGCAGTGAAGTGTTTCAGTGGTCCGGAAGAGATGGAGGATTTCAGTCATGCCCTGAATCTGATGAGAGAGCTGAAATATTTCTACGACTCCCAACTTCTGGTGGATGTTCGGATTGAAGTGGAGGCAGGACCCGAGTCTTCTGGATGCGCCTCAGAGACTGAAACGCGTTCCTTTTTCCAGTGTAACCGTAATATCCTGGCGGCAGCGAGTCCCTATTTCAAGAGCATGTTCACGGGAGGACTGTACGAAAGCACCCAGAGCAAGATCACAATTCACGAGGTGGACGCGGAGTCGATGGCGCTGATCATTGACTACTGCTACACCGGCAAAGTGACCATCACTGAAGCCAACGTGCAGAGACTGTATTCAGCCGCCAACATGCTGCAGGTGGAGTACATCCGACATGCCTGTGCTGACTTCATGACCAGAAGACTCGACCTGTCCAACTGTACAGGGATCCTAAAATTTGCTGACACCTTTGACAACATGGAGCTGAAAAGCAAAGCCCAAGCCTTCATTGCAAAGCACTTTGCTCAGCTCAGTGCCAGTGTGAAGGAGCTGTGTGAACTGGACGTGCAACAGATGAAGGAGATCCTCACGTTGGATTCCCTTGACGTTGACTGTGAGAGGAAAGTGTGTGCGGTTGCCATGCAGTGGATCGAACATAACATGCCTCTGGAAACCGAGGACACCTTGCGCATCCTTCAGTGCATCCGTTGGTCGCTGTTTACAGAGAAAGACCGCTTCTATGTAGATGGTCTTAAATCGAAGCCGTTCGTGGAGAAACACCTTTCAAGTTTACCCGATTTGGCTAGTACAAGTGAGAGCGGGGTGATTTCGGTGAATCACACGAAACACAGAATTGGCCTAAGCGCAAAAGAAATGGTCCTGTTTTTTGGACGGCCCAACGAACCGTTCATGTGTTACGACCCTTACAGTGAAGAGATCTACTCCATGTCATCGCCTGTCATCAACCTCAGCAATCAGAACTTTAAACGCTCTCCTATGGAAACGTTTTTAGTCTGCGCCACGCCAGAGAACAACCTGTACATCGCCTCACACCTGTCCAAGCACTTCTGGGTGTATAATCCGCTGCTGAACTGCTGGCACGAGCTGGCCGAAAGACCGCTAGGGAGAATGCATTCATGTATTGGCTACCTCAACGGGCACATGTACATCCTCGGTGGAAGGGACCCTGTATCTGATGCAAGGATCAAGGAGGTTGAGTGCTACAGCATTCAAAGGAACCAGTGGATATTTGTCACGCCTTTGCCACATTCCTTGGGAAAGATGCAAGTCGTGACAGTCAACGAGCAACTGTATGTAGTAAACAAGAGACGGATACTCTGCTATGAGCCCAAGAGAAACCACTGGCTACAGCGCGGCTCTTTAAAACGCAACAAGCTGCACAAAGCGTGCGTCTTTCAGGACCAAATCGTCTGCCTGTGTGACATCCCAGTGGTGAAAGTGTATAACCCAGTGCGTGGGGAATGGAGACGTATCGCAGACATCCCCATCGATAGCAGTGCTCTGAACTACCAAGTGGTTCAACACAAAAACAAACTGCTCCTGCTGACTCTTGCTATTGTCCATCACAACAAAAACAGGCTGGTCATACACGAGTATGACTCTTCTAGGGACACATGGAAGAACGTTGTCACTATGTTCGGCTCCTCGTTTGACTCGATAAGCCTCTCTGCTCGCGTTTATACGGCCTGCCTTAGCTCCGGCCAGAACTTCATTACTGAGGAGGATGATGACAGTGGCTCCAGTGTAGACTGGGACTTTGGACTGACTGATGCAGACTCTGATTCGGGCAGCTCAAGCTCTTTTTCTGATGAGAATTGGTAGCAAACTTTCCCAATGTCTGTAAAAATCTGTGGTTGTTTATGGCTGTATGGAAGAGAGACACAAGTTCTTGAACTCCATCTAATGATAATCATTGCAGAATTGTACTTCTATTATGTGACTGGCCAAACGTTTACATTAATGTACCAGCACAGAGACATTTCTTTAAACTGAATTTACATGACGTTTGTATTACGTGGTTAAAAGGTGCTGTGATAAGACAAGAACTCAAGATGATAAATTATTTTCCCAGATGATGCCAATGTGGTGCTGTTATCGTATGAAGTGTAATTCTGTTTTTTACTTTTTGAAAGGTAAAGACCAGTATTAATATATTTTCGAGTTTCATTAAATCCCTTGTACACTTTCAATTGATTTATATTCTGATCTACAGAACCATATTTTGATGCACATTTTACTAATAGATATAGAACTCATGCATGAAGAAAGGGTGGAACATGTTTTCATATGTCTCTCAGTGTTTCCTTCTCTTTCCATCCACCACACAACATTCCATCATGAGGATTGCCAATGGTGTGTGTGTGTGTGTGTGTGTGTGTGTGTGTGTGTGTGTGTCTGTATGTGTGTGAACGTATACGGGCTGGCAGCCCATCCAGGATGTAATTCTTCCCCCAAGTGCGTTCGAGGTTTCACTGTGACCCTGATAAAGATTCCCTAAAAATCCCTAATCATTCATTTTCCAACTGATATATTACAGTAGATAATTAGTATGTGTGTGTGTGTGTGTGCGTGTAAGTGAGGCTCATATTGATGCTTGGTAATGCTGGGTGGTCGGAGGAGAGCTCACACTGAGGTCGGGATTCCCTCTGTGTTCTCGCGATACTTCCTGGAAACTCCGACTGCTATGGCAGCTGAAAGCAGGAATGCTGCTGTTGATACAGACTGTGATGGACATCGTCTCGCAAGTGATTCGTTTCAGGACAGTTTTCAGACACGGGTGTTTAAAATCATTGTTATCGGTGACTCGAATGTTGGAAAAACGTGTTTGACCTATAGGTTCTGTGAAGCCAAATTTCTCAAAAACCCAGAAGCGACAATCGGAGTGGACTTCAGAGAAAAGAGCCTTGAGCTTGGTGGAGAAAACATTAAGGTAAGGGAACGGATCACAGCCTGGTGTTTGACGGGATTTTGATCAAGATCACGAGACCGTCCCGTTACACCGGCAGCGCTATAACGTGCTTATTCAGCGTTATGGCTCTGTCCGAAAAGAGTGGCGATTTATACACAGTGATCCAGCAATTACACTGTGTAACCTGTTTACCGCAGGGTTTAACAATAAAGCTTACACATTAACAAACTATCAAATATAATCTGTGTTATTTTAGTCGGTTATCACGTGCACACTATTAAAGGTGCAGTAGACGTTATCTGACTAGTACAAGCAACCTGGTCTCTATGATTTTATTAAAAAATGTAATAGTAGCACGTGTGTATGAAGTGAAAATTCCATATGGAAATCTGATTTCCGGCCAGGAATTTTGATCCCCACTTGACGCCTGTCAGTCTTTATATAGACACGCCCACAACGTGCCTTAACTCCGCCCTCAGATCCGACAAGAAAACCCGGATGTGTGGAAATGCAGCCCTTATAAAGCACTGGCCGGTTTAAATGGTTTTACATAATGAAATAATATAAATTTTTCAATTGGAATGCCATATAAGATAAGGCTTTGGATGAGTCTGCTTCATAGAAATGTTGTAATGTTTTATAGTACCATTAGTGACAGTTTTACAAAGGCATTGTTGAGCGTTCCTACATCATATCTTGAACTATAACTTGAATCATGACAATGCGTGAAGTGTGATTAATATTATATACAGTATGTATAAACCACCTGCATGTCTTTCCTCACCATGTCCATAAACCTCCCCCTTAGCCTTCACCTAGCATTCTTCTATAAATGTACCCCATGTCCCTCCCCTGCACATGACCGAACCATCTTAATCACACATCTCTCACCTTGTCTCTAAAACGTTCTAACTGTGTGGCCCAACTAATAAACGAATACATTTCAGGAACTATTTTATTATATCTTCTCGAGGAACAATACTATAGAAATTAAACTTGGATATATGTTAGAGTAGTCAATGTGCAGCTTGTACAGCAGTATAGATTTACTTTCCTCTAAAAATAACTCAATATACAGCCATTATTGTTTAAAAAGCAACATAAGTGAGTACACCCTAAGTGAACATGTCCAAAGTGTCAATATTCTGTGTAAGGAACATTGTTATCATGCACTGCCTTAATCCTCCTGGGTATGAAATTCACCAGAGCTGCACAGATTGTTGCTGGGATCCTCTTTCACATCCTTTTCATCACAGAGCTGCTGGATGTTAGACACATGGTGCTTCTCCACCTTCCACCTGAGGATGCATCACAGAAGCTCAATACGGTTCAGGTCTATAGACATACTTAGCCACTCCATCATCTTTATCTTTAGCTTCAGCAAGGCAGTTATCATCTTGGCAGTGTGTTTTGGGTCGTTATTATGATGGAAAACTGCTGTTCAGCCCAGTTTCTGAAGGGACGGCATCATGGTTTGCTTCAGAATGTCACAGTGCATGTTGGAATTCATGCACAATACATTCATGCAAACTGGACTGGACAGACAACACTGGGGCAGTTTAAAGAAAGGGAGGAGCAGACTCTTTCTGCTGAGAAGACTAAGGTCTTTTGGAGTGCAGGGAGAGCTACTGAAGACCTTTTTTGACTCTGTGGTGGCCTCAGCCATATTCTATAGTGTGGTCTGCTGGTGCAGCAGCATCTCTACTGCAGACAGGAAGAGACTGGACAAGCTGGTCAGGAAGGCCAGCTCAGTCCTGGGGATTCCTCTGGACACTGTACAGGAGGTGGGAGAAAGGAGGATGGTAGCAAAACTATCATCATTGCTGGAGAACGTCTCTCACCCCCTGTATGTAACCGTTTCATCATTGAGCAACTCAGTGTCTGAAGGAGCGATACAGAAGCGATTCTCCCTGCTGCTATTAGACTTTACAATCAAAGGTGCTCCCAGTGAACCAGTCACCAAAATACACACTGTTATTATTTTTAACTGTGTAATAATACTACCTGTGTGCAATATTACTTGCAATACGTGCAATATTACCTGCAATATGTGCAATACCACCTGTGTGCAATATTACCTGCAATACGTGCGTAACCACTATAGTATACTGTATACTATAGTATGTGTCTATTCTTTTATATATTTGCATTTATTTTTTCTTTGCTGCTGCTTTGCTATTTCCCCAATGTGGGATGAATAAAGGTATATCTTATCTTATCTTATCTTATCTTATCTTATCTTATCTTATCTTATCTTATCTTATCTTATCTTATCTTATCTTATCTTATCTTATCTTATCTTATCTTATCTTATCTTTACCAGCAGCACTCATGCAGCCCCAGACCATCTTTGAGGAGAGCAACAATTCAAAATCTTAATTCCTCAGAGATTCTTTGCCATGAGGTGCCATGTTGAACATCTAGTAGTCAATATAAGAGAATTGTACTCAAAGCACAAAATTATAACTGCTCTTATACAAGATGCACACATTTGTATGGTCCTGTCAAGCAGACAAAAAAATGAACATGATGAATAGGACATGTGGCATGGTTAAACCACATACAGCTGTTATTACTTAGGGTGTACTCACTTTTGTTGCCAGTTATTTATGAAATACTCAATTGTATGTTGAGTTAATTTTAAAGGACAGTAAATCTGTACTGATATACAAGCTGCACATTGACTACTCTAAAATATCTGTTTCATTTCTTTAGTATTGTCCCTTGAGAAGATATAATAAAATGGTTGCTGAAATGTGAGGGGTGCACTTACTTTTGTGAGATACTGTGTATGTAAATATAATGTAAAAATCAAGTAAAAAGAGTAACAATTTCTTGCTAGAGCTCCAGTCTTGACTAATGCACCTTAAAATGATCATTTAACACTTTAAGACTACTATTTGACAATGATTTTGTTATGTGATGATTTTACGACACTGACCCAAACAGTGTATTTGTTTTTTAGTTGCAGATTTGGGACACAGCAGGACAGGAGCGATTCAGAAAGAGTATGGTGGAACATTACTACCGCAATGTGCATGCAGTGATCTTTGTGTATGATGTAAGCAACCTGGCTTCCTTTGAAAGTTTACCTGAGTGGATTGAGGAGTGCAGGCGCCACTTAGTCCCACTGAACGTTCCACACATCTTAGTAGGGAACAAATGCGACTTGGGAAAAGGAGAGGTTCCCACCTCACTGGCCCAGCGATTAGCTGATAGCTATAATTTCCCCCTCTTTGAGACGTCTGCCAAGGACCCTGCAGAGAAGGAACACGTGGATGCTATTTTCCTCACCCTGGCCCACAAGCTGAAGAATCACAAGCCTCTGAGACTGAAACAGCTACGTGAAAGCACTGCAACCACCCTGACCTGCGAGCAGGAAGAGAAGAAGCTCTGTTTCTGCTGAGATACTGTGGCCTTCTTTAACTGATTTAATGATGATGAAACGGTATGATTAGATCTTTTATTTAACAGTAAGGGACATAGGCAGATTATATGTGCAATTACCAAAGGTGTTACTTCTCTCTAAATGCAGTGTGAGTGTTTACCAATAAATTAGAACAATAATAAAGAGGAACAACACAGCAGCATTAATGAAGCCAAAAAACAATAGCAAAAATAATTTGCTAAAGAAAGAAATGATTAAATATGTACCATACGTAAACCATATTGTTGATTTGAGATTGCACTTAAGGTCTAAGACAGACCCATTCTGAGCAACTTGAACTGTGTTATTTCTGCAAAATTTTGCAATCATGCTGTTTGTTATAACTTAGCGTTGTGCATAGTGTTGTATTTTAATGTTTGCAGCATTTCTGTAATATCTGAGCCAGAATTCAGTGATTCAAAGTGAAATTTCAGTTTGTCACACAATATACATTACAGACATTTGTATGTTTTCCTAATTCATTATCACTCATTTCACTTGAATGTGGTGCACCTATTCTATGGAACCATGCATGTTTGCAACCAGCATTACATTGTTTTATTGTTGTTGTTTTTGTTTTTTTTGCACAAATGCAGGATTGCACATAAAGTAAAAAATATCAGGCAGCATGAAATAAAAGGTGAAATTTAGCAGATTGTTTAAAATTGTATAAATAAATAGGACCAGCTTGCTGCTTTGACTGATTGGTGTAAAGAATGGCATTGAAGTATTCTTAAAGCTTGTACTTAAAAGTTTGGGAGCTGCCACTCCCAAGCCCTTGAGTAAGACCCCTTAACCCTCAACTGCTCATTTGTAAGTCACTCTAAATAAGGGGGTCTGCCAAATGCTAAAATGTAAATGTACTTAACGTGATTTATATCACACAGAGGAATGTGTCCATTAAAAACACTTACCCAGCATGATACCTCGATCTACATAATTTACTCAAAGCTCACAGTGATTCTATATCAGGAACATTAAATGTACATTCTGTGGGCAGAGCCCGGCCTGATAATGGTACTAATCCAGCCCACCAATTAAATTGTCCATAATTGAATTCAAAGGGTTTTTTTGTGTTACTTTCTGTTATCCTAGTAGGGTGCAAAATAGAGCAATAAGTAGCATAAGCATCTTCAGTCAGGCACTACAGCTATGAATCATCATATGGTGTCTCATGTAAAGTTTATGGTCATTTTCTCTGATCCACTTGGACTTGTGTGGAACTGTGTGGACTTTAGGCTGCAGAGAAACACACCTGGATTACATTTTCTCCCACAGTATTTTTATTCGTGTGTGTGTGTGTGTGTGTGTGTGTGTGTGTGTGTGTGTAGATTCGATTAAGTCCAATTCAGTTTAGGGAAACACTACAAATTGTGGAAATTTGAAGCAGGTAAAATTTGAATCAAGGCACTGTACATATTCTTCATATTCAACTGCATTTCATTGGCTCTGTACATGTACTTTGCACAATGACAATAAAGTTGAATCTAATCTAATCTAAGATATTCTAAAACAGTTACTTGTGTTTTTATTTGGAGTATGTCAATGTGTTTGATAACACATTTAAGAGGATGCTATTTTTTGCTTAAATAAAGAAAAGCCTTCGATTCTTACATTTCAATGAAGTAAAATTCCCAGCTTGTTTCTGATATGTCCAAATCCCTGTAAAACAAAATTAATTTTTTTTTAGAAGTGAGTTTAAGACACAGGGCTGTACATAATGACAGATATAGGGCACCTACGAACACAAATATGTACTTTTAAAGGCAGAATTATTGAATCCGAACAGAAAACAACATTATTATGATCTCCTTTTCTTTCAAAATAGATTTATAATCATCAGTACAAGGTCTCCTAGTTTATGTAATAATAAAGCATTGTGATTAATCTGATGTCACTGCATGTGTACCTGCTATAATTCCATTAGACAACAAAGCAAGTGAGAAAAAGTTTCTGCAATACAATAAATATAATCCATTCTGTGTCATTTTGAGAATGTCTTTAATAATTCGACCAGTATACTTTATATTTTGTGTAACCACGCTTCCTCATTTCTGTAATAAAACTGTCTTGAATGTCTTAGCCGCAGCTGTTATTCATTTATTAATGAATGAAACCTTTACACTGTTCAGCGGAAGCTGTCTGAATTTATGTAATAATTGCACTAAGGTAATAAACAAATAGGTATTTGTTGAACAATGGATATGTTGTATTAAAGAGTAAATATGTTCTAATACAGCCTGCTGTTTTTTAGAACTTTATTTTGAGCACACAGAATAGTTACGCTAACCTTAATACATGTTCTAAAATTATTGCTAAAACAAGTTCAAACAGTTACCATGGCAACAAAAGGCATTTACATTCCATCTTGTATTTTCCTCCATCTAGTAATTTGCATACAGTTTTTGATCAGCACTACCAATTCTTTTGTCTTTAGACAGAAAACATTTGTGTTTGAGATCAAAAGATGAATGTGAGACAACAGATCAGAGGTTCACGTTTCTCTTCCTGAGATTAACATCTATATGTGTTTTTCGTTTGAACACAATCATGCTTCTTCTTTTGGCTTCCCCCATTAGGGGCCGCCACAGCGGCTCATCCGTTTCCATACTTCTCTGTCCTCTTTATCTTCCTAGGGACCAAAAAGTAATGTAACATGTGACTGACAACTGTTTCTTGTTAGATTCTTCTTCTTTTGGCTGCTCCCATTAGGAGTCACCACAGCGGATCATCCGTCTCCACACCCCCCGGTCCTGTACTTCTGCCTCTTTCACCCCAACCACCTGCATGTCTTCCCTCACCACATCCATAAACCTCCTCCTTGGTCTTTCTCTATTCCTCCTTCCTGGTGGCTCCATCTTTAGCATTCTCCCACCTATATACCTCATGTCCCCCCTCTGCACATCATCTCAATCTCGCTTCCCTCACTTTGTCTCCAAAATGTCCTACATGTGCTGTCCCTCTAATAAACCCATTTCTAAACCTGTCTATCCTTGTCACTCCCAACGAAAACCTCAACATTTTCAGTTCTGTGCCCTCCAGCTCCACCTCCTGTCTTTTACTCAGTGCCACTGTCTCTAAAGCATACAACATCGCAGGTCTCACCACAGTCCTATAAACTTTCCCCTTCACTCTTGCAGATACTCTTCTATCACAAATCACTCCTGCTATCACTCTTCTCCACCCACTCCACCCTGCCTGCACTCTTTTCTTCACTTCTCTAACACACTCTCCATTACTTTGCACTGTTGACCCCAGATACCTAAACTCATCCATCTTCACCACTTGATTAATTTTTTTAAACAATTACTAACACCTAGTGTCCTCTCTTGGCTCTTAGTTTCACTTGTTAAGACTGCATTTGTTGTTAAAAATGTCACTAAAATAAAGTCCAAAGATCTGCCTACAGGAGAAAAGCAGGGTATTTTGAAGCTGTAATAAGCAATTAAATTTAATTACAACCACTGAAGGAGCATTGGGAAAAAATAGGAAGAATTAATCCACTTGAGGAAGTAAGAATCCACTGGTGTACAAACAAACAAACATTAAACAATTTGGACAAGGAAAACTGTAGAAGTTGTTGACTTGTACAATGTGAGCGCTTTAGAGCAAAACAAGGAACAAAGACTAACAACAAAGAACAAAGACTAACCTCTATGAAAGTGTTGGAATGATCATACATTTTACCTGAAAAGGAGGCTGAAGTTGTATTTAATCACCTATCAGTGCACACCTCAACAACGATGAACTGTGATAATGATCATTCTGTGTCACTCAGATGAGGATGGGTTCCCTCTGGAGTCTGGTTCCTCTCAAGGTATCTTCTTCATGCCATCTCAGAGAGTTTTTCCTTGCCACAGTCGCCGCTTGCTCGCTCATTAGAGACAAACTCAAAGTTAAAAGGAACAAACTTATACATTCTTTATTACCACTTTATCTATGTAAAGCTGCTTTGAGACAATGTCCATTGTTAAAAGCAATATACAACTTATAATGAATTGAATTGAAGAAAGAAAAACCTAAAACAAACAACAAATAAATGATGTGGTTTAAGTCCATCTGTTACAATCATTTCGTCTAAGACTAAGTGGCTTGAAGAAGGTGCCATGCTCTAAATCAGAGATGCCCAAAATAGGGCCTGTGGGGGAAAGTTAGCCTGTGGTGCCCTTTCATATATATGAAGAGGAAAAAATGGAGGGACATGATATTTGGAAAAACTTTCTAAAACTAAACACCAGTTTCATGTCTCTTATCAGAGGTTGCTGATTAGCTGTATCAGAATTTATACTCTAATGCACAATACATGTGCTTTATTCTTATTTTTAAACTGAACTCACCTTGCTGTTCCTATAGGCTTCCTGTGGGAATGTTTAATTCATATTCCTCAATCAAAACAACTTTTTCTTTTTGTAAAATCCTTTTTTGCTTTGTTTTATAACATTATAGGAGCACAGTGGTGTTACTGTCCGACAGAGCGACTATAAACACGTGTTTTTCCATTTGTCCCCGTGGTGCAGTCAGTGGTGCGATAAACCAGTACAACGTTGTCTGATTTCACACCCCAGGGAACACCATTGTCGGACTTCACACCTCAAGGCACGTCATTTGTGAACTTCTGAACCTTATTTCACACCATTCTGTTACTTTGTGTCGTGTTTGTAATATATTACATAAACCGAAACACAATGGTTCGTTGTTGTACGTTCTATAACCAGGGTGTAATTGCTGATTTGGGCCACCAGATGTCGTTACAACTCAATAATTGAAACTAAGATCTGTGCTCTTGGGAGTGCAGTATTACAGTATCGGTACAAACAAAAAAATGCATTATTATTATCACCATTATTGTTGATACAAAGTGTTATACAAAACCGACCGACATCCTCCAGACTGGTTAAAATAGTCATCCACATATATATTGCTTTTTTTAGTCTTTAAATGTAAACCTAAGCCCTATATAAGATAGAAAGCTATATAAACCCTATATAGCTCCAATTAAAAAATAGATATTTTACACAGTTAAAATACTCACAAAACAATCTGAACTAAGAGATTGTGGATTGTTTTGTTACATTACAAAAGTTCCTGACCAGATCATTCAGCATTACTGTATAGTTTATTGCAGGTACTTTGTACAGATACCTTTCCTGAAAAAGAAATTGTGTTTCTTATGTAATATGTAAGGACGCATCTATAACCATTAATGGATACACTTGAGGTTCGGGTGATGAAAATGGGGAGTGCACTACACACTGGCTAAAATTAAATAGGAATTGCGTTAAAGTCAGGTGCTATAGCTGTTTACAAACACATACTTTTTCTTTTTTTTTAACAGGGATGACGCCAATCGGTGTAACTTAATCGGAAGTCTAAAAGAAGCATGGCAGCGTCCTGTGCTGCACTTTACCGCAGTAAATAATAAGCGTGAACAGTGAGAAGATCTGCGTGTGTAATGTGTGTATGACACTCGCTCATCACTGCAGAACGCGATGAGGATTGGCACGTAGTCGTGTGTGTGTGTGTGTGTGTGTGTGTGTGTGTTGGCCCCGCCCCTTGCCACGCCCCCTGTATCAGTCAGGGAACATTTAAAAGCAAAGTGGAGCTGTTCAGCATGAGAAAGCGCAGAGAAAGAGCTCAGAGAAAGAGAGAGAGAGACAGACGGACAGAAAGACAGAGGACAGCATTATTTTTTTTGGACTAATAAAGGATTGTGCTGGGATACGCCACCGGAATGAAGTCACCAAAGATAAAGTCTCAGAATAAATGTAAGTTCAGTTTTCCCTCCTGCTTGAGCACATAGTTGATTGCAGGTATCTATACTAGGTACCTGCAATAAACTATAATACTGAATGATCAGATCAGTAACTTCAAAACAAACAACAACAACAACAACAAAAAAACAATCCCTTAGTTCTGATTTGTTTTGTGAGTATTTTAACTGTGTAGAATAATATTATGTATTTTTTTATTGGAGCTATATAGGGTTTATATAGCTTTCTGATTTAGACAGGGCTTAGGTTTACATTCAAAGACTAAAAACAATGTATAGGTGGATGGCTATTTAATTTTTTTTATATTTTATGAGTACTTTTAAACCTTTGTACTATTTAACTATAAGGAAATATATAATAATAATCCTTTGGTATAGATGAATTTTTTGGTGAAATTTTTTTCTGTAAAGAATAATAATATATTTCTATTTATTTGGGCCTTGGAGCTTGCAAATGTTTGGACATTTAATTGACATTTCAGTTAAATAGGTTTAGATTCAAGGATTGAAAAGAAGCCCAGATATAAAAAAGGAAGGCTGTTTCTACCAGTCTGGAGCATGCGGATTGATTCTACATGACACTGATCAGCTCAGTTCCCTGTGAAGGTTGAACCCTGGGCTTCAGTGTTGGTGTCAGAGAGGCGACACGGTTTACTGCGGCATTTTAATTGTGCAATTGCGACTCTTCCAGCTTTCCTGGAGGAGGACGACGACCTGAACGCGGTGCTGTGCGAGTTCGACGCCGTCATCGAGGACTTCACTTCGCCCTTCGAGAAGAGACACTTCCGATACGACGAGCATCTAAAGACGATGAAGCGGCGAAGCAGCGCGAGCGTTAGCGACAGTGGCATCAGCGACTCAGACAGTGAGTGTGTGAGAGAGAGAGAGAGAGAGAGAGAGAGAGAGAGCTGTGAGCTCACATTATCATCATGCCATCACACTAGTCATCCCCAAACTTGCATAAATATAATCAGAATTGAAAGAAGTTTCTCTTAAGAAAAATCCTCTAAGCTGCAATCATATGAGTTACTTTACATCTGATTTGCATCTAATCTGAACTCACTATTTGGCATCTCCTTCTCTTTTTAGGTCACAAATGAAAAACAAAAAAAACCCCAAAAACGTACCTTTCCCTGTCATTGGGGTGAAACCATGAAGAGTACATCTTTTGTATTTTTTTTATTTTCATTTTTCAAAAGATGTACCCTTGAGGGAGGCAGCCCAGGAACAAGGAACACTACAGAATGTGTACAGAATGTGCTGGTGAAAAGAATACCACACACGAAGCCTTACGCAAAACCGTATTATATAACCAGACAGGATGAATTGGCAGCGTTGATCTTGGTGCACTGATACATGGAAAGTCTGACCCTCTGAACCTCACTTGAGCCAGGATGAATGATTAAGTGTCTAACATTTAGTTTTCAGTGCGGCCTAGAGAATGCGATGTATTATTTACAAGTTCAGCACACATTCTCACCAGTGCATGCAGTTAATGATAGGAGTTTATGTCCTACACAGTGGAAGGACCATAAAACAAAACATATATTTCTGAGGTATAACCTCACAACAAGCAGGCATGATCTATGGTAACACTTTATTGCATTTCCCTGCGGTGGTATATATTGTCCAGAACATTCCTGTGTGTGCACATGGGTTTTAAATGTGTCAAATATAGTTACTGACTGGACTGGACTTGGTATGAAGTACTTTTAGTTTATGAGTCCTGAAGTGCTTGGTAACATTGCACTGGAATTTCGTCTACAGAAAAATACAGCCAGTGATAGAGTCCTCAAAAAGATTAGAACCAAGTAATATTACAATCATGTTCTTTTATTTGTATTAATGCAAAATGTATGCATTAATAAAGGCTTTCTTCACATTACATTCTAGTGCACGTAGTCAAATATTGTGGTGGCCTAAAATATCTCTTGGCAAAGTCAAAGCCATCATTATGTCACTCCCGAGTTCTTCACTACACAGTGTGGAATGCGAGCAACCCGTGCTTCTCTGGCACTTCATGCTTCCATTTTAACACTGAGGTGCTCGGGACTCTGTGGAGCCAAACTCAGAGGGGCCAAAACTGAACGCACTACACGCTTCCTGTAGCAACATGCCCGGGTGTGAACTCTGAGCAGGGTTAAGAATAGGTAAACATGAAGATGAACTGCTATTTTTCCAGGCTCACCGTGGCCTTTGGCTTTTAATTCTCGTGCCAGTGGGTGGGATTCTTCAAGGTGATAGAGAGGAAGGAATTGTACTCGCGTGTTTTTAGCCACCCTCATGCGCTCTTTCTCTCTGGAACAGGTGCAGAGTCTCTCAACAGAAACAGCTTCAGCTTCAGTGATGAGAGGCTCAACTCTCCTGTGTTCTCATCTTCACCTATCAGCCCTTCAGTCGTGTCACCCAAACGTGAGTGTAGAAATGTTTACATTTACAGTATTTGTCCAGTATTTCTGTCCAGCATGTCTTATCGAATTGCTTAACTTTGTTGAGTTAAAATACTAAGAAATATTTTTACAAATTTTTTTATTTTTTTATTTATTATTTTATATTTTTTTATTTATTATTTAATTCATTTAGGCACATGTAAAATAAAAAATACTTGTTTTTTTGGCTTATTTGGTAATATTTCCATTTCAGCTAAACTTGGTGATACAAAGGAACTGGAAGACTTCATTGCAGACCTTGATAAGACATTAGCAAGTAAGTGACTGATTTTTATGAGAGGGGCACTATACATGTGAATCAGTGAAGCTCCGTTTGTTCGTTTGTAGTGTAACATGCCTCAGAGATCATGGAATGTGTGTGTAAAGTACAGAATAAACACTGTACATGGCAGTGAGGGGGTGAATTCAGCAAAAACATTTGACATATTTTGCTTTCCCGCTCATAACTGAATGTTCACCAGTATGAGCATACGAACAGTTAAGACAGACACTTCTGTTTTACAAGGCTGCTGAAAGATCTTCACTAACTCTCCCCTGTGTGGTACTTGTTCTTCTTTAGGCATGTGACCTGGAGTTAGTTACCAAGGAAGAGCAAGTGGAAAGCAGGCCTCCCTGGACTGGCACTGTCGTGAGCCAACATGATGATGAAACTCATGAAGACATCTCACTGTTTCATTCATAAACACCTACACTCTAAGGACTCATTGTGTTTCCTTTGGAAAACTTGATCTGGAAGAATATTTAAATGGCTTTTTATAAGAATTATTATTTGTAATTGTATAGAAGGTGGTTACTGTAAATTTTATCAGTCTTTTGTGAATATATATTTTTGTATTTTTATGTAAATAGTTATTGCGTCAAAAGTCTATTGCCTTATTATGAGAAGCTTTTACATTTTTAATATTTCATTATTAATTGAACTTAACACAAAATGCACACTTAATTCACTAGAAAACTGGAAAACATTATTAAGTGTACTTAATACAACTACCTGACATTAAAACTGTGACTTTAATGTATGTCCCTGTGTTTTTTGTGGGAGTTCATGTAAAGTTTATGGCAAGAATTTCCCCTTTTAGCAAAAGTTGAGAAATATGCTTGTAAACATTAATTGTATGTATATCAATGTTGGGGTTTTTGGTTAGAGCTGTGCTGACTCATTCAGTGCAGGAAATTCAATTAGCCACAGTCTGTAGGTAGTCTGTAAATGGTTTACCACACAGCAGGGGGTCTCAGCTTGTAAACAGTTGTCCCGCAGAATATTCAACAGCTGGTCACCACCTCAGTGCTTTAAATCAGTCTACAAGTCAGAATGACAGAGGTAAAGATGAAGTGACCTGCCACTGGATCCCTGCTGCTCTGTGTCAGCTTTACTAGACACGGCTCTAGTAAAATCACTTCATAATTTTTGCATGCAAATCCCATGATGCCTAATGCTTGTTACTGGGAAATTTCACATGTCAGCTTGTTACTTAGGAAAACTTCAGCCCTGTCTATTTAAAGAAATGACGATTACTAATAAGAGCAAGGGTGAAAAAGCAGAACAACTAAGGCATTCTTACTCACGAGTCAGTACATGACCTTAGCACAGTCCAGCTCAACTTTGCTGTGTTAATAACGTGTGAAGCAGAAGCAACTTTTCATGGGCTTCTGCTTTTTGGTTAGCAGCTGTGCTTCATTCGTGTGGACTTAGCAGCAGCCAGCGTATTCATGCTACAGGCTTGAGGCAACCCAGCATCAAATATACTGACACAACAGATTAATGCTCCTGAGCTGGGTCCTGTCAGTTTAAAAACTGAATTCCCACTTGGCAGCAGCAGGCACCGTTTGGGCACCGCTGTCAGTGTGAGTTTGGCAGACAACAGAGAACCAGTGGTCTGGAAGTGTGGGAAAGTGCAAATGGCAGGTGACAACTGTGTCTCCTACCCTGTGGGACAGAGGAACGCTGGAGGAGGGCATCAGCATCTGAATCAATATCACAGCAAGGAACATGGCTTTCCTCCAGTGGGCGAGACAAAGTTACATAACACATCATGGCATAACAGGATATACGCCTTCCTAAACTGTATTCTTTCACAATCTACATAAATAGACACTGTTGACATAATTTCAGACTGAGGACAGCATAATGCAATTACTACCAAAGTATTTTTACATAAATGAGTTCCCCATGCAACAGGAATATAAGGAGGAGGTGTACATAAAGGCAAACAGAAAATGATAACTAGGTAAAGTTTAATTACTTTATACAGTATGTAAATGGAATATGAAAGAAAAAAAGTTTCTATGAACATGTAGCTCACAAAACATTGACCTTTGAATAAAAGTGTGGTGTGGGGTGTTACAGTTTACCTAAAGGAACCTAAAGAGCTTTGAGGCTTATCTTCTGGCCAGATTTCATGTCTGGAAGCAATAATAGGGAAACAAAAATGAAAAGAAAATAAAGAGTTGACAAAAGATCAATAAAACCTGCCCAGTTTGTTCATGCACATAGCTTGCAGGTCGAGATCTGCTGTGTGCAATTCAGCAAAATTGGCCTCAATACATCAGGCTTATGAGCAGCCTGTGGCAATCCCATTTTTCTCTTCTGTCAAAAACGAGATCCCTCAAGCTCAGGACAGATGGGGTAAAAGAAAATAAAAATAAAAATGTGCACAAACAGAATAGAACTATACAAGCCAATTAATTAATGGATTTTGGATAATGAACATTAATCCACACTTGACATAAATGAAAAAGAAATAAATAGACTTTACAGCATATATAACGTATTAGCTATGAACAGCTTTGGTGTTACCAAACTGTGCTTTCATCAGGCTCAAGAAAGCAGTAGTTCTGCCTCAGCTGCTCCTACATTGGCCATTTCCCCTGTGTAGCTACCATAACTAATGCCCCAGGACTCTAGGCCAAGCCAAGCAGCCTGTTGAGCCAGTTAGGTTATTTAGTTTGGAAGACAGTAGTGCCTTTTTATGCTTCTCAATAAAATGTAGTGTTTGGCTTAATGCAGCAATGCAGAATGTGCTCATTTCCCACAGATGATGAAAGACTAATGTTAAAGCAATCATTTCTATCAGTCTCAGTCTGGGGGAGGGTAATAAAAGTCTGGTGCATCAGCAAGACTCACTATTATCCCAAACACTTTGATGATCTCTGCAGTTTGCTCGAATGATAAAAGAGTTAACCTTGACTTTGCACTGACAATAACCTCAAGAGATGTTGGATGGTATATGATGTTGATGCCTCCACAGCCACCGTGCACATTTTAATTATAGAACGGTGGAAAATCCAAGGAAAGCACATTCATCTTTCATGCAGCCTCGGTATTGTCTGTGTCCTTCCTCTGACCTCTGTGTCATCAGTTAGCTTTCACCCACACACACAGAGAAAAAGAGGCTCATGTTAAAGGTCACACAACAAATCATGAGGGTGAGTCTAATTCATACACAAAAGCTGGATTAAAAATCTATTACTTTATTTTGTATCATCTTGAGAAATGGGATTTCGAACCATTTACAGTGTTAAGATTATATATCCTCTTTAGAATGTATCAACCGAGTCTTGATCAAATGTGATACACATATAAATATATCTAGACAAAACCCATGTCTAGAGCACACAATACTTTGACACACTCATTCTTGGTGCAGAGGCAGGGTCCAGATGGCCTGCTGTGATCAGCGCTCTTATTGAGCGGAACATCTCGTCTGCTGTGGGATCTGGTCTGACGCATACTGATCACTCGTCTCTAGGGAGAGGCCATATCCTGGCCTAGTCTGTCGAACATGATGCTTTGAGAAAGGAATCTGGTCTTCAATGAAGAATCATTGCATCTAGGAGAGCAGCTCTGCCTCAATAATGGGAAAAACTGAAGTTTCCTTATTATCAGGTTACTAGTGCACATGTAGAGATCGTAGATGATCTGCTGATTGCTTAGCGTTTTCTCAGGATTTTGTTCATTCAAAAATAAACCGTATGAAACATTTTCCTCACTTGTGTTTCAGCGTCATCTTTTGGATCATCCACTGAGTTCAGGAGTGAAAACCGACAGAAAATCCTGTAGATTCCATTCGAAACAGAACAGGAGGTCGTTATCATGAATGGCAGCAGAATGACCCTCTGTTCAGTAATGATCACGATAAGATCACACTGTTTCAGTTGTAAACTAGTATCAGGCTGATAAAAGTACTGCAATCAGAAGAGCTGCTGGTGTGCTGATAATGTAGGAGAACAATTTAGTAATAAAGATGGATAGAGGGTGGACAAGAACTCGTGAACTGTAATCCACAGTGCTAAACAATTTGTTCCTATTCATCCTTCAGTGCATCTCTCAGCACAGCTCACTTATCTGCCTGCAGCACTGCAGGCTCTGCCAGCAGTAGAAAGAAAGGCCACTTTGAAATGTATGAATGAGAATTAGGCAGAAGCCTGCTAGTGACATGAAGGGGCTCAATTTGGCATTCTGTGAGCTGGGTCATAAAAAACAAGCAGTCTTTTTACAAACTGAGCACAATTCAGTCGTTCATGGGGCAACATGATTAGAGTCTTTGTTGCAAAATCATATAAACCAGTTTGAACAGCTTCCGAGGAGGTGCATTAGCACAAACGGACCTACTTCTTACTGTGATCAAAAAGCGTTACGAATGCAAATGTATTTAACACCGCTTGCTGCTGACAGAAAGGCGGGAAAAACAAAACAACCTCCGATGGCGTGAAAAGGGGATTATTTTTATTCGCTCTATTCTTGACTTGAATATATAATTGCAGTGAGATTAAATGCACTGTGAATGAACCATGCTGTTAGGCAGATGGTGATTAAAATTGGCCAGGTCAAATTCTTTTCTCAGGTTCTCAAAACAAAAAAAAATAACCGCTAAGTAATCCTTCACATCTGCCCTTCTGCTTTCTTTCCCCCTCTGGCCAGGTCGGAGCTGCGGGCAGATAACTGCTTCATTTAGCATCAACACCCTCTCATTTAGTCTCACGGCTTGTACATGAAACCCTTTTCACCTGGAGGCTAGAGAATGACAGGTTGTATGAGACAGGCCTTCTCTGGAGTACATGCAGGTTTCCTTATAACGAATCAGATAACCACTTATAATCTGTCAACATCATTTGACATCATGACATTTTAGCAAATACAGCAACCTAACCCAGTGTCCACCTTTACGCACCCAGTCCAATCCAGAGTTCACACGAGTCAGATCCTTCAGAGTGACTGCTTGTAAATCCAGCTTAAATCCCCATGGAAACATCTCATACTATAGGAACCACTAAGCTCCTCACATTTTTCTTCTTGAAAAAAGGACAGACAGATGCCAAGACTAGTTAGCATGGGTTATGATTTTAACTTATTGAATTGCGAAAAATCAAATGCGTAGAACTTTAAATTGCCTACACAAGATTTCAGTCACAAAAGCTTGGCTCTGTAAATCATAACCACAAATGCAGAGAACAAAACCAGATGACAGACAGAGGAGCAAAAATATGGAAAGTTAATAAGAGGCTTCTGCTCAAGATGTCATCAAGCACAAAATATACGATTGCGAAAATTTTCACACAGACTTTCATGTGCCATATTTATGTATGGATATTTTTTTTTTACATGCGCAATCATTTTTCAGGTCGTTAAAATTTCTGGACTTTTTTTCCCCAGACTACTTAATCATAACACGAGACCAGATTAAGAGCGAGACTCAAAGCAACAGCTGCACAAAACATTCCAGAATGCACTTTTATACCTGCATACATAATTAGGTTTAACCAATAAACTCACTGAGAGCATTTAGAGCTGTTACACAGTCAAAGTCTTAGACTAACACACAGACACACAAACACACACACAAACACACACACACACACACACACACACAATGCTCTGGATTTTTTTCACTGCTCTTTCTAATGCTCTTTTAGATAAACAGGCAAAAAAGTGTGCACCCTCATTTTCTTGCTAAGATTTTTTATCATAATAATTCATGGACCATTAAACAACCATAAGCATATAATACTGGCTATTAGAAGGGAACTACATATGGTACCTATTATTAAAATCATGTTGGTCGGCTTCTGCAGGGGACAGCAGGTGAAATCTTTCTGCAACATTTAAAAAAAGTTCAAGCCTGCATAGATTTCTGAAGATATTCTCATGTTAAGAAATATTGGGTGGTGCAAATGACTGGGCAAACTGGGAGAGCATGTATGTGTGTGTGTGTGTGTGTGTGTGTTTAAGGTGATAAAATACCTTATTAAAGCATCAGATCATCTGTATAACCACAAACTGCTTACAAACGGATTTCAGTTTAAAGCTTGCACAGCTTAACAGTACATTTCAAAATGATCAGTGTCTCCCAAGTGCGATTAAGTTACAGTACAACGCCTTATGGGAGATAAAACACAGCATTGATTTTTTAGTCATGAATAGATGACTGGATGCCATTTAGTTCAAACAAATATGTAGCACAAAATCAAATACTAATAATTATCCTTTCCAGTGTGCAAGCTGTTGCTCCTGAAAATATACATGGTAACTCATTGAGGTGACTCCGGTTATTCCATGATTATTAACTTGCATTAGTCAGTGGAACCCTGCATTAAAAATCTGGAGTGCAGCTGTCAACTGAGCCTTGGGACTCAAGCTGGGAAAGTGAGAGGAGCTGGTCAGGCAGAGCCAGCTGGCTGTTGAGGTGCGAGAAACTACACACACACACACATGCACGCACAGATGTAAGATAAAAACAGGATACGAAACGATGGTAAAATGACAAAAACAGAATCGATCAGTGTACCTAAAACTTTGACAGGACTTGCACACTCGGTGCATTTGCATTGCGCCATTTAGCAGATGCCCTTGTCCATGGTGACGTAAAAAAAAAGCTTTGAGTCTCTATCGAGGAATAAATCTACACTGGTACGCCAGATTACAAACTTAAGATAAATTAGACTACAACTATGTTATGTTTTATTTATTTTTTTAAACAACGCAAACTTGGAAAGTTTAAGCGTTTTAGGAAGAAGTAGGTTTTCACCCGTCGCTTGAAGATAGTCAGGGACTCAGCTGTTCCGACATCTAGGGGAAGTTCATTCCACCACCTCGGTGCCAGAACAGAGAAGTGCCTTGAAGTATACTTACCTCTTACCCTGAGAGAAGGTACAATAGAAAATCAGCACACCAGCGAATAGACTTATGCAGCTGACAAATCTGAAAATCATTCCAGGACATCTGGACATGTTTGGGCCTGGTGTCACAACAAGGCCTGGTGTTAGTCACAACATTGCTGTGTAAACCAGTAGAGTAGAGATCTCCTCAGACTGTGAAAAGCCCTGAACTCAACAACACAGCTCATGCAAGACGCTTGTGGACCGAAGATTGAGATTTCTATCTTGTTGCTATTGACTCGCATACTTTAAATTCGCTCAGCCTTAAATGCAACTGAGAAGCATTTCGGGAGCATGTCAGCAAACACAGAGCTTCGTTCAATAAAACTCTGGAATACGTTTTGTATTAACAGAGCTGAATGGACATTTTAATATTCCAAAGCTTGTGGCTTAAAGTGTATAAAAGATGTTAGATCTCCATGGGAAGCATCTCTGAAGCTGAATTGAGACTTTATTGCACTTGAAAAGGAAACAGCCCAAGGTGTGCAGGGACAAAAGGGGGTTTCTGAGCTATACCTCACCGATCCAATCAGTAATGTAACACAAAGGCCCATTTCTAAACACACACAACATGCTGTATGCATTGCACACCTATTCAAGAAATTGCATTTAGATGCTTTATTGATGACATAACTGTTTACTTTTATCCAGATGATAAGATGACATCACTCATTGTATGACTGTGATCACTTTTAATAGATACAGACCAGGAAAACCCCCAAGAGCTGCAGATTTGGAGATGCTCGGACCCAGTCGTCTAGCCATCAAAATTTGGCCCTGGTCAAACTCGCTCAAATCCTTATGCTTGCCCATTCTTCCTGCTTTTAACACGCCAACTTTGAGGACAAAATGTTTACTTGCTGCCTAATAAATCCCACCCACTAACAGGTACCATGATGAAGAGATAATCAGTGTTATTCACTTCACCAGTCATAATGTTATAATGTCATAAAGTTATGCCTGGTCAGGTTATAATTCCCTTAAATTTACATAATTGTTATATGTAATAGTAATTTCACATAATTATTATTACTGCACATAAGTAATGCTATGCCACCACCTAACTCTAACCCTAATCTTAACCACAGTAACCAAAAGTAAAAGTTTGTTTAATAAAAGGAGGAAGTTTTTGCTCTTAATTTGCAAAAGGACAAAACATTTGCTGTATCGTAGAGCTATTGCAAGTTTTTATTCGGAAATAAAGAATAAAGAAATAAAGAAAAGGGACCAGTACAACGTCCTGATAAACTTAAAGGTGTGATCAGGCCACAAAATCTGAACATCTAAAAAATTCCCAGTAGAGCTTAATACAGTAGAAAAAGAGAACATATGATAGATAAGGAAATGTTCTACCTGTAGTAACACATTGACAGCTGACCCTGGCTGGCACTGACAGAGAACACTGTCCTAATCTACAGCAGTGTAACTATTTAACCTGAAGAAAACGATGCGACCCTGCCGAGATGTGTGAATATTACACATGGATTACTCAGTAATCTATTGAGTTCTCACGCACAAAAATTGAGGCTACAACAGCATCTTCCAGCGACACAATTCCACTGTTTGAAAGGTGATCAAAGCACTGAACACTACAGCCCTAATAACTTGCCTTGGCTGCTAATGAGCGTCGTCCCGCTTCTTAGCACGCACTAGTGTATCAGCAGGATCAGGAAGCACATTAGTGCAGGCACATGCCTTCCACAACCAAGCTGACAAACACAGGACACAGAAGCACTCGCAAACAATTCAGTAAACACATTCCCAGGAGCTTTTAAACATCCTACCCTTCTACCCACACTCTATTGAAGCTTTAAAAAAAAAGTGTCAGGTGACAATGTTTCAAGTTTTCCATTAAGCAATGTCAAAGCTGAATCCCCCATTTTTTTTTTTTTTTTTTTTAACAAGAAGCAAATGTAGCCTTATTTTACAGTCTACAAAAAGTAATTCCAAAATATTAATAATGAGGTTGTAAAATTTCATCCGGTAGACTTATTATTGTTACAGTATGTCGAGGCGTTTTCCCAAGCATCCTGACAGATTTGGAACAGATAAAACAGAAGGAACATGCAAATAGTGCAATTTATAGTGCGAGGTCCTTAAAGCAGTGCAGAGGATATTAAAATATTTTGGACACAGTTAAAAGCAAAGTGCTGACATCTAAGGGTTTTGTTTTAAATAGAATATTTGGGTCACGTTCAGTAAGCGAAGTGAAATAGCACTGAACTAAAAACAATTCGATATTTCTTTTTCAGTACTGTATTCTCATCACAAAGGGGACAAAAAAAAAGAGCATATTTTTGTTGAATGCAGCAATGTAATATAAATGTAACGTAAATCCCTTAACATAAAACTAATTGCATATATAATCAATTAAATGTGAAAAATAAACAATTGAAATGTTAATCCGTGGAAAATGGACCGCTCCAGGATTATTAGCACCCCTGGAAGAGATTATAAAAACTGTCTTTGTGGTTAGTTAGCACTGAAAAGAGTAATTAAAGCTATTCTAAAGGGACACAAAAAAATAAAATAAACCTACATAAATAAATATTAATTCAAGATGTTATCTAGGCTATACAGCCTTTGTAATTGCATATTTACAGTGCCTCAGTGAAACAGCAAGCCACAACCAGAGTTTCTGACTTTTACACATAGCAACAGCACATTATGCAATAGCCTGTAAAGGACCCTGCCATTCCCTGTAGGTCATACTAAATGCTATCATTAATAGAGAAGTGTGTCACCTGATCAAGTGTTCTTTCACCTTGTAAAAAAAATGCAGCAGAGGACAACCTAAAATCAGAAAAATAGCATTCATTAAAGTAGCAGATCCTATGTTATTTCTGTCCTGTTTATGTGTAATAAATCATGTGATGAGCCTCTGACAGATGAGAGGAAAACATTTGCAAGCTTGTGCAATGTAAGTAATAGCAGCTGTATGGATATACACTACCATTATGTAAATATGACATCATAGAGGTCTAGACGCATCAATTTCTCAACAATGGTTTAAAAATGTCCCAAATAGGTGCGGTGCCATGCATTACACACCTGTAGTCAATCAGTCATGATACATGAGTCACATGGTTCAACAAGGCAGTCAATGGACAACAACACAACTGTTGAATGGTGTACACAGAAATATCCAGTAGACCTACAGTCAGGTGCAGAAACTTTCATTCTTTTAGAAATTGGATACATTTTTTTATTTTATTTTTTTATACCAAGGCATTTCATCTTGTTCCAAGTCTTTCTAGTAACAAAAGAAAAAATACTACATCGCATATGCTAAGATATTAGTAATAATAATTTCCGCTATAATGTTTGCTTTTCTCTTTAAGTATGTGATATATGAACTTGTCTGATATTGATTTGGCTTGAAACTCTTTGAATCTTTTTGGTATCCTCTGTGCAGCTTTCGAGTCCCTTTATTTAAACAAATCCTTAGTAAGAAGTTCATCTTGGTATTCTTTCATAGATAAATTATGAATTTTTGTTGTCTACTTTTCACTGAAAATCGACATGTTTATATTACATAATATTCGCTATAGGCATTTTCTGATCGTTCCTTTAGATGTAATATGAGGGACCTGACCTTCATTGTGAGGACTGATTTGACCTGGAAAGATTTGCTAAGTAAATAATTAATAGCAGAGCAGACACTTTACATTTCTTGGTAGGCAACTAGATAAGGTAAGCTACTTCAGAGCGAATGTGTTCTGGAGACTTAATGCAAATTATTAATAATTAATGGTCTGCAAAAGGGTTGGCAAACACAATATAATCTTACTGAACCTTAACCAAAAAGCCACAGACTGCAGTCAGTGTATAAAGAGAAGGAGAGGGATGAGGAATGAGAAAAGAGACATAACGGGCATTTATTTACAGAGCTGGATAAAGGAGTGTGCATTATAAGCACTATGAAATTACAATCTTGTAATTATAACCATGTGAGATGGAGATGTAATGGAAAAGTTCATGGGTTGGCAGGACAGTAAAACTCAGCATTTGCTGATCCTTCATTTTGTTCCTTTTTGCAGACGGAAAAAGTGACCAAGGGGACGAAAACTGCTGTGGCCTCTAGAAATACACCAAACAGCCACCTCTGCTAGGAGTGGAAAATCCCTGCTTTGTGCTTCTAAGTGAAATTTATTCATTTTATTTTTTTTAACAAGGGAAAACTACAATGTAAATATCAGACACAACACAGTCAGCAGGGTGCACACTTCCTGTCAGCATTTTCATCCAAATCCCCTGCGACAAGAAAAGATAATGGTGTTTACTGTTAAGATTTACTTGATCTCTTTAAATGTCATGTGAGATCTAGTAACAGATCATTTGACAATCACAGGATATGAGCATGTACGTAACACACGCACACATGCTCGCACACAAAACATGGATTACAATCGCTGAGAAATTTTATTTTTAAAGCTGCGTCTTCGGGGCAGTGGGAGGATTCGCTCATTAACTATGTTGGTGAGTAACTCGAACCCGTCAGAAAAACTGCTGGACTGATGCCTATTTCACAAATCAGCTTTTCTGAACACTTTTCCCATTATAATGTACAGCTGCCCAATTCTACTTATATGCAATTTTGAATGAACAAATAATAATTACATGTGACCAAGAGCCACATCCATTCTCCATTCAACACACATGTACGTGCCACCTGCTGATGGTCCAAAGCTTTTCAAAGCTTGCTATTCGGCTCATATTAATTACAGGTCCACTTTCTCCCCAGCAACACCCAGTGAACATGGTGTAATCTGAGCCCGGGTCTGGAATCCACAAGCACATTAGAGAGGCGCACGACAGCCTGGCTGGGTAACATCAGCTCCAGCAGTGCAGGAAGGAAAAGGCATGCTTGAAACACAGGAAAAACACACGCATCCCGAAAGAGCCGAGGATTCCAGGTTGAGCGAGAGGAAAGGGGCGGGTGGACTTGAGCAAGCAGTGCTACAGTATAAGACAGCGTACGGTTAAATGGGGGAATGCCAGAGGTTGGACTGGCAGCGTTCCAATCGATGCTGCAAGAGCAAAACACCTAAGACATGAGGTCAGAATAGAGAGGAAGTGAAGTAAAAATCATGCTTAAGTTCATTCAAAAACACAAGGCCCACTCTGGGTTATAAACCAACGAGATAGAAAAACAACCTGAACTCTCCTGAAATTGTTTATCTGTGATTTCGGCAGGATTATTTCTGTCAGTGAGTCATTTTCTGTTACAGTGAGCAACCTCCATCAATCGGTGAGGAATTAGTGGTGTATTCACAGGAACACAAGAGTAAGGTTGCACTGTAGAATCTGCTTTCTTTACAGATCAAACAGGAACACTTTACGGATAAGGTGCATGCGATTTTTCTGCCTCACATAAGATATACCCACTGTGTGATCTTGAGGAGAGAGGAGGATCCTGAGAACACCCATACAAACTCATCCATCAAGTGACAAGTCTTAAGTAACACTGGCTTCTTTTAACAGGGCACTTAGGTTACAGTCAGGAATCTGTACACTGAACACCAGATAAAAATGACTGTTTACTTTTTTGTAGCTTGTAGATTATGAACACATAAAACACTCGTCAAGTACAATTACATGGATTGTATTAATAGGATATAAACACAACAATCTGTAGTGGGTAGAGTGTGATTTTAAATAAGTTAAATTTAACTTTTTCAGATTTTAAAACTAGACACTTGCACAAATGCAGAACAGACACTGGACTATGCGGCGTTTGAGTCCACTGGACAGGTAATCCTGGGTGGTAGGGCGCGTTTAGGCACTGGACAACATCGTGGAGGTGAAGATCTGCTGCAGGATTTGAGGTATCTCCTTGGTGTCCATGGCGACAAAAGAACGACCTGCCGGCAGGGTTCTCTGGAGCCTACGTGTCAGAGGAGATAAAGAGAAAAGACCCCCCAACAGCAACCCCCCAGAAAAAAACATTACCAATGCAAATGCGCTTTCACTTGCAATCAAAGTGAGCCCCTAGACCTCAATGGGCCGACAAAGGCTGTCATTCACACAGATTCTTTTGTAATAGCTGGGGGGAGGGGGGGATTTGGGAAATGCCTGCTGGGTGCAAGAGGGCTAAAGATGGAGGGACGCCCCCAGCTCCTTTCACTCCCTTGCCCTCCCACCTTTCCTATTCCACTGACCATTCATTACTGTCATTCTGTCCCCCTAAGGAGGACACTAGTTTTTAAAAGCCTGCCTTTAAATCATGGTGGGCCTGAAAAGAGTTGAGTCAGTGAGGGCTCAGATTAAAGGCGATGTGGAATGTGTTCTGACCACCGGAGTGGCATCGCTCTCGTGCCGCTATATTTTCTTCACTTGTCCCGACTGGACTCATTCTGGCACAGCAAGCAAAACCCAGCCTTTTAAAGCTTAAACATATATATTCTGTTATTAGGAATAAATCTTACAAAAAAAAAGAAAGTGTTTTAGATCCATAAAAAATCTAATAATTTTAAAGATATATTAGAAAAACTTTTGCATTTTTGTAGTTTCACTATTTTATATTCTGTTGTATTTTAATTTTTTTTATCTCTGGCACATTAATAAGATCCACTCCAAATCTAAGAAGAGCTTTTTGGCTTCGCTCCTGTTACTTTCAAAGGCTTTGATGGCAAAGAGGAATCTATAAACTGCTCCTTAAATGTAGAAATAAATATAGTGATGTGTAACCAAAGCCTAAATATCTGTGTGTTTGAATGTGAATGTGCCAGTGGGGTGAAGCTCACCTCTCAGCCTGGTCCCCAAGAGAACCGATAAAGATGGCGAAGGCATGGACCTGAGGGTTGCTGGTGAGTGTGCGTGCAAAGCGGTCAGGGCTGATGCCATAGCGCTCCAGATTAGCATCACTCAGCACAATGACAAAGTGCTCGTCGGCCTCCTCGTTCGCCAACTCCTTTATGGCGTGCTCCGTGCCCTCCAGCGTGTAGTCTCCGCTCATACAGAACTGAGAGTGTGCATGCATTGTCTGTAGACAGAGCATTCACATATATCAAACACATTTAAATCAAGTGGTGTAGGACTTTAAAGAGTTTGACTTGCACAGCCAGGTGTGTATGAAAAGTATAGATAACTCTGATCTTTAGGTTCATCAGATGACTCTATCAAAGCATACACATGGCTTCTTCATTCTATGTATATCGGGTTTAAATATTCTAACTAAGATTGTTTCTTTGAATGTAAATGAACCTTCTTGGCAGAACCAAATATTAAAACATGCTCATCTGTGCACACCCTGCCACATTTCATGATTAGAAGGATGGCTTCATTCCAGGAAAGCTTGTCAGGAAGCTAATTTCCAAACAAAGGGGAAAAGCATGAGAGCATGCACGCAGCACATACGTAGGCTACATACCTTCAAGACGTGCAGTCTCTGTTTGTTGTTCTTTGGCACTTTGTCACATCTCACCAGTTCAATATCAAATCCATCCCCGGAGTGGCCCACTATGTCATACTGCAAAAAAAGCATCAACAGGAAAGCAGAGAAATGAATGTACTGTTCCAGAACAAGAATACACTCACTAACGACTCCATCCTGAGAATGACAAATATATAGGTATGCCAACTGTTTGAATAGGTATTTTCCATTTATCCAGGCGCACAGGGCATCCTGACACTAAAGGTTATAAAAAAAACTAAAAAGAAGTTGCATAAATCACTTATTGCTTAAGGGCACACAGGAAACAGATTGTTTTTATATATATATTTTTTTAAATAGACAACCAAAGCATTTTGTAACCACCTTCGTAAGGATATTGTGTGGCAATATCACATATTTTTACTCACATCATTTGCAAAAAATACCACAGTTGGGGAAAAAAAAATCTTCAGCCAAACCATTCAAAAATATAGGCTGAAAAATATGATTTCTATAATGCTTTACAAATCCAAACTGATGAAAACATTTTTTTTTTCCTCAAATGATGTTTTGATGATGACTGGTGAGAAAAGGTGTATTTATTAACACTGTATTGATCTGCAGCTAACAAGTGCGATGTGAAATAGTTGGATGCAAGTGTTGTTTTCCACCAAATGCCATTGTTTTGAATAAAAAAATAAATAAAAAAAACCCTTTCAGTCTGGGCACATTTTTACAGTATTATAAATACCCTATTAATAAATAATTATTAAAAATATAATTAAATTATAAATAAATATAAATAAATTATAAATACCCTATATCCAATCTGAATGTATTCCAAGGCTAATGTATAGTTTTATTTATGTCTGTACTTTGAGAGTCACTAACAGCTGGAATCAAATTCCTTGTGTGTGTCAACACACTTGGCCAATAAACCTGATTCTGATACATTCTAAATAAATAAATACACACATATACAAGGTGTTATCACAACATTTAGAGAGTAATGGTGCTAACTGGTGCTATTCTGACCATTGTGCGTGAAATCTGCCACAGAGACGTTTGACATGCTGCAATGAGTCGTTTGAGGTGTTTTAAGTGGCACGTGCGCTTCAAGAGCGGAACAACTGGAAGACGACAATAGATCAGGAAGACCTTCAATGAGATCAACCACCGAAAGTTTAGAAACCGGTCGGCAACTTGTGCATGATGGGCGTCGGAGAACAAGCCGCACAATCACGATTCCGCACCCACCCAACTCGCCAGATTTGTCTCCTGCGGACTTTAACCTCTTCCTGAAGATGAAGATCCAGCCCAAAGGTCGCCGTTTTGACACCAATGCAGAGATCCAGCGCGAATCGCAGAAGGTGTTTGACAAGCTCTGAAAAGAAGACTTCCAGGACACATTCCAGAAGTGGCAGCAATGCTGGGAGAATTTTGAAGGTGATAGTGTGTAAATGTACAGATATATATATATATATATATATATATATATATATATATATATATATATATATATATATATATATATGATAAATGTATGCATCTGTAGGTATATAATAATAAATAACCAATCACATTCTATTCTGTGTGCCTGCCTGATAGGTATTATATTAACATATGAAACTTATGTGTGGGTCAAAGTGTAAATGACAGCTGCCAGATGTCTTCTCCTGTGTCAGACATGTAGATTAGTTGTCAGATGGACTTTAAACAAGTAAGTTACATAGGTGCCACTGAAGTAAATATGGTGGCCAGATAGATGCATATACATCAGCACAATGGGGCCATAGGGTCAGGCGCCGGCAGACTCACGCTGTAGACACAAAAACACAATTGATCTCCTAATTTCCCCCTTCTTTCTAATTTGTTTCCAAATTAACCCCAAATTCATCCTAGAATTAACAAGTTAAACGGGCATAAAGTTGATCTGTAATAAAGCCTGGCTGATGTGAAGTTAATTTCAGTGACATATGCTGAACTTCCACAGATTATTCGAGAGGAAATAAATAGAACAGTTAGACTTTGTGCTGCTATTGCTATGTAGAGCACAGCTTCCAGTAATAGAGTGATTCACTGCCTCCTGCATGGCAGCCAGCAGCTGGACTTGTTACAGTGAATGAGAGAAGAGAGAAAAAAATGAGAAAGACAGAAAGAACTGACCACTTAGGTCAGAACTCATGCACACAGCTGTGACAGAAGTATGAGTCAGCCTCTGAGGATCTCTTCAGCCCCCGTTATCCCTGTTTCCATAGTAACCTCCATTACAGCATGTTAACGACTGGGGATGTCCCTGTTACACAACAGTACACAACTGACTGAGGAAGCAAACACGGTCACTGTTTCCGTGGTGCGTAGTTATGGAGCTAAGTTTATGTAAATAAATAAACTTTCTTTACTTCTCACTTTTGCATGATGTACACTGAGTATATTAAGCACTGAGAGAAGTGGATTTGGAAAATGATTGTAAGCACCCAACTGGTCTATTCTTGTGCCTGTCTCCTTGAAAGCAAACTAAAAGTTACCAGAGTGTGAAGGTGTGAAAAAAAGCAGTGGTCTGGCATCTCACCTTAAACTTGTGCTCGTAGTTCTCTAGCGCCTCCATCACCATACACACAGCCTCCATGGAACGCTCCAGACGCCCGTCCACGCCATTAAAGCGGTACATGCTGCCCGACACATCAGCTAGCAGACGCAAGCGCTTGGGCTTCTGCTGAGGTGTGCCCAACTACAACAAGAGACATAGTATACTATCAAGAAGATTAAATATATCATTGCGACTGGATTCAAGAGAGCATACATCATTTAAATACATATTACATGTGGTTCCCTTAATTCTAGTTTGCTCTTTGTTTGGGTTACATTTCAAAAGGCGAAAAAAACTTTTTTAATAGATTTTACAGGAGGCACTTACTACGTATTACAGCACTTTTTAAATTCCTAAGCAGTCTTAGCATGAGGGTTATTTATGACGTAAACCGCAAGAGAATGTGCCTCTCTGAGACATAGAGCCGGTCACTATTTTCTTTCTAGATGCTATCCATCTTTATACATGCTAATCATTTTGTGCACTTTATCCAATGAAATTCCAATCAGGTACACTTTTCTCTGCACTTTCTCCCCACCTATGGTTTTGAGGTATTTGTGGAAGGGAACTGCTCATGGATGGTAGTGGCAATAGAATTAGCAGCTGCACCACTCAGGAAGCCATTAAAGGCATTAAAATATTTTAAGACGTACAAAACCCTCAAAAAGACATAAGGTGAATGCCTTTAGCATTGGGCTAATGCACATACTTATATGACCTACAAAACGCATTCTGGTAAGCTTGATGTTTTCAGAGCCACGGACAGAACACATCTCTCACCTCCGGCTCCAGTTCTCCTCTGCGCTTGTAAATGGCTTTCTCCCCAGTCAGGCCATCAATGATCTTGGCATCATCTAGTTCCCCCAATGCCTGGTTTTTCAGCCACTGCCTTTCCTTCCCTTTAGCCTGTAAAAGAAGCATTAAACACAACACAAAATATTACGCTCACCATGTAGCAGCTGCTTTATTACAAAATCTAACAGATTTACAATAATGGATTGACAAAAGTGTTAATACTGTTAATAAAAAATCTTAGAAACCAAAGAGGTCCGCTGGCAGTGAGATATTTTCTCAATGTCCCCGAGATGAAAGAAGACGAAACAAACAGTTAAATCTGTTAAAAAGTACCACCGCCAGTCCAATGTTTGGACATTGCCTGAAAGATAGACGAACGTAAAAAGAGTAAAACTCCCTGAGCACCTTATTTTATGAACAATGAGAAAAACATCATCAACATCCCATATATTCATGTCCACATCTGCTTTTCATTTAGCCTCTGATCCCCTGAACTACTGCATCATCCCACACATTGTACTCCTCTGTTGTCCTGCCAGTCACACTCAGATAACACAGAACAAAATGTTTCACTCACGATACAACAAGGATTTCTGTGATCCAGTGTGGAACTTGCTGGCTAGTGTCTGCAATGCTGCAGAAACTTCAGCTAAGAACTATGACCTGAGCTGCACTACAAACAATACATGCAGAATACAATTCGGCCACATCTATAATAATAGCTGCATAAAAGCCTAGGGCACAAGGCTTATCTGGTTTCTGGTTTGAACTTAAGTCGTACAAGAAGACTGGAAGCTGTGGGTGAACTACTGTATATCAACACAATCTCACGGCATTCCGTGATATAGTCACAAACTTTAATCTATTGATTCGTGTTCATAGACATGAATTTCCTTCTTTTTCCGTGTCACTTAGCACGACTGTCTCCGTCTGGCTATGTCTTCATATCAACGGAGGTAGAGGATTATGGGTAATGCTAACAGAAATGGTAAAGTAAAGAAAAGGTAAATCTTTTTTCCCTATTTCTATAAGAGAAAAAGAGAAAAAATATATAGTAAGGGTAAGGGTTAGGGTTATACTGTAATAAATGCGTGTGTCTCTAACGCAGTGTCCTATGAGGATAACCGGGAGAATACAGGGAGTGCAGAATTATTAGGCAAATGAGTATTTTGACCACATCATCCTCGTTATGCATGTTGTCTTACTCCAAGCTGTATAGGCTGGAAAGCCTACTACCAATTAAGCATATTAGGTGATGTGCATCTCTGTAATGAGAAGGGGTGTGGTCTAATGACATCAACACCCTATATCAGGTGTGCATAATTATTAGGCAACTTCCTTTCCTTTGGCAAAATGGGTCAAAAGAAGGACTTGACAGGCTCAGAAAAGTCAAAAATAGTGAGATATATTGCAGAGGGATGCAGCAGTCTTAAAATAGCCAAGCTTCTGAAGCGTGATCATCGAACAATCAAGCGTTTCATTCAAAATAGTCGACAGGGTCGCAAGAAGCGTGTGGAAAAACCAAGGCGCAAAATAACTGCCCGTGAACTGAGAAAAGTCAAGCGTGCAGCTGCCAAGATGCCACTTGCCACCAGTTTGGCCATATTTCAGAGCTGCAACATCACTGGAGTGCCCAAAAGCACAAGGTGTGCAATACTCAGAGACATGGCCAAGGTAAGAAAGGCAGAAAGTCGACCACCACTGAACAAGACACACAAGCTGAAACGTCAAGACTGGGCCAAGAAATATCTCAAGACTGATTTTCTAAGGTTTTATGGACTGATGAAATGAGAGTGAGTCTTGATGGGCCAGATGGATGGGCCCGTGGCTGGATTGGTAAAGGGCAGAGCTCCAGTCCGACTCAGGCGCCAGCAAGGTGGAGGTGGAGTACTGGTTTGGGCTGGTATCATCAAAGATGAGCTTGTGGGGCCTTTTCGGGTTGAGGATGGAGTCAAGCTGAACTCCCAGTCCTACTGCCAGTTTCTGGAAGACACCTTCTTCAAGCAGTGGTACAGGAAGAAGTCTGCATCCTTCAAGAAAAACATGATTTTCATGCAGGACAATGCTCCATCACACACGTCCAAGTACTCCACAGCGTGGCTGGCAAGAAAGGGTATAAAAGAAGAAAATCTAATGATATGGCCTCCTTGTTCACCTGATCTGAACCCCATTGAGAACCTGTGGTCCATCATCAAATGTGCGATTTACAAGGAGGAAAACAGTACACCTCTCTGAACAGTGTCTGGGAGGCTGTGGTTGCTGCTGCAATGTTGATGGTGAACAGATCAAAACACTGACAGAATCCATGGATGGCAGGCTTTTGAGTGTCCTTGCAAAGAAAGGTGGCTATATTGGTCACTGATTTGTTTTGTTTGGTTTTGAATGTCAGAAATGTATATTTGTGAATGTTGAGATGTTATATTGGTTTCACTGGTAAAAATAAATAATTGAAATGGGTATGAATTTGTTTTTTGTTAAGTTGCCTAATAATTATGCACAGTAATAGTCACCTGCACACACAGATATCCCCCTAAAATAGCTAAAACTAAAAACTACTTCCAAAAATATTCAGCTTTGATATTAATGAGTTTTTTGTGTTCATTGAGAACATGGTTGTTGTTCAAATTAAATCCTCAAATAAAATTAATCCTCAAAAATACAACTTGCCTAATAATTCTGCACTCCCTGTAGATTTTCTGAATTTGGACTGGAAGAAACAACTAACGACGGTTTATAATAGCGAGTAATTTATCGAATATAAAGCAATAAAAACAAGGATAAAATCTCCTGCTTAAATGTTGAGTAATGGTGCTTGAAGATTAAAAAAAGCAATAACAAACGAGAAAGAAACAATACAGCGTCTGTGGTATCCAGTGGCAGAAAGAAAACACTGGCTGAGGCACCAAAAATACTTCCTATTGAAATACATTACATAGAAAGTCATCCTCAGTGACACGAAAAAAGAGGGAAATTCGTAACATAACTGATATATGGCTTTTATATAGAGCTTCCAACCTTCTAGAGCACCTAAACATACAGTATATATTATTGTAACCTTCACCTGACAAAAAGTTTTCTTTATTGGTTCCTTAAGGGTTTATTGGTTAAACCGATTTTCTGACTAAAACTTTGAAACCTAAAAGACACTTAAAGAATAATAATAGTGTATTTTTTTCTTTCTAAAAATGTATCATTAGTTACGTTAGTTAAACAACAATCTTTTATCCATTTAGGAAAAAGGAAAAAAATTTGAGCTGGTACACCTGAAAAGTTTGATTTTCACATCCAGTTTGTAATAATAAACTCGTTGGCCAGTTCTGGGTATACTTAAAATGTGCCAGCTTGATTAAATATGAGAAGTGTGGGAATATGAGAAAAGCAGGTACAGGTGTGAGAAAGAATGGGACTAAATGCACTTATTATAGAGCAGCACCATGCAAAGAAATTATGCAGCTTGGTTCTTCTCCTTTGCATTTGTCGGTTCATTCCTCTAACAACAGGTTAGTATAATGGTTATGCTGTTTTCAGGCCTCTGAGCTCTGTCATACCACAGTGATGCGCAGGTGTGCATGTACAGTTATTCAAACGATGAAGAAATATAGAATTTTCATGCAACATATGCTGTTTGTGCTCACAAGTACACAATTATCTTGACAAATGTCAAATGTAATAAAATGAAAGAAAAGCAATAAATGGATACGGCTTAACATCTACACTCTCTCTACACAACTATCGTACCTGTACAAGGCAAAGCTGAGGCAGAACCTCAGAAATATGTTTGAAAGTTGAGTACAGTAATTCCCCGCTTTACCGTGGTTCGAATCTCACGCCCCGGGTTTATAGCGGAATTGCATTTGTCACATAATTAATTTGTTTTGATGATTTTTCCAGTCTCTCACAGATAGCACAATAGACTAAAACACTTAAAGGGAATTATTTTGATGGAGTTATGTTGAAATAATGACATTTATTAATAATAATGTAATTATTGATTATAAAATGAAGTAAAATGTTAATACAGTACAGTACTGTATACATTTTTGGGGTGGCCTCCGTTCATTGTGGTTATGGAGGCGGTTTTGGAACGTAACCACCGTGATAAACAAGGGATTACTGTATATCAGTTTCTCCTCACATTGGGGCGAATAGAAAAGAGCATTCCTGCAAGACTGTGTGCTGTTTTGGAAACTCAAGCTCATGTAGATTTGGCTGAGCTTTGTTAGGCAAATTTTCAACTCCACATTACAAAGTAGAAAAAAAAACTACCAGATTCCTTCATTTAACTTTTTAAGTGTAAGCTGTTGTACGAAACGTTTTTTAAGGGAAGTCAACAACATTCGCACTGCAATAACAAAAAAATAAAAGCCTCTGGAAAACTCATTTTCTCATAACGTAATCAGGTCCAATGTTAAAGTAATCTAGCTGTGTGAAACGGATATTTGGGTGGATTTATATGTGATGGTTTGTTCTTATAAAGATTAAACATTATCATTAGGGCCTGTTTACAGCTGGGGGGAATAAGGAAATGTACAACATAGCAGAACAAATGTGCAGTCGAGTTCATAAATGATTCATGTTACGTGATAAACTACAAACCAATAAGTCTCCCGGCTTACATTTGACTAATAATTAGGTCAACATCACAATGGAAGATTCCGACTGTCTTTTTTTTTCACACAGATGTGTTTAACTGTTATTTACTTACTTATCATGTGCAAGTTGCATCTTTTGTTTAGACGGGATACTTAGATTCTTAATTAGATGCAAGATTTTCTACATCGGGCAACTAAAGAAAGAAATATCAAGTCACCTTGCTACAACACAGTAAGACAGCCACACACAACTGCCTCTGTTTTTAGAGGCTAATCACTGGTCCAATTTAAATATCCTTATTTCTAAGAGTTATAGACTTCCAAAATATTAAAAAATGCAAATAAAGAGAGAATGAGACAAAGAGCAGAGAGCAGAAAATAAGATGGAATTCCTGACATGGTATTTTCCCATTAACTGAGGCTGCCAATGGGGAACCTGATCCTCTAGAGTCAATGCTCTGTCTCGCTGTAAAGGGAATCACCAAATGCTGCTGAAGAGCCAAGATAGACCTTTCAAAATGCTTTAAAGCACACTACATGACTGGGTGTCCACTCAGAGGTCACTCAGAAAAGCAACAATAGTACTTAGTTTCACTTGGTGATAGGGGATAATTGTTTCATGACTTGAGGGCAAATGCAGGACGAAAAGAGAAGCAGCTGTAATAGCAGTCAAGTGAGGGTGTGTGTGTGTGTGTGTGTGTGTGTGTGTGTGTGTGTGTGTGTGTGTGGAAAGGAAAGAAAAAACACTCTTGGAAGCGACGCACACACCCTCTGGGAGAACTGCAATGAAATGTTTACCTGCAAGCTGTCCAGAATGATGCGTAGGGACTGAACCTGGCGCCGGACGGCTCCGGAAAAACGCTCATAGGTGGCGGCGTCATACTCGCTCATCTGAATCTCCTTCAATCTGAAACACACAGGACTTCCGTTATACATCTCAGCATACTGAAACTACACCAACATTCCAGACCATTGTCAAGTTCTTTTGTATGTAAACGTACTACAATTTGTATTTAAGTGTTTCTTATTAAGCATACCTCATTTTAACTATACTTCAGAAAAACAATGCCAGAATAATACCAAAGAGCAGATGTGCCTCTTTGTGTTCATTTCAGGTTTGTGTTTAAAGTTTTCCAGTCCAAAAAAGAACTCCACTCCCAGTCAGAGGAGAGCTGCTCCACTTAGCCCTTTTTCTTAAAAAACATCTCATGAGACACAGGTTATGCCACAGTTTTTGCCACAGTTTTAACAGTGTTTTCATTTTATTTTTCATTTGCATTGCAGGTAACAGAAGGCTAAAAAAAATATCCCAAACTGCATTAATTGTAATCTACATGTACTTTTAGAAGTGGTTTGGCTAGATAAAGTTCCTCAGTTAAGAAACGAACACGAGTGTCTTTCAGTGGCACTTCATGTAGCCACTTTTGACTTCAAGTCACTTCTAGATTCTCAAGGCTGGCTAGTCTTTGGACCAATGAGCCTTCTTTAGCTAATTAATTGACAAATGTATGCAAGTCTGCTACAGAAACTGATATTTTGTATTTATTATATTTGTATACATTTGTTATCTGTTACAGTCATTTTTCAAATGTTTAATCCACTTTGCTAGGTCTACAGTAAAACAATGGTAGATCAGTATACTATGACTTGTTTACCCTCTTTTAAGATTCTGCATATAATAATGTCACTGGAGACATGTGTTAGAGAAAAAAAACCTGGTGTTTCCATTTTATGATCCGAGTGATACAGCCATCTGTCCGTGAGATCAGCAGTGAGGATGAGCACTTGCTTGTAAGAGGCCTCTAATGAGCACTGCCGTATGTGAAAAGTCCTGACGGCCCTAGGGGGAGCACACCCACCATACTGCCCCTCTTTAGTTTGATCTGGATCTGTTCTCTATTGGACGTGTGCCTGCAGTACTGACAGCTCTATGTGCTTCCTTCAGCAGGTGTAACATGCTGTCCAGGTGACACATGGCACACTTAAATCCAATAATCCCTACAGACCTGTGCTAATCCTACCTTACTCTGATCCAGGCAGAGAAGAATGATAAGGGCAGTTCATCGTGTGTGTGTGTGTTTGCGTGTGACAGGCGTTTGAAGTCATAGATGGGAAGTGAAGCCTAACATGTACACAGACTATACTGCTGAGAAGCTTTCAGGTTTTTACACAGGTGAGATCATAGAACAGTCTCTTCTCATCACACGGCTAAACAAGCCACCTTCATCTCCGGTAGCCATCTGGAGCAGATGTGCGTAAGGCCCTCGAAGACATCTCTTTGGCAGACTGTAGTGAGACTTTGAAACTTTGAGAAATTATACGGGTTAGGAAGTGATCGGTCGCGTGAAAAAGTAGCAACAGGCAAGCTTTCTCCTTTGTCTGTCTTTTCTTTTTTTCCTCCTGTGCTCTGTCCCACTTTCTCACACACACATACACACATTTAGAGCGGTGAATGGTTGTGGGTTTCCTGACTGGCCAAAAAAGCTCACATTCTTTATGTAGTGCTATTGGAGAAGGACAGGCCGTGCTGCTATTTTCTGCTGAATTCCAGACCTGTCCACAGACCACAAAGTGTGGTCAGTGTGTGTGTGTGTGTGTGTGTGTGTGTGTGTGTGTGTGTGTGTGTAAGAGAAAGAGCGAGAAACGAGATAAAATTTTAGTCTGGGATGATCAATATTCGGCTGAAAAGGTGAAAAGAATTGGTTCAGCAGGTTGTCATCATTTTTTTCTCGAAACCTGCTCAGATTACATGACTGCTGGCTCCCAATTTGATATGTTACATTCGAACAAACAAAGGTAAATTCAATCCCACTTCCTGTAAAAAAACCGACTTAGCACAACAAACCCTGAGACTGAGCAGTTGAGAACGTGATAAAAAGCATGCAGAATACATAACAGGATATAATGGGTTACCGTGCAAACTAAGTTTACAAACGCACACACTGAATCAAAAGCAGCATGAAAAGCAAAGCTGCAATATAAGTTCCAGACTGTTCCAGAATGTTCCAGAAATAATGTGTCATTTAAAAGATCAAATTACAGAATAATTGTCTGTTCATAACATGAACCTCTCTATAAACGTGTCACTCGAAGACCAGGCGCTTTTTTTTGGCTCTCTGTGCATTGACAGATGTGTGTGTGAAACTTGCTTTAGATGTGAGACGCTTGGGTGCGGACACAAGATGCACGAAGGAGAAAATGAGCAAAAACAGAAGCTTCCTTAATTTCCAAGCCCTCTCATCCTGCACTCTGTGGCTTCTCTCTCCCACTCGCGCACACACCGAGTCGCATGAATTGCGGTATTCACGGGGTGCATTTTTGGAATAGCTGCCTCTGGTGAAGCTCTTTGGCTTCTGAAGCTTCACTACTCTGAAGCCTATTGAAGCAGCTCTGTGCTTCAGTGTATCTACCTGTCATTACACATGTACACGCACAGGTCCACACGCACACGTAAACACCACAAATAGAGGCAGTGACGTTCTTCTGCAGCTCTCATAGTTTAAAAAGTTGAGAGATCAGTCAGAACTTCTTAATGTATGAGGGCAGCAGGTGATGGACAGGCAGAGTGATGAATGAGTATACCTCTCTTTAAAAGCCTTCTCGGCCATTTCTCGTGAAGCTTTCTTCACTTCTTCAGGAACAGCGTCTTTCTCAGCCTGGGAGATCTGGTAGACTTTGTGGCCAGCATCTAGACGGTACGGACCTCCCTTTCCCCCGAGGCCTGCTGTGTCTCTGCCCCCTGCAGGACCACAGAATGAACTTTTATTAATAATTCTTTAAAATAATTGTAATAATTAAATTGAATGCATTTTTCTTATGTTTTATTATAGTGTGAGCACAGATCAAACAAATGATACAGAACTGCAATTGATGGAAAGATAAACATTTGTGGGGAAAAAAAAACCCATAGAATTATAAATGTGTGACTGTTTAGCAAAGGCAGGGCCATGGCTCCTCCAGAAATAGGTTTGAGCTAGCTAAAAAGATTAAAACCTACCCGTGCCTCCTGCCCACTGATTACCCCCTACATGAGGGGCATTCATGGGGTCAATCTTGCCATGTTTTGGTGCAGTGACATCAAGACCACTGTCTCTCTGAATGGTGATCTGAAAAATAATTTTGAATAAAGAAGAGTTAGAATAGCAAACAAATTGTTCATATATCAAAATATATGTAGAAATACATCATACATATTTACTCCCTGATACACATAAAATGTGTTTTATAGCATTTTAGAGCATTTTCAGCATTTGGAGCCCATATTATAATTATTGGAGGTATTACACAAGATTGTTTTCAAGATGTCTTTAAAGGTGTGTGTGTGTGTCTGTGTGTGTTTTGTGTATGCAAATAAATGCGAATGAATACGTTCGTTCATGTGTGTGCAGGAAAGGTCTACGTCTCCACCCACTTCTGACCTGGAAATGGAGTTCTGTGTAGCCTTTCTATTTATCCACACAGATCCAGCATCGGCATCCTCTCTGATCACCCAGCTTTAAAAGCATCTCAGCAGCTCTTTAATGCTTGCACACACACAAAAGTGCAGAGGTCCATGACCTCCAGACACTCCTCTCTGGCCCCTGCTGGGAGATATTTGTGGCTATAATAGTATAATAACTCCTGTTCTGTAAGAGTAAGTTAATGCTCAATCAAACACTGTGCTCATTGCCCGAGTTCTATCAGAATTGATAGCATGTGGTCGAATGTTAACTGTACTTTATGTCAATACAGTAAAGAGTCCCATACAGAACATTTCTCGTTTTGCTGAATCATTTTGGAAAGAGCAGTTGAGGAAGTCTACAATCTAAAAGAACACTTGTCACGAGGCCCACCCTGTTTGTCCTAGGAACTGATATCAATTGTGCTGAGTTATGGAGAGCAGGCAGCCATACACACACCATGTACACACACCTACAGGAAAGCAGTGCCGCAAGCTCTTCGCAAACCCCCATCAGCATCTTCATCTGAATGAAGCAGACAACAACAACCCAGGAACTGCAAATATGCTCCATGCCGAGATCTCAGCCTGCCCCTGCGTTTGCATGTCGGTGAATCACTCATATGCAAAAGCAGGAATACTCAGAGCAGAGCAGGCTGCAAGCACTCCAGGTCTGTGTGGATTGGAGACAGGTGTGATGGGTTGAGTCAGCACTCACGGATCATTATACTTCACAGAGTAAATAAAGCTGGAGCCTAGGGTCTGCTTGCCCTGTCTGCACATGAGGGCTGCAGAAGGACACACAGGCAGAGAAGCAAACTGAGTGGAACCAAAATCTATTCAGAAGAACTGAAACGTGATGGAGGGGATATTAAACACTAAAAAGGTTCTTGAAGAATATTTATGCCATATACACAATGAGAACTTTAAATTTTACTTGTACAAAAATGAACTAATTGGACAATCGGCTACGTAAAAATTTTCTCATAATCGATGTATGCAATAATTCAAGAAAATGCATCGTCATTTATTGAATCATGATCACACACAGCTCTGTCCTGGACCATGGCCAAATGATCATAATATAAATGACATATTATAAGCTTTCACAGTCAGCAGATCTCAATGCAGATAAAAACCATGGGAGATTGTGGGCTGCCATATTAGACATTGTCCTCCACCACCAAACTAAAAAATATTTGAGATGAACAGAGCTCATTTCACTAGCATAGTTCAGTCAGTTATAAACTGTATTGAACTATTAAGTGTCATAATGCTTTCACAAGCTATGTGTCATAGATGTCACGATAATACATGCCAAGATGGAGATAATTTCTCTTCTGCACAACTTGCAGAATGTCCCATGTGTTTAGCACATGCTAGCCAGGAGCCTCTGTACTGTATGAATCCTGTTATTAGCACGAGTCTACTCATTTAAGCTAGCAGTTCGAATACAATTTGCCCCTTAAGACTAATGTAGGAGATGTGATTGATCGGTGCGTCCCTTAAGCAGGTCACATACAAATGCTTTAAACTGTAAAGAAAAATTTTGCCAGGTCCCACTTTAGACAGAAGTGTCCTGTCAGCAAGAGATTTAGGACACATCACATAACTGATGTAAAACTGTTGGTCAGTTCCCTCCTGTCCAGCCAAAAGCCGTGGTTAGTTGGGATTTTGATGACACACTTGAACATCCAATGTTTAGTCTGAGCTGAACAGTAAGTGGAGTGACACTAAAGCTGAAGCAGTCGTATGTTTCTTATTTCCCCCAAGGACAGTTCTTGAAGGGACTGTATGTGACGTGGCGTTAGATCAGCCAGAAATTTACACCACAGTCACTCCTTTATCTCAACCCAAGCTCAGATGGATCACTGATAAGAATGCAGATGAATTCAGCTACAGCCACAGATGTTTAATCCTTTGTTTAAATCCGACAACTCAGCCTGGGTAGTGCTTACATGATTGATATGTGGTTATATGAAGCAACAACATTTATTCCACAAGCACAAGACGGCTACACCGACTCACAGAGTGATGTGGTGAGAATGATCCAGGTGCGTCAAACCACAACAACTGTCGAGAGCTACCGCTATTGTTTTCTTTATGCGTCAACAGAAAGAGCTCACTCAGATAAGACCCGGCTCTCCTGCAGTGCCTCAAGGCAGAGGGAGGCACGGAGAAGAAAGAGAAAATGAATTGAGGGAGACGGCTGAAAACCTGCAAATCCCTAGCATAGGATTGAACAAACAAAAAGACATTCCAGCATTCTACCTTTCCAACACAATCAACTCTATTAAACTGAAGTAATAATTCAATTAAAGAAAATCTATACAATGTAAAGATTTAGGATTAAAAGTTTATAATATAGGCCGCATTATGACACATGACTACAGCATGACCGAGAGCTTAAGACCAAGATATAAATGCTATCCCACATATAGACTGAAGAATTTTCTTTCTTTTTTTTTTTTTTTTTTTTAGGCCACCCCTGCAAATGCCATCAAAGAGAGTCTAAAAGAGAGCCAGTCTTCTAAATTAAGCATGCAAGCCTAGTTAATATACCTTTTAAGATCATTCGCTGTCAAGTCATTGATATAAAGGTCACTGAAGATCAAAAAGCCAACTGATAAGAGCACTCATAATCCCATAAGCACACATGCATGTGTGCACAAAGCCTTTTTTCACCATTATAACTGATTGCTCACATTTCACCTCACTGAAAATCCCTTAACATTCTTATTCAAATGATGTCAGAACCAGTTCACCATCACGATGCTGCAAGTCTGATCCTAAATATCATCTAAAAAAAAAAAATCACTACAATGGCCAGATATTCAGCTTGGAGTGCTCAAAGGATTTTCGGTGGCTATTATAAGTAATTCCTTACATTTTGTTGAAATCTGTAGAGCATAGTAGTTGGTCATTAATATCTATACAACAACATGGAGAACTACCCCATAAAAAAAGATCTGAACATAAATTAGAGTCACAGCCTGGTCTTATAGTAGCTTAAATGTCTTGCATGTTGCTATTTTGTAATTCCAAGTAAAATTGAACACAATGGATTGGTCATATATTGTGTCAAAGGACAGACATTTTTCCATTGATATTTTTTTCAGCTAATGTATAGACTAAAGAGGTAAAATTTTATATTTTATTGTGCTATGTTGTTTTAATGTTCTACTTAAGGATACTTAGCAGGATACTTAGCATTTGAGTTTATTACTGCATTTTGGCATTGGGTATTTGCTTGTCCTTGAATGTAACACTGACCATGAGCAGTCAAAACCTGAATAAAGAATTCATACTATTGTTCAATTACATCAATACAACCCTATTGGTCTTTTAAAAGGCCGTTTTAGCTGCCAAATAAACTCTTTATATATATATATATATATATATATATATATATATATATATATATATATATATATATATATATACAGTGAGGAAAATAAGTATTTGAACACCCTGCTATTTTGCAAGTTCTCCCACTTAGAAATCATGGAGGGGTCTGAAATTGTCATCGTAGGTGCATCTCCACTGTGAGAGACATAATCTAAAAAGAAAAAATACAGAAATCACAATATATGATTTTTAAACTATTTATTTGTATGATACAGCTGCAAAGTATTTGAACACCTAAGAAAGTCAATGTTAATATTTGGTACAGTAGCCTTTGTTTGCAATTACAGAGGTCAAATGTTTCCTGTAGTTTTTCACCAGGTTTGCACACACTGCAGGAGGGATTTTGGCCCACTCCTCCACACAGATCTTCTCTAGATCAGTCAGGTTTTTGGCCTGTCGCTGAGAAACACGGAGTTTGAGCTCCCTCCAAAGATTCTCTATTGGGTTTAGGTCTGGAGACTGGCTAGGCCACGCCAGAACCTTGATATGCTTCTTACAGAGCCACTCCTTGGTTATCCTGGCTGTGTGCTTCGGGTCATTGTCAAGTTGGAAGACCCAGCCTCGACCCATCTTCAATGCTCTAACTGAGGGAAGGAGGTTGTTCCCCAAAATCTCGCAATACATGGCCCCGGTCATCCTCTCCTTAATACAGTGCAGTCGCCTGTCCCATGTGCAGAAAAACACCCCAAAGCATGATGCTACCACCCCATGCTTCACAGTAGGGATGGTGTTCTTGGATGGTACTCATCATTCTTCTTCCTCCAAACACGCTTTAGTGGAATTATGACCCAAAAGTTCTATTTTGGTCTCATCTGACCACATGACTTTCTCCCATGACTCCTCTGGATCATCCAAATGGTCATTGGCAAACTTAAGACGTGCCTGGACATGTGCTGGTTTAAGCAGGGGAACCTTCCGTGCCATGCATGATTTCAAACCATGACGCCTTAGTGTATTACCAACAGTAACCTCGGATACGGTGGTCCCAGCTCTTTTCAGGTCATTGACCAGCTCCTCCCGTGTAGTTCTGGGCTGATTTCTCACCTTCCTTAGGATCATTGAGACCCCACGAGGTGAGATCTTGCATGGAGCCCCAGTCCGAGGGAGATTGACAGTCATGTTTAGCTTCTTCCATTTTCTAATGATTGCTCCAACAGTGGACCTTTTTTCACCAAGCTGCTTGGCAATTTCCCTGTAGGCCTTTCCAGCCTTGTGGAGGTGTACAGTTTTGTCTCTAGTGTCTTTGGACAGCTCTTTGGTCTTGGCCATGTTAGTAGTTGGATTCTTACTGATTGTATGGGGTGGACAGGTGTCTTTATGCAGCTAACGACCTCAAACAGGTGCATCTAATTTAGGATAATAAATGTAGTGGAGGTGGACATTTTAAAGGCAGACTAACAGGTCTTTGAGGGTCAGAATTCTAGCTGATAGACAGGTGTTCAAATACTTATTTGCAGCTGTATCATACAAATAAATAGTTTAAAAATCATATATTGTGATTCCCGTAATTTCTTTTTTAGATTATGTCTCTCACAGTGGACATGCACCTACGATGACAATTTCAGACCCCTCCATGATTTCTAAGAGGGAGAACTTGCAAAATAGCAGGGTGTTCAAATACTTATTTTCCTCACTGTATTTCAGAACCATTCTGAATATGGAGATACTATGTTGTGCCTGAATGAATAATTAGATTGCACACAGCAAAATATTATATATTTATCTAATATCAGGTATTAGTAAAGCAGTTTATATAATCACTATGCAGGCTTGAGTTCGGCTGCTTTCCTATCCCACACTCAGGCTGTGTGTGCTTTCAGGCCCCATTGTGTTTGCTCTTATGAAGACATCTGTCTGCACCGATATTGTATAGTGTACAAAAATGTACATTCGTATTTCACACAGGGACTCTACATACAGTATAAAGGGAGAGAAATCCAGCACATTCTGACTTAAGGGACATGATCAGGTTAAGTGCAGAATTAAACAAACTGCAACATTTAAAATTATGACAAAAATTCTTCAAGAATGTATTTTTGTAACGCAATAACGAAATTCCAAAATATCAAAGTACTCAAAGCACTGCAGCACAAATTACAATCTAGTAATCAAACTAAATATATATATAAAGTGAATGACATGACATTCACCTGCTTATTCATGCAATTATCCAATCAGATATGTGGCAGCAGAAAATGCATAAACTCATGGAGATACAGGACAAGAGCTTCACTGTATGCTAACAAAGTATCAGGGTAATATTGAGCATGTGATCTGAGTGACCTTGACACTGGCATGGGCCAGACAGGCTGGTTTAAATATTTCAGAAACTGCTAATCTCGAGGGATTTTTTTTCACACACAGCATTCTCCAGTCTTTACAGTGTGAAAAAACACTGAGCGGTGGTTCTGTGGGAGAAAATGCCTTGTTGATGAGAGAGGTCATGGGAGAATGGCCAGACAAGTTTATCTGCTGACCCTGTGCACACTGACTGGGTGACAAGAGTGGGATCCAATGTGGTTCTGCTGTTCTGTTCTGAGATTAGTAATCATGTTTAGGCATCATGTTCTCATATAATACTCAAATATGGAATACAGTTAATAATTGGAAAAGTTCATTCTAGCACTGTTCTTCTGTTTCTGTAAAAAACCCCATGCAACATTTAAGACACTGATTCTTGTGACCTTGTAAGTGTACAAAAGGTATAAGAGGTTCCATGAGCTGTGGACAGAGCGTCTAATGCTGAGACTAGGTCAGATCTCATTGGCAACTTCCCAATGGCCACAGCGACATCCTAGGTCGGAATGCCAGGAATGTGGTGCTCGGAGTCTGCTGAAGCGTCCTGGTGTGGACGCAACATACAGCACAGAGCACACACTGAGAGGAAGACTTTAAGATGCATAATACCGCATACTAATAAGAAGACCCACATGAATTCTTAATTACAGCAAAGTCAAACTTTCACTCCTTAACACTTTACCCAGTATTGTTCCTACTGAGACTCACATTATGAACCAGTTTGAGCCAAAAGTAGAGAACAGTAAATCAGTTTGATGCATGGCGTAATAAAGGTAGGTTAAATAATCAACATTTTAATAAAAATGTCTATCAGTGATTAATGCAAACCACATGGTGTCAAAATCATTAACACCAGGGTAACAGGGGTACCACCGAAGTGTGTCTTGAATAAAATCCAGCATCTGAACACAGCAGGGACACAAACACTACACTTTTTAAAAATGGCTGCTGTAAGGGAAAGTGCTAGTCAGGTCATTTTTCAGTTGTAAATGATCCAATAGGATTAATGCTCCATGACCCTAGGAGCACTTAAATAGAGCATCTTCACACAGGCAGGTCAGACACACAGCCTGCAGGGTGGAATGTTTCCCCAGCTGCTGGAGCGCTTCACAATCGGAGACTGTGATTCTGGGTCAGATTCAACATGGACAAACATAGGAGACAGAAAGGCGATGACACTTGCCATACCACAGACATGAGGAGTGAGGTGACAACCAGAACAGCATGTGTCCACATCAAGACCCGGAGAGACACATGTCTCCAGCTACTGTTTCTGTTAAACACAATCCCACCCACCCACACACTCAAACACCACTGTGTACAGAACACCTGTGTTCTACAGGTGGAACATGTATACAGGACTCAACTTAATCTTAGTCTCTGATCTGCAGACAGGAATGTTCTAGAGGCAAAAGGAGAAATGTTGCCTCTTTACTCTATTCCTCTAATGTGAGATAAAGACCTGCTGATCATTATCAGCCTAAACACTTCTCAACCTAAACACTGAATTCTTTATGCACATGTCTTCATTCTACATGCTGGAAATATTGAAAACTTGTGTTAGGACATTTTATCTTTCAAATGCATCTTTCCAGTGATTTAAAATAAGCTTGATTTAATGAGCATTTTTTTAAATTGATCAAAGGATATTTTGTTCCTACAAATCTGTTGCTTCTAATCATAACTGAATTCTTCATGCCAAATATTCATCAGTTGTTTTGTCCTTGGATCCCCTAAAACTAAATGCTTTTATTTAATGATTATAATTAAGGAAATATTGGGTCTCCTGGTGGTCTAGTGGTTAAGATGCAGCGCTCTCACCGCTGCAACCCGGGTTCGATCCCCGGTCAGGGAACCATCCCCAGCCACTCTCAGTGCCGGTCCCAAGCCCGGATAAATTGGGGAGGGTTGCGTTAGGAAGGGCATCCAGCGTAAAAACATGTGCCAAATCAAACGTGCGGAGGATCCGCTGTGGCGACCCCTAACGGGAGAAGCCGAAAGAAAGTTTTTAATTAAGGAAATATTGCATTGGGCCACAACCCCTGCTTAATTTCATACACTCAGTATAGTCAGACATCATTTACATTTACCCAGAGTGACTTACAATGATCTCATTTATACAACTGAACAACTGAAGGCCTTGCTCAGGTCAAGCAGAAGCAGCTCGATGGTGCTGGGATTTGAACTCACAACCTTCCGTTCAGAAGTCTAATCGTTTAAACACTGTGCTGCCCTTTCCCAAATTTGCTCCCACAACATAACTGTATTCTGGATTACATCTGGTCTCCAGATTTTCACCTATTAGGATTGATCACAAGTTTAGTTCAATATATGAAACATAACTGAATCATTTGTAATCAGAATCATTCAAAACAAACAGAATATTAAGTCACCATAATGACACATTAAGTTCACTGTACAATGCCTTTGAAGGCACGCATTAGCAACACTAAAATTGTATTATGAATCATTACTCGGTCCTCAGACTATTTCTCCTGTTTCGTACGTCACTCGTCGTCTGCCTTCTCATGCCGTTACGATGTTTCTCTACTTTAAGCCTGAGTGCTGGTCAGAAATGAGTCAGTGTCCCCTTCCTTTTAAACACTTACACACACAGGGATCTCAGCTTGCACCTGTTGGAATGAGTGACTTCCTGACACTCTTTCTCTCTGGTTACTTGGTTACTGTCCTCTATGGGAACATATATGGTTGGCCAGGAGAGAGTCACTGACGTCAGGCACATACATGCCCCACATGGCTGTCCTGTGTTGCACCAGGTCATGGGCTATATATCATTTCACTACTGTAAATTAATGGACTTGTGCAATGCTAAGACTATTCTTGCCTTCTAGAATTACTAATAACGAGATACCATTAATGGCACTCAGGGATCTGTCATCACTTGAATGTTCATCCACGTCTTCATTAATGTAAAACACGGCAAACTCAGTCGGACAAAGTGGCTGCTTTTTCCCCGTACAACAAAAATTGCATCAGTTGCCTCAGGGAACAATATAAGTCCTGGAACAAAGGCAGACATTCCACAGGTCTGACATCAGCAAAGAGTGTTGTGCTCTATTAATGGGAATTTAATAAGGAATCCAGCCCTGGACAGTGAAAAGACAAAACTAAAAGAAGACCTTGACCTCATAATGGAATCTTTCATGGGGTGAAAGGGTAGAGCGAAGCTTACCCACTAAACAAGGGGTTTCACACAGATCACGGAAATGCCTATGCTGAACCGAGGGACTCATTCTGGCACAACTATTGCTCCATAGACCATGCCTGGACAAGCCGATGCAGATACAGCACCGAACAAACAAAACTACTGTCATTTACTGTGCACCTGAGAGGGATATTCTTAAGCACTTCAGTTCACAATGCTGACAAAAGAGAGTGCCTATAATCCAAATAAAATAGATGTTTAAATTGAACTGGAATGCACAGAAGTGACTGCAGTTGAAAGTTCAGGAGAATGTCAGGGCTACTGCTATCAGTCTCATTAAGCACTAGACAAACTTCTTATAGAGAGTGCAGACGACCACAGCATCGTCAGTACTTCTCAAATTTCCCCCATGCAGTGTTTGGACATGTGATGAGAAAGTGATTCACTTTGTCTCGACCCTCCTCCTAAATCCGTACCAGGTGGGTCCAGCCTGTAAACACGAAGGGAAATTTACAGGCTTATTAATCCAGGAAGGAATGAGACAGAGAGCTAAAAAAAAAAAAGGGAAAAAAAAACACCCACGAAGGAATGCCCCGCTATACTCAGTAACACGTGGCATTTACAAGAATGGTGGAGTGTGAAAATGTACAGTAAGAGTTAAACAGTGGGAGAAAGAGAAAGGAAATAAAATCTGACAATGTGACAGAGGGTTTTCAAGCAAAATATAGGGAGATGTAATGAGTCTATAGCAGTGGAATGAAGCAGGTGGCAGGGATCCCAGTATGAGCTCAAAGAGACGCTCTTATTGCTGGAGTCTGGTGCTCCAATGTCTCTGTCACTCTCGGCACTAACTCATTTAGCAGAATGATCTGAGGAATGCAGACCAGAACAGCATTACACACCAGGTATTCCAATACTAAAAAAATTTCCACATGCAAAAAAGAGCAATGCAGTGGTGCATCACAGAAATCACATTTAATGTCTCTAGTATATTTTACTGCCTGCAAATGAGAAATCTGCGGCGGTAGTAAGAGATGGAGAATGGAGACAGTGAAATAAGTTGAGGGTGCTGAACCTACAGTCATATCAACACATCATCTTATAACCATTCCATATGCTCAGGGAATCTTGGATCTTTTGTAGTGTAACAGTCTGTGGACTACTGCCTTGCCCTACCGTGCCATAGTGCCGTCTCTCAGAGTCAAGCCTGCTTTATTTTTGTGGCAGTCAAAAGAACTTAAAGAAGTCTGAAGTCGGTTAGATTTAATTGAGGGTCTTTCAACATGCAACAATTTAAACTGTTTCTAAATGTGTTTTAGAAGTAAAAGTGACTCATTGTGGTGGTCATATCACTAGCTGAGCAGCTTGGGAGAAGCTGTATACCTTTTTTTTTTATTTGTCATTGTCTGGTGAACCAGTGACTCAGTCAACTGCTGATATGGTGATCGGCAACTTTCTATTTGTTATCTAATGACAAACTTTCTGTCTTTCTGCTTATTGATATGACAATACAATAATAACCAAGAACCAGATTACCAGTTACCAGGAACCATGCAAGGCAGTGGGCAAAGAATCAAGTTAAGTCAAGTTTATTTCTATAGCTTTTTTTTTTTTTTTACAATGGACATTGTCTCAAAAACAGCTTTACAGAATTTATGAATTAAGGTGAATGATGTGTATTTATCCCTGATGAGCAGCCTGGGGTGACTGTGGCAAGGAAAACCCCCCTTAGATGTTATGAGGAAGAAACCCTGAAAGGACCCAGACTCAAAAGGTGAAAAATTAAGGATCATTTGGGTGATATCACCGACTAAATTCTTAAAAACAATACAAAACACTGGAGAGTGAGAACTAATATGAGCACCGGAATATTAGATTGTGAGTAATGTCTTTTCTACAGTCTTATACACGCCGTTGAGGTTGTGGAACCAGGAACTACTGAGCAACTCGTAAAATAACTCAACATTTGACTCAACATCCTATAAGTGACACTTCTGTGGAATTTGGTTTTGTAGTCTGATGGATCACTTATCAATCACTCACAGTGAATAGGACTAAAAACAGCAGTAAGCACGGTGAGTCAACCTCAAAGTGTATTAAGTTCAACAAGACCTTCCTAATCCAGGATGTCCTCTAATCTCATGTCCCACCGTGTTTCACCCCAACTCTCCATCTGAGCACACCCACAGAGTCCAGCTGGCCCAACACAGCTAATGTGTGTGTGTGTGTGTGTGTGTGTGTGTGTGTGTTTGCATGTAAATAAGGCACGGTAGGATTAGAGACTCTGTGAGGATGCTGTGAGAGTCCTATAGACTTTGTAAAAGTTAAGGATAACCTCAGTCCAGTAACCCGATAACCCGACTTTAGCTCTCATTAAATGGCCTGACCTCAAAGTGCCAACAGTAATACACTGTCGGATTCAGTGCAGTTTACTCTCTCCCTCCTTCTCCTACACCCCCTGTGTGAACACACATACACATACCATACTTTTACACTGGCTACGCAGCAAACCTGTGTTACCACTTTGAGATAACTGTGTTCAAAGTGGTTTGGAGAAAAAAGAAAGCAGTGAAGACAGAGATCTGGGTAAATATATGTGATGGAGCAGAGGTGATGAATGCTGGGAGAACACTTTGAAAGAACAAACCTAGAATCTCCTGTGAGGGTCTGTCTCTACCTGGATTTCTGTAATGTGTACGGAATCTATAGGATCAGATAAAGACTTGATATGTGTGAAGAAAGAAAACCAGGGCATAAAAACAAATCAGTGAGAGGAGGGTGACGCATGACCACTCCATTAGTAAATATGCCCAAGCACGTGTGTGACTACAGGTCATTTAATGATGCACCGATCAGCTGTGTGTGCTAATCATGTACGTAGCTATGTCCTTTCCATCTGAGGATTTTAAATGTGATATGCTGAATAAACAGGGTGACAAACCTTCCACATATTTGCAAACCTAATACATAGTCTAGTCCAGATAGTGGTGGGCGGTCAGGTCCAGCCTGGTCCAAAACGACCTACATGTGCTGTCTCTCTAATAAACTCGTTTCTAATCCTGTCCATTGTCGACACTCCCAACGAAAACCTCGACATCTTCAGCTCTGCTACCTCCAGCTCCACCTCCTGTCTTTTACTCAATGCCACTGTCTCTAAACCATACAACATCGCAGGTCTCACCACAGTCCTATAAACTTTCCCTTTCACTTTTGCAGACACTCTTCTATCACAAATCACTCAATCCACTCTTCTCCACCCACTCCACCCTGCCTGCACTCTTTTTTTCACTTCTCTAACACACTCTCTATTACTCTGTACTGTTGACCCCAGTTACCTAAACTCATCCACCTGCTCCATCTCTTCTCCCTGCAACTGCATCACTCCACTGCCCTCCCTCTCATACACACACATGTACTCTGTCTTACTCCTACTGACTTTCATTCCCCTTCTCTCCAGCATGTACCTCCACCTCTCCAGGCTCTTCTCAACCTGCTCCCTACTCTCCCCACAAATCACAATATCATCCGCAAACATCATAGTCCAGGGAGACCCCTGTCTGACCTCGTCTGTCAACCTGTCCATCACCACTGCAAACAGGAAAGGGCTCAAAACCGATGCTTGATGCAGTCCAACCTCCACCTTAAACCAGTCTGTCATTTCTACTGCACACTTCACTGCTGTCACACTGTCCTCATACATGTCTTGCACCACTCTTACATACTTCTCTGACACACCTGACTTCCTCATACAATACCACAACTTCTCTCTCAGTACCCTGTCGTGTGCTTTCTCTAAATCCACAAACACACAATGCAACTCCTTCTGACCTTCTATATACTTCTCCAACATTCTCAAAGCAAATAATGCATCTGTAGTGCTCTGCATGAAACCATACTGTTACTTACAGAAGGTCAACTCTTCTCTCTTAGCCTGGCTTCCACTACTCTTTCCCACAACTTCATGGTGTGACTGATCAACTTTATTCCCCTGTAGTTACTGCAGGTTTGCACATCTCCCTTATTCTGAAAAACCGGTACCAGCACACTCCTTCTCTGTTCCTCAGGCATCCTCTCACCTTCCAAAATCTTGTTAAACAATCTGGATAAAAACTCCACTGCCATCTCTCTGAAACATCTCTATGCTTCTGGTTTTATGTATTATGTTATCAATAATGTTAAAATATTGGCGAGTTGTCTTTAAAGAGCACTTTTGGAGGCATAAGACTGCCACCACATGGTCGTGTATTGCAACAACACAGACTGAATGAAAAGCATGCAAATGAAACAATCTACTTTCCACCATTAAGAATATAATTTGATGCATTTACATTTAAATGTACACATGCATAAGCATGATCGCTTATATTTCCAACCCAAATAAAACATCACTATGCACTATGCTGTATCCATAGTGAAATATTCCTTCATTGCAAAGATTTTCCTACCTGGACAGGTCGTCCATCCTCAGAGCCGATCATGTTTGTCCACTCCAAAAGGGACTGCTGTAAATTGTCCACTCCTGTCTCCCAAACTCTCACATAGCCTCCCATGTCTACAGTTACAACCCCACCAGAGCCCAGTGGAGAGATCAGCACATCAGTGTCCGATACCTTAGACATCCACGTTGTGTAAGGAGACATGGACATAGTCCTGTAGGATTGTGGGAACATTAGAAGATTATGAAACATCTGCAGTGATACATTGATCCATTTCCTTTATTTAGATATACAGTATTTAGAAACCCATTTTTTTATTTATAAATTGGTCTTTCTGGTTGAGATTCCTCTAGTAAAGTGAGATAAAAATCAGAAAAATAAATAATGTGTAGGATGAACATAAACCCACTGAATATTGTGGATGGTTGCACATTTGATAGTGTTAGAAAGCAGGATAGCTCACATTATATACAAGAGCCAGATAATACATTTTACATTTGCGTTTATGGCATTTGGTAGACACCCTTATCCAGAGCGACTTACATTAATCTCATTCATACAACTGAGCAACATGAGAGATTAAAACCCTTGTTCAAGGGCCAAGAAGCGGGATCTGAACTCCCCATATATACCAGAAAAGTATATCGCTTTGTTCAAAGTAAAAACTTCATATCCTAGTTCTTCTTCTTTCTCCCATTAGGGGTCGCCACAGCGGATCATCCGTCTCCATACCCCCCTGTCCTCTACATCTTCCTCTTTCACACCAACTACCTGCATGTCTTCCCTCACCACATCCATAAACCTCCTCCTTGGTCTTCCTCTTTTCCTCCTTCCTGGTGGCTCCATCCTCAGCATTCTCCTACCGGTATACCCCATGTCCCTCCTCTGCACATGTCCCAACCATCTCAATCTCGCCTCCCTCACCTTGTCTCCAAAACGTCCTACATGCGCTGTCCCTCTAATAAACTAATTTCTTATCCTGTCCATCCTCGTCACTCCCAACAAAAACCTCAACATCTTCAGTTCTGCTGAACTTCCTAGTCCTAGTCCTATATTATGGGGAAATGGTAGGAGTTCAGTCTCCCACCAAGCTGCCACTGCTGGGCACTTGAGCAAAGCCCTTAACCCGAACTGACCACAACTTCTTAACAAGCTGGTTTATGTGAAGAAAGAATGTTACTGTGCTGTAATGTATATGATGAAAAGTATAAAGGACAGAAAGAATACTTACTGCTACAAGATGCTGACAAATTAAAATGCAGGTGTTAGTTTACAAACCCTTGTTACAAAAATTGTCTAACAACTTACAGCACATAATCCATAACCCTGTCAATCCCTGTTTATTCCTCTTATTACACAGCAATCTGTTGTAAATTAAAATGTCAGGTCTTTTTTTATTTTTATTTTAAGTTACATGTAATGTTGTTGACATCCACAAAATAAGCTAGTTTATTATGATTATTATCATAATTATCATGAATATAAAAAAATAATGTAAATTTTCTTTGTCAAATGCAAAAATTTTCAAATGCATTAATTTTTATGCTTAGATTACATCGTGTATATAATAATATATAATTATATTATTAATATATTATATATATATTATTATCATTATTTAATACTATATTTAAGTAAATTTAACACTTTAATAATAAACATTTAAATTTTTATTATTCATTTATAATATATTATAATAATATATTATTATTATATTATATTATAATATTCCTTATGGGAATTAATATCCTTTTGTGCTTATCCTTTCATCAAACTGGAAAAAAAAAAGTCTTGATTTTGTCTCATGTTTACTTATTAGAATTCAAGTTTGTTGTTTTTGGAAAAGAGAGAAACATTTTTATTACTTTACCCCAAGGGGGCACTGCAGCTTTTTATACATTCTGGTCAGCCACTGCAACATTCAACCGGTATAAAAACTAAAAACACAATGCATTTTTCTAAGTAGCCAGTGTGTTTACCTTGGCACTGGAATATACTTGACTTTCTTGGTGTTCAGATCTGTCACCTCCAGGTAGGCAGAAGTCAAGGGTGGAGTGATATCTGTAATTAAATCATATCATACAATATGAAGTGCTTAGAAGTAGTTTTTAACCAATCTAAAGATTTGTTTATCTTTCTCCCTAACCTTTAGGGTAGATGTCAGCCAGAGGCACTTGTGCAGTAGGGAGAGCTCGCACCACCTGATTGGCTCCTAGCAGACTGACACAATTGACTCTTTTCGCAGGTCCCGTGTGGCGACTCGAGCCAAAAAACATGTCGGGCCCTCTGCCCTCTGTGAGGGGCGACTTTCTCTGAAAGCTGTACACCTCATTCGGAGACTAAGAGAAAACATTTTAACAGTAGAAGATGTAGGAATCAGTCAGGTCCCCTGCCATAACACGAGGACTTCAGGCCGGTTAGTGACCGGTAATAACGCTGATGCAGTGTGTCATACTGCAGGCTACAGGATGGTGATTGACGTGTTGTGACAGCTACTCACCAGCAGGTCCGGAAAGCCCACTACGATGTTAGCGTAGGTGTTGCTGTCACAGATGAGGCGGTTCGGTGAGACGATCTTCTGTCCCAGGGCAGCGCTGAGGTTCTCATTGGGCAGCTGCTCACTGGACACATCCTGAGGGGTGCCAAGCTCTATCCCTGAACCATGACACAAAAGACAAATGAGATCATAAACAGTGTGCACTAGCTATGACGGCCATGACCATTACTCCACCGCTGTTCGATGTAAAAGCCTGGAGAGAAGTAGGGATGACATCTGATCATTTTATTCCACCTGGCCATAATTCGTTATTTCCTGTCAGACTCGGCTTGACTAAGACACCATTTTTTAAAACAGACGCCGGGTTCGGTCCCGCACTCTGCAATTAGCTAATGGACCATCTGACACTGATGTCACGTTCTGAAACAATCAAGATGGAGATATAATAGAGATGAGATTACATCACTTTACCAAGAATAATACAGGTATCATCAGTGCTTCTATAAAACTCCTAGATTTTTTTTTTTACAACAGCTATTATAGGAAAAATGCATTTTGCTGAATGCTGAAACATAAATTCTAAATAAATTCCTGCTTACCAACAGCACCAACATATCAATAATGACATGTTTTCATTGTTAAATAACAATTATGTTCATTAATAGTCTTAGTTTATCAATTCATTTGCCATGCAAGTACAGTGAATAAGTAGTTTCTATAGCAACCTTTCTATAGCAACAATCAGCAGCGTTTCTAGGCATAGGCAAACTAGGTGGCAACCAGCTGGAAGGGGGCGCCAGTGAGCGCCTCCTTGCCGTCGCCCATTTAAATTATTTACCTGTTTTTCTGCTGAAGTTTAATATACAGTATATGTTTACATACTTGAAGGCATGCAATTTTGCAAACATTAATCTAAAATGTGTTTAACCTTTTATTTTTCTTATGAAAGGTTGCGAATGATTTGTATGGTGTGGGAGTAGAGCAGTGTGGTGGGAGGGCAGAGCAATAGATCTTGCCTATGGCGGCAAAAAGGCTAGAAACGGCCTTGGCAAGGATTAAAAAAAAAAGTAATAATATTCAAAAGTTGTATGGTGCTGTCCTATAGTCTTTCAAATAGTATAAAATCTGAGCTTTTTGAATAAAGAACTGTTGTTTATGTTTTAGTAAAGTGTTTTGTGATATGATGACAGTGGGAGTCCTGTGCCTGTGTGACTCTTTTAAGCCATATAAAGTGATAAGCTAAAAATGATCATCTAGAAGGTGGCTTTTCCCCAGAGGAGCCGACTATAAAGATATTCCTCTTCCACAAACAAAATTTCAATAGCAGATAAACAACAGTTTATTTCACCTGCTATTTCAAGCTTAGCAAATACACAGATCTCATTTTATATCAGATGAGCCATAAATCTGTCAAACCATTGCCATCATTAATCAGACCATTGAAGTTAAAACCTTTCCAAAAACGGCTCTATAATAATAAAGCAATGGCGTAAGTGTCATCCTATATGGACAGTCAGAAACGACTGCAGAAGCCATCTTTAAGTGGGAAGGATGAATCTGAATCAGTGGTCTGTAAACGTGGAAGGACTCTAAAAATGTACTTGTACCTAAAGCAAACAAGTGCACACAAACACAAAGTAAATCTCGATCCCAGGCCCTAAATGCATCTTAGCATCTTACTTAAGGGTCAGGCTTAAGAGGTGCATTCTTTTCCATAAGCCCTAAACAAGCTGTAAATTCCCGAGGCGTCGGGCCAAACCATCAGATGTGGAGTAGATGCTGTTTTTAGATGAAGCCGGATGTTCAGAAATGGTCACTAGACTGAACTGGTCTGTTCATGGAGAACTCCCCAGCCAATAACCTTGAACGTAAACATGGTACATGAATACACTTTTGATTAGTTTATTAGACTCCACAATGAATGAAATCCTGTATCGATGAGATCACTGATATTCAGACATCTACGTAAAGGACACGAAACTCACAATGGCACTCATTAGAGCACAGTAGTGTTGCGTAAATGTTTCTGTGCTGAATACTAATGTGTGCAAACTTGCAATGTATTATTTCAATATTCTGACACTACACAATGATATCTCGTTAGAATTCTATTACAAATTAACACCACACCTAGTTCAGTACAGTTTTCAGGATCATTAGCATATCTAAAACTTATAGGTGCAGCAATGTGTGTGTGATTATGTATGTAAATATAGTTTATACTGTGTATATATATATATATATATATATATATATATATATATATATATATATATATATATATATATATATATACTATATTGCCAATGACACCTGGTTATGAATATGGAATGTCTGTTAAAGAATTAAAAGATTGGATGACGCATAACTTTCTATTATTAACTTCTGATAAGACAGAGATTTTGCTCATCGGCCCAAAAAAACAGTACACAGAAGCTCCAGCGTTTTAACCTGCATTTAGGAGCATGTGCTGTAAATACTAGTTCAACAGTAAACAGTGTCTTTTAAAAATCATATCAACCATATTACAAATATGGAAGCCTTTTTCCACCATAGAAATATAGCTAAGCTAAGAAACATGTTGTTTATATCTGATGCAGAGAAGCTCGTCCATGCATTCATGACCTTCAGACTGGACTATTGTAATGCATTACTACGTGGTTGTCCTGCATCATTAATAAACAAGCTACAGTTAGTCCAGAATGCAGCAGCTAGAGTTCTCACAAGGTCGAGGAAATATGACCATATAACCCCAATCTTATCATCCCTACACTGGCTACCTGTTAAGTTTCAAATCGACTACAAACTACTGCTACTTACGTACAAAGTCCTAAATGGTTTGGCTCCCATGTATCTATCCAGTCTTCTAACATGCTACAATCCATCACGCTCCTTGAGATCTCAAAATTCCGGACTTCTAGTTGTTCCTAGAATAATAAAGTCCACTAAAGGTAGTAGAACATTCCCACATTTAGCTCCTAAACTTTGGAATAGTCTTCCTGACAGTGTTCAGGGCTCAGACACACTCTATTAGGCCTACACATAACACACATCACATCATAACCTTGTGCTCCAGTACATCTGATCACATGCACATAATCAACTTGTGCTTGTTAATCCACCCATCCTGAGGTTGCCCCAGTTCCATTCGTGTCCTGCCTCATGAAGATTGTAAACCTATAAAGAAGTACATGCCGATCCCGCAAACATCCCAAACCATCTAGAGACGTACAAGTGCCAGTTGGATTCCACTTCATGTAGAGTTTGGACATTGGACTTCTTTGAGTGTTTAAGGGCTCTGGCATGGAGAAGCTGGTGTTGGATCTATGATGATCTCAAATGTTCAGCTATTTTATGAGTTGCTCAGTAGCTCCTGGTTCCATAACCTCAACACACAATCTTACATTTCAGTGCTCATGTTAGTTCTCACTCTCAAGTGTTTTGTTTATAAGATTTATAATCACACTCCTAATATCACCCAAATGAGGATGGGTTCCCCTTTAGAGTCTGGATCTTCTCAAGGTTTCTTCCTTGTTTTTCCTTGCCAGTCACCCCAGGCTGCTAATCAGGGATAAATACACATCATTCATCATAATTCTTAAATTCTGTGAAGCTGCTTTGAGACAATGTCCATAGTGAAAAGCGCTTAGAAATAAAATGCGCATAAGCATCGCATTCCACATTTAGTCCCGAATTGCTCTTATAGTTCCCTCCACTCTTCTGAGAAGATGTTCCACTAAATTTTGAAGTGTGCATGTAGAGATTTGTGCTCATGAGTTGAGGAGGCCTGGGGTGCAGTCAGCTTTCCAATTCATTCCAAAGATGTTCAGTAGGGTTAAAGTCAGAGCTCTATAGCAGGAGATCTTCCACTCCAACCCATGCACTGTCATGTTGGAACAGACAGATTTGGGTCTCCTAGGTCAAGTGGAAGGAACAATTTGTGCTACTGCATCCAAAGACTTTTTGGGTTTGGAAAAAAAAAACACAGGGAAAGTCGGGTGTCCCAAAATATTTGTTCATACAGTGTATAAGCATTTAGCTCAGTGAAATAGGTAATGCAATTAGCGTTTACATTTAACACAACATGATAAATGCAAGACAATCTTGCCATGATATTGATTTGCTACTGGACTTTATGAAAAAACATACTAATTTTTGTTTTTACTGAAAGGCAAATTCAAGCCATTTTGATAATTGGTTTCTAAAATTTAAAAAAATCAAATAATTGTAAATAGTTGGAATCCGAAAGATGCAACACGCTGAATAAATGGTCTGACAGCATGCTAGAACATAAAGGTCAGTTCATATAAGCACACCATGGGGTAGACAGAAGTTAAGAGATGCCCTGTGTATATCATCACAGCTGTTGTACCTGAGTTGGTACCAAAGCCACTGCTGATGCCTTCTTCACTGACGGCATGGAGCTGACACACACCTGACTCCTCTACTCCCATGTGCATGGGCTTGGTCAATAGGAACTTCCTGCATTCAGAAAAAAGAAGACAATTTGTAGTCGAGCCAAATAATAGAATGGCAATTGTTGGTAATGTATATGCAAGGTATAGACTGCAGATTAACAACATCATAATTCATAGCACAATTACAGTGATGCAAAGAGAACAAATATCACAAATCAGTTTTTGTCCATTTTCCTTGGATAAAAGAAAATACCTATCTGTTTTGCTCTCAATTAACAGCCAGCGGTCCTCAGCAACCAAGAATACAGCTTTAACATTGATGGGCAGGCTGATGGTCTGGACTTGGCCCTCCAGCACATCCAGAACATCCAGCTGATTGCTAGCAATGCAAGGTCCAGAGCATGTCATTACACTAAAAGAAGAAGAATTCAGTGTAGAACATCGTACCAGAGAGTAGCGCTCACCCATCAGCTTTGTAGAATAGGAGCCAATTCTTGTGGGCAAATTCCCGGCACATTTTGGATGCTGGCTGTAGGAAGATACAATACTTTGAGACAGTGACTTTTAAGTACTCGATTCTTATAATGAGCTAATTAGCACATATCACTTTTTAAAATTTAGATTGCTGTGCCTGTTTAAATAATTCATCTGTTCCACATGTTTTCTGTGAGATTGTGATTTAGTGAATTTGCATCCTACAGTCAGCCTGGAATGTGGAAATGCCAGTGTTGCATTCTTTTGGACATGAAACACAAAAGCTACCTCTAAATTAGCAAACATCTGATGATCTTCTTTTAAAATTACTGCTTTTGAATTTCCATTTCAGCTGAGCAACCTACTGACATACAAAAGGCACTGCTCTTTTTTTTTGTCTGTGGACCTTACAGACAAAAAGTCCAGTCACTTTGTCTTCAATATCTGCTCTCTGTTGTCAAAAATGCTTTATTAAAATTCAACAAGTTCAAAACAACCTGGCATGTACCAGACCAAACCTGAGAGTCTTTCGTATTCCACCAGTTGGAGGGTTTGCGCATGGGTTCCTCTTCTTTACCAGGAGACAGGACGAGTCTCCTCACTGCACCGGTCACCAGGTCCACATGCAGCACTGTGTTACTCTACAGACAGCAGAGAAGCACTTAGAATATAATTCACCCCTAACTTTCAAACTCATATGACAGCTCTTAATTATGAACGCCCTTGTTAAGCCTTTGATACGTGAGCAGTATTAAAGAGTAGCAAGTGGCGCTGCTCAAAATGATGCCGCTTTCAGGATGAACTGCTTCATCTTTAGTTGACTATTATGAAAATGCAGCTCAGATTTATCTCTCGAATTTGGGGACTAATAGATCCCTTATAGGCTGTTTGACATACAGTTCACACTGTCTGTGTTATAAATAGAAAAGTTACATCAGGCCTGGATAGATGGCGAAATTGGCTCAGAATAGATGTCAACATTTTAGACCAAACTGTTCCATTCATGTTTTGTTTTTATTAACCATGACATCTGGATGACCTTCTTTTCTGGTGTCTACAGTTCTAAAGTAGTCCTGCTGTATTGCTCTCACGCCGACACTTTTAATCTGAAAAATACTTTTAGATATTTTTATCCTCTATATTTCTATCCCAGAGTTTAGCGGGTGGTGCGTCAGTAATAATGGTCCGTGGTAGTAGTTAAATGAACTAAACAAATAATTTGCTCGATGCTTTTTTGTATTTAAATTACACGAGTAACTACAGGAATCGTTTCAGCCCTAATGCTCAGAGAGACCTGTGAAAGATATAATCTTATATTCAGGGAAGGCATTTAGTAAACTCTTACATATCTCTCGAGTCTCCTTTAACCAAAGATATAACTTATTTTACAACCTTTCCCGAAAACACTCTGTAAATGTTATTATACTAAAAATCTTAATATTACAGTATCATATTAAACAGTATTTCACAAACTTAAATTCAAATTCATAGCAAGTTATATTCGGGTCCATACTGGACAGTAACACAATTTTGGTAATTTTGCCTCTGCACCACCATAATAGTGAAATTAAGCAATGACTATGTGTCTGTAGTACAAGTACAGACTGGCAGATTTAATTAAAGTGTTATCAGAAATATTGCATTACCTGTCTAGGATTTACAGCCTCTTTTTTTTTTGTCTGTTTATTTTCACAGTCTCAAACTGAATTGAACAATTGTCTGATAATTGGGTTCCTGGCCGATTTTTGCCTGTTTCCTGCTTATTTCCTGACAAATAAAAGAGATTCTGGTGAAGGTCTGGTGACTGTTCATAGGAACTCTAAATATCAGTCATTAGGTCGAATCAATCAAGTTTGGCAACCAAATTTGGTATTTTCTTGAAAACAAGGAATGCACAGTCAAGCTTATCAACCCCAAAAGACCTGGAAGATCAAGGGAGTGACAACTAAAGTGGCTGAACGCACAATTCTTTCCTTAGTAAAAAAAAAAAAAAAAAACTGCTTCAAAACATCTAACAAAGTCAAGAACCCTCTTGAAATGAAAGGCTTATCATTGCTCAAGTGTATACCCAGATTAAGAATGAAAAGAGTTTGGAGTAGAAAAGAAAATGATCTAAATCACATCATCTGTCAAAATTTGAGTCATTGCTATGGCATGGTCATGTATGGCAAAATTACAAAAAACTGGGTGACAGTTGAAATACTTATGGGCCCAACTGTACACACAATCTGCAGGCCCACATAGTGCCAGCATCAGCATGATAACATCATATGCCTTCCCATATTCTCTAATAGCTGGTGGAACAGCATGCAGTCAGTGATGGCTTGTGTAACACCAGCAGGTGGGATTAATGATGTAACAATGTGATTGTTTTGTCTGTGCGTGCATGTCTTTTTCACAAGACTCCTATAAACCCACCTGCTCCTCATGAAGCACCACCTGGCCATTGAGCGGGCTGCCCAGTGCAGCCACAGTAATGAAAGGCTGCCACACTCCGCTGATGGTGCGGGGAAAGACATCATACAGATCAATGGTCTGCAGCCTGTCTGCTCGCTCACGCATGGCGAAAAGTGACACAGGGTTACACGTCGCCACATAAATCATATCTGTGAAAACAACAACAAATCAGCATGTCAACATTTCAATATACTGTATTTTGGATGTGTAGAACTACTAGGGGTACTAGATTTGTTGATCTTGACAACGCTGAGAACTTGCTGAAGGCTTTTGAAGTGTCTCAATAACGTGCATTCATGTCACCTCATCTAGGTGTGGGGTTCTAACATATAGCTTTAATAATAATATAGCTTTTCTTTACTGATTCCAGGTTTCTTACAGGATCTAAGGTTTTACATTGTTTTGAGCTGGATTTGTTGGATTTATTCTTAAAGTGCATCCGGAAAGTATTCACAGCGTTCACTTTTTCCAAATTTTCTTATGTTACAGCGTTATTCCAAAATAGATTAAATTCATTTTTGTTCCCTCAAGATTCTACAAATAATACCCCATAAAATATTTGCAAATGTATTAAAAATAAAAAATGACATGTATATACGTTTTCACAGCCTTTACCATGATACTCAAAATTGAGCTCAGGTGCCTCCTGTTTTCACTGATCATCCTTGAGATGTTTCTACAACTTGACTGGAGTCAAGTAGGGTAAATTCAGTTCATTGGACATGAATTTGAAAGGCACCCTGAACCTGATGGTCACTCTGAAAGAGATCCAGCGTTTCTCTATGGAGAGAGGAGAACCTTCCAGAAGAACAACCATCTCTGCAGCACTCCACCAATCAGGCCTTAAGACAGAAGCCACTCCTCATTAAAAGCACATGACAGCCAGCCTGAAAGACCCTCAGACCATAAGAAATAAAGATTAAACTCTATGGCCTGAATGCCAAGCGTCATGTCATGTCTGGAGGAAGCCGGGCATCGCTCATTACCTGACCAATACCATCACTACAGTGAAGCATGGTGGTGGCAGCATCATGCTGCGGGGATGTTTTTTAGTGGCAGGAACTGGGAAACTAGTCAGGATCGAGTGGAAGATGAATGCAGCAATGTATAGAGACATCCTTGATTAAAACCTTCTCCAGAACGCCCTGGACCTCAGACTGAGGTGACGGTTTATCTTCCAACAGGACAACGACCCAAAGCACACAGCCAAGATAACAAAGAAATGTCTATTGGACAACTCTGTGAATGTCCTTGAGTGGCCCAGCCAGAGCCCAGACACGATTGAGATCTGAAAATAGCTGTAATTGGTGCCAAAGTTGCTTCAACAAAGTATTGAGCAAAGGCTGTGAATACTTATGTACAGTACATGTGATTAAAAAAAAAACCTGTGGATAATAATGAATTTAATCCATTTTGGAATAAGGCTGTAACATATGTGGAAACAAAGAAATGCTGTGAATACTTTCCTGATCCACTGTAGATTTTTGAATGTTATTTACATTATTGGTGTTAGTTGATATTAGTGAATGTACAGGGATGATTGGAGAATCATTTTCAAGATCATGAAACATCCATAACACAAATTATCTATCAACAGCCACTACTTTTATTCCATTATGAAGCTCTCTCTGGATCTCTGGCCTACCGTTATCAGTCGTGACATCACAGACAAAGTTGATTTCATTCATTGGGAGCTGCCAGTGTGCGTACTCCTCGGTGAAGCTCATTGCTCTGGCCTCGTGCCTCTCCAAGGGATAACTCTGTACTCTTAAAAACACTGGGCCCTGAAAAGCACCATGCATCACTGTCACATTCATTGCATAGCATTACATTACACCGAACGGGCATAACATCATGGCCACCAATCAGGCATAACATTATGACCACCTGCCTATTATTGTGTTGGTCTTCCTTTTGCTGGCAAAACAGTCCTGACCTGTCGAGCATTAACAAAATTAACTACCTCAGCAATTTGAGCTACAGGAGCTCGCCTGTTAGATCGGACCACATGAGCCACCCTTCACTCCACAGCCTTGGCCACTCATGATCCTGTCACCGGTTCACCACTGTTCCTTCCTAGGACCACTTTTGCTAGATACTGACCACTTCAGAACGGGAACAGCCCACAAGAGCTGCAGTTTTAGAGAGGCCTACAATTTTGTCCTTTTTTCCTGCTTTTAACACATTAACCTGCAAAAAAACTTTACTTGCTGCCTAATTTATCTCACCCACTAACAGGTGCCAAGATGAAGAGATAATCAGTGTTATTTACTTCACCTGTCATAAGGTTATAAGGTCAAATTGTTATGTCTGGTCTTTGTACACTAGACAAGCTCTGGACTTGTAGTAATATGTGCGATACCTTGATATTTATACGATGGGATTCGGTAGGACACAGCTGTTTCTGCCGTGCACCGCCACCCTGGTTAATAGTCCAGTACCCAGCCATCTTACAGTCTGGTAATGGCAACCTTGAAAAGGGAGAATATGGATTCAGCATACATATGCATTTAAAAAGCCTGATTGTTGTAGAAATCCAGCTCCCTCTTTGTCCCACCCGTAGTTCATTTAATCATGTTTTAGTCAACAGAATAGCCTATTCATTATCCAGCAGCAGAAAGATGCACACAAAACAACCAAATGAAACAACCTCAAAGTACCTAACAGCACAATGGCTTCAGTTTAATGAGGTGGTTTTTTTTGTTTTTTATAGCACTCTTTGTCAGTGCGCACAACAAGCTGTTTCTGGGTTCCCGCTCTGCTAGTTCCATCTGCACACAGCTGTTCAGAAGCTACTCAGAGGTGAAAATACTACTCCAAGCACAGACTTAATATGCAAATGAGGTATTCTGTGAGTTATGATACTAAACCTGACAGCATTTTATTATGGTTTTCTATTTTCTATCTATTCAAAGATTGAACAGTGCGATCCAAAAGAAAATACTTGTTTCTTCGCCTTAATTATTTTCCAACAAACTATGTTTTAAATTACAACCTGACTTGGAAGAATTCCCACAACAAAAATGCTGAAAAAAAGACAAACATGAGACGAAAGAAACAAATATTTTCCTTTATTAAATGCCACATACTGTGTGTACACTAGGGAACAGATCCCGAGTGGTCAAGTCAAGTCAGTGTTATTGCAATTCGTTTCATTTCAGTTTAGAGGTAGAGAATATACCAAGATATTGCATGACAATAAACACAGATTGTTATAATGAATATACTTACTATACAGCTACACCTTAAATACACTATGCCTGGAGTCAAATTTAAAATTAATTTTAAATAATTAATTACCACAGGGACTTCTAAGTAATCATACTCTCAAGAAATTTACATTTAGAATCACGTGACGCTATAATTCTTATTTCTCTGTGAAGATGGAGCAGGCCGATGAAAGCTAAGCTGCATTTCAAGTATTAGTTCAGTTAGGAAAAGCTGCATAGTAGCTCTTCACTAATGATGTCAGTACACAAGAAGTGGACATGCCACATGTTAGAGAGAATCCTGGTTTCTTACTCCTTGGCCAGATGGATGCTGGTGGGTTTGGCACCGATTGGAATGCCATGCTTGTGCAGAGCTGCAATCAAAACCTCCCTCGTGTCCTTGTTGTAGGAGTCGAAGTCGAACACGTTCCTCACCACGTTAGCCAGGCCTTCGTCTGGAAATTTCTAGCGGAATAAAAATAAAGTGCTTTTCATCAACAAGAGGTCTGATAAAAGATGCATTGATGGCAAGATATTGTGGTGAGTGCTGTGGCAGGTCCAGGTGCCTAATGAGGGAGGCCTGGTGAGACAAGCCACTGCTGTCAATACCACCTAGGCTGACTCTGATAGCGATTTATGTACCCCTGTTACCATGACGACAGCCTCTCACTGCACACACAAGAGTGACTGGGCAAATGTATCATTAAACTTAAAATAGGTATGTGCACTAAAGGCAGGCATTGTAACATAACTAACAGAAAAAAAGGTGAGATGATTAATTTACAGGGCACCAAAAAAATCACAATCAATCACTTCTCACTCAATATGTGATCCAGGTCAGGTGGGATTACAGGAAATCAGATAAGAAAATCTATACACAAAATAAAGAAAGTTGGATGTGTTGAGAGAGATTTTGTATATTCAGAAGTGACCTAACGATGCTGGGCATTTTGTACGACGCTGCATGAACCTTTTTTTTCTTCTTCTTTCATTATTAGGTCTGCATTGGATCAATGAGTGAAGAGACACTTATTACAGATTCCACACATATCGATCTGAGGTTACATGACCCAGACTGCGTATTCATAAGGCACTGAGAAGGTAGAAAGGTCCCTTCTAAGGTTTTAAGTCCACACCTGCTTGAATCCAGAGTGCACGGAAGAGAAGCAGCAGGACGTGATTAAGATGGAACGGAACAAATTGTGTCTTAACACGTATTAGACGTGAAAGGTGTGGAGTGCTGAGAACAAGCATCAGCGACAGCATGGAATAAGAGATTCTCTCGCCAGGTGTATGAATTGTTGCATATAGTTAATGCTACTGTTAGGCATCTAGAACGTGTCTTTTTTATACGAACTGTTATAATAAAAATATAAACTTTTCAATATAAACAGAAAACGTTTGTGCCATTATATAAAAGTCTTTCCTTTTTTTTTTTTAAATCCACACAATTCAATTTGTATGGAAACGTATGAAACATTTTCAATATGTATTTTATAATTTGTCAGACCCCAAAATCTCTGGTTTTATATAAGTTGATTACGCAATCCATTGTCTGTGTTGAGCAAGAACATTATCGCTAGAAGAATGTGTGTCTACATATTCCCTTGTGTTTGTGGGCCAGAGTGGCATCCTGTCCTATACGTGTAAGCTAGTCACTGGACTGAGTGAAGAGTCACAGCACTGTCTCTCTCCAGCTACCAGAACCTCCAGTTTTGTACCTGTAGGTGTTTGACAATGTTGACCACCTCCCGAGTGGAGTAAGGGTAAGTGATGGTTCCCTGGTCTGCCATGGCACGTAGCTCTCCAAATGCTGCCACGAGCTTCTGAAGAACTGCATCAGGAACATCAGGTCCATACTGCTTAAGCATTGCCAACTCTGCCTTGGGCTTCGGATTGTCCACTGCATGGCAACTAAAGATGTCCCCTATTACAAATACCAACATTCATAAGATATCTGATACATGCGATACTTAAAAGTATTAAGTTGAGAGTTTTCAAAAATGCAAACAAATGAAGCCTCTCACGTTAAGTGTTCCCTCCAAAACAAATGCGCTCCTGCTGAATACTAGAGCATAACTAGGACATCTCTGAATGGACTGACAGGCATGCAACCTATTTACAGAGCATTAGGAGTTATCATGGCAAGTTTTCCCCAGAGTTCCTCTAAAAAAAAGACTTCACTTCATAAAAGGGAGGATAACTTTACTAAATATTACAAAATGTCTTCTCAGTTGACAATTGGTGAACATGTTTGTACATGCAATGTAAAAACTAAATTAACATACCAGTAATTAAATTCTACACTGACAAAAATAACGTTTCATAGTTTCGCTCTTTTGAAGTAGCCCTGGTGATTATACACACACTTAGAGTTTTCTAAGGAACAATTATTATTGAAATTATTAAAAAAAGGGCTTTTATTTTTTTTTTCTTAAGTTCCATGTACAAACTACATGGAAATAAATTCATATAAAAGCAGTGTCACTATAAAAATTTTTCTTAACAGTTCTCTAGAATAATCAGAAATCTGGTCAGATGTTTCCAATACCAGATGTCTTACCAAGAGCTCCGAAGAAGTCGTTTCCCAAGAAAGGAAAGCCTGGCCGATTGGCTAGAACAATCATGCGAAAGTCTGGATGCATTGTTATAACGTTGGCTCTCCCGTCTGCTTCCACTGAATCTGAAGTGAGAGGAACAATAATTTGTGTCTCCTACATTAGACTAATATTTACATTAAGCAAATAGCTATCCGCTATTCACTCTATTACCTGACACGATTCTTCTGCCGTCAGCCAGTATCATCTCTCCACTCTCCACCAGAGTCTTCAGGATACAGGTGACATTAGTGGGGGCTTTATCTGCCTCATCTATTACCAGGATGTGGCCCATCTTAACAGCCTTCACCTTTACACCAGCGCATGGAGACAAGCAAAGATGAAACGGTTCCATTTTCATAGCTCTAACACAGTCATGACGTCCTCGCTTTGCCGACTGCTATTAATCTCTCACAAACAGTGTCCGACATTTCACTTTCAAATCATGGCAAGTGGACAAGGGATTGCACAGGAAATAGGCCAGTGTACAAGGAAAAGTCTCATTCTTAGTCATAAATAGGTCGTCTCTATTTAGATATAAATTATTTTTCTTGAGAATCGTTTATGTGGATCTCCTTTTTATTTCATAGCGATTTTGTTTATTTTATAACCCATTTCGGATCATTGACAAGTTTACAGCACATAATATACCACCGAAAAAGATTCATTGCTTCATGAGCGCTTCAATGCTGACTCTATGAATACTCTGAGATCTGCTAGGAGTGCTAATTGAAGGGGCTAACCTCGGAGTTGTGCATGATGAAAAGAAGGATGTGGCTCGGTATCGAACCAAAGCATCATTAAAACCCATTTTAAAAGGACACACACTACTGTGGTGCACAAACAGTACGCCTAAATGCCACCTACTCACACTAACAAGACACCACGTAGACTGCAGAGACTAGCGGCCTGGTGGATTAGTACACACTGTTCACTGGCTTACTCATGAATCTTTAACATGCCTTGCCTCAACTGGATCACAGCATCAGGGGTGCCTGGCAACAAGTGTGCACTATTTGGAGCTCTGGAAAAATTCAACTACTAACTGACTAAACATTAATGTCAACAGGGATGGTACTTTTCATGCCTCTGCTTGGATTTATGAGCAATAACAGAAGATTTTGTCCTGAAACATATTAAAATGTTAAATATTTTAAGTAGATTGAACCATTTGTGATGTGCTTAGCAATAATGGTGCTATATTTGGCATTTTTTTGTAAAAAGTTATTGTGCTAGCTCAGTATTTAATCAGGGGAAATTACAGCAACGACTTAATGGTTAGGTTTCACTGTTAAGTTTTTTAGCAATGTTCATTGTCTATTTATTAAAAAAAAAAACCACAATGTAGAAGTAGTGGCAACAGAAAAGTTTGATAGCAAAATTTCCAGAATCCAACATAGCTATAGGAGTTACATCAAACACTGGACTCGGCTAGTTTGCGAGGTATTACATGGATTTGATCAAGAATGGTGGCGTTATCATGAAGCTTCAAGACAATATCTGTTAAAGCAAAGTGTACCGACGGGGATGCGAAAAAGCTTGACAGATTTAACATCTAAAGCTTTACTGCGTCAGTATCTTTATGTAGAGATAAAATACATGCGGTGCATCATTGGCACCAGATCAGCAAGTAGCTTTTTCTGGAATATAAAACAACATTACAAAAGTGAAAATAGAACAGGATGAAGCCATTTTAACGAAAAACATTACAAACAAATATAGCATAATATAAATACTGGATGCTATTAAAGCTCACATCTAAATGGACCCACCTTACTACACTGGACACTGTCAGTACAGAATCTCCTGTCTAACAATACAGTACACTGATAAGTATATATGCAGCCTTTATTAATTCCCCTCTTGACGACACATGTTTCAGAAAATGAACTGTAACAGGACACTAACCAAAGGTGAATCCTCATATACAATGATCCCATCCCTCACAGATGGCTGAAGAGTCAACGTCTGGACCGTAGTGTCTCTGTAGGAACCAAGAGCAAAGAGTCACGCACTGGGTATTAAGTCTTATCCCACAAGTTTAGTTCAAAAATGAAAAGTAATGACATCCTGACAACTCTCTTAAGGGATATGAGGTAGCTCTGCTTTGCACCATTGTTCTCCATATAATTATAAAACATACCATGACCCAAAACGTTAATAGCTAGAGTGTTCTCGCACATCTGTAGGTCTCAGATGTGAAGCGTTTCTCAGCAGTTACAGGCATGGAAAATCCCTGAAGTGATTTCTTTGGTCTAATATTAGAGGTTTGTAGCAGCTAAACAGGCCAGTAGGACACGATTGACTTTCAAACACCTTTCAAAAGGGCTCTGTGTTAACCTGATATATCGCCGCACGCATGTTCCACAATGAGCATGTAGAAGTTAGAATGAGACTTCTTTTTAGACACAGTGTCCTATTTTATAAAGCATAAAAATAATCACGACCCTAGCTAGAAGGAAGCTGTTTTTAATCAAAGCGGAGAATAAGATCACAAGATTCTTAGAAAATATATCTACCGCTCGAGGCTTATGATTTTAAAGACATGACTAATTTCACTAGGTATAAAGTTAATGGCCAAATATTTCCCTTCCTTTAGCTTTTTAAGTGGAATTGAATGAATGTTTAGGCAACAAGATTTTGCACATAGAATAGATTTACTGTACCTGTGAAGTTGCAGATATTCTCGGGGTCTGTTCATTAGATGTAGGAATCTGTCCACAATTTTGTTTTTTCCTACACCCTTTAAAATAAAGAGAGCAGTCTAATGTAAATACAGGAGACATACTTTTTTTTGTCTTTGTGAACAGTCATACTAAACTAAGACCTTCACAGAACACTAATATGTAACACAGAAGGAAAATCTGTATGTATCAGCTTACAAATGTGTCTGACTCTATCTAGAAGCCCGAGGTGCATTGGGACAGCTGTGATCATGCCATTCCTTCCATCAGCGAGCTTCCTCCAAGGACAGGGAAGTCAGTGATAGTAGAGAGTGGGTGAGGGTACAATCAGTGTAGGGCATGATAAGTTCTAGTTCACATTGTCCCTAAGTGTTTAAACCTCTGCTCTGCATTTAAAAACCATAACTTGACCTCATGACTCAAAGTCACACTGTTCCCAAAAGCGTACTATAGGAGCGTAATATACTCTCACTGCTCTACCAGGTTGTGTTAGGGAGAAGCTTAGTGGACACCTCTGTTCAGTGTAGAGCTGTTGAAAGTGTGTGTGTATATGCCTCTTACGTGCCTGATTGCCCACCAACAGCAGATGTTCCCCCAACAAGAAGTCTTTCAGCATGTCCTCCATAATCATCATGTGCTGCAACAAGAAGGCATTACACAAAGGTCTGCGTCGGTATAAGTCTCACTGCAATACACTGTGTTTTGATATCTCATTTTATTGATCAATAATACTGCAGCTACTACATAATTCAGTGTTTTACCAAAAAAAATTGAACTCAATTTAAACAAATATCTGAAAAGCAAGAAGAAACTTTAGAAGAACATGATGATAGTGAAGGTTAATATCAACTAGCATCAACTTTATCTAGTAACTCTTCTCTTTTTAACTTAGTAAATGAGTAAATATCCAAACCTACAAATTTGGAACACTGGAAAATTCAGGAATAATATACTTAAAATATCTGCCCTTTCTTAAAATCGAATCAGCCCTGTGATCATTAAAGAGTCATTGGACACTTTTTTCTCTGGAAGAGGTCCCTGGAAGAAAAAGTAAATAAACTGCATTTTTTGCTTTAAGTGTAAAAGTATACTATGAACACATCTCTAAGTCAATATACAAACTAAAAGTCCAACAATTAAGACAACTACACAAGTTAAATCGTATTTTTTTACCCCAGTGTTTTTAGTTCATCTGCAACATAAGAAAAAGGCCTACAACATCTGCAAACAGTGCAACGAAGCCAAAGTTAGATTTAAACACATGCAGGACACAGAGGCTGCCATATCTAAGCTGCATGTCCTCATTTTAGTCTCAGTGGTGGGCTGTATTCCTCTCCTGGGCATGTTCTAAAGACAAAAAAGCAGGCCATTGAGAAGTGGAACAGGATAAAACTTTTTCTTCATCTGCCTTTTCCTTGTCCCCTAACAGCACAGCAGGGGGCGTTTTTAGAAAGGGAGAGGGAGTATCTAGGTCAGGCCTGAGTTCTTTTCCTCACAAGGGTGACCTGGCATACTTACAGGGTGCCATTATCAAAGAGCTAAAGCAAACGTACTAAGACAAAAATATCGAATATAACTATATATAAATTTGATCATATATAGTTTTGTAACAGATGAGCAGGCTTGGTTTTTTTTTTAACATTAGCAGAGACAGACGTTTATAAAGTGTAACTGTTTGTAACTGTGATGCATAAAAAAAAAGGCAGACATGCCCTCTTATTTGTTAACGTCATAAAACCTGCACAGAATTTTATAATGAGGCTTTAATAAAAAAAACTATGTATGAGGGCAATGAATTGCCTAACACACTAAAAAGAGAATTAGCAGCCTCTTATCTAGATTCATAGGCAGTTCTTCACCCAGTATCATTCACAAGCACATTGTTGCCTAATTGTCACTTAGTAGCAGATAAAATGTAAGGTTATAACCTGAGTGAAGCATCAATCTTGACAACCAGCTAATCACTGGAATAAGTGAAGTTTAACTTGCTAATTATAATAGATTATAATGGCAGTAAGGAGTCTGAAAGCCTGCTGTTAAAAGAGAGGGTAATGGCTCAGGCTCACCTGTGTGTTCTCATAAAAAAGTACATCAGGGACCTTCATCTTCTCGTCTGGGCTATAGACATGAGCAGAGACCTTGCCTATGGTGAGAACTCCGTCTCTAATTGTGCCTGGCATTAACAAAAAAAAAAAGAGAGACAAATAATGTGAGGAAAAAGAGGAAGCAGGTGATGGAGACATTGAAGAAAAAAGCAAAAGCACAGCAGGCAAAAAAAAAAAAGACAGAACTTCAGAGAAAAAACACTGCTCATTCATAAAGCACAATGACATTTTGGTCACTTCAGCACTCACCATAGTCTGGTAGCACAACTTTAAAAAAAATGTACATTTTAATTGCAATATAGTTTAATATTTGTAGTCACTTGATGTATACAAAAATTTAAATAAAATAAAAATTAAAAATACAGAATAAACCTTTTATCCTTTTTTTTTTTAATCCTTTTTAATTATTCATTATGCATTAGATTTCACATAAAAAAAGCAGATTTCCTAAGAGGTTTTTCTGTGGCTAAAAACAAACATGTTATGACAATTGTAAGAATTAGAAGCTATTTGAGTACAAACCAAACCTTGGGGAAGTCTAAAAGATTATAACTTTTTTCCAATACCAACACACTGAGGCCTTTATCAATTTCATCCAATCACTATGCACACCATTTCTAGCAATTCTGTAATGTTGTTAGTACATTACTGCCATAAATAGATTTTTTTCTAGATTAAAATCATTTGTAAAGAACTGTAAAAAATAAATGAATAAAATAAAATGAAATAAAATAAAATAGTGTTTAAAAACCCTTCTTATTTGTAAATGCGTGTACAAAAATCATTCTTATGTATTTTGATAATATCAGCTTACTGGGTAACTTGGAGTATGATGTCCAAAAACTTTAATAGCAAGACGGAACTTGTTTTTATAGAGTAATTGTTCTTTAAATTCATTCTGGGATTTCACTACCCCATACAGTGTTTTATATATAGAACAGGTTATCCAGGAAACAGTGAGCAATTTTATACATATTAGATTTCTCTAATATATCATTGTATATAATAAGAAATCAAATTGGGCCTGATTTCTTGTAGACTGAGCTCCATTAGAGAAAAGAGACTGTGAGAAATAGAAATAATAAATGAAAATGATTAATCAGTGCTGGTGTACACTGTGACTCACAGGTAGTGTCTTTTAGCTCTGGGTCTGGATCAGTCCTCTCCTCTATCAAACAATTTGCCTGGTTTTTCTGTAGCGAAGAGCGAGCTAAGCTAGGGAGGAACCTACACGTGGAAGAAAAAAGTCTTAAATAAGCTTTGAAAATGTATATATGAAAGTTAATTAAGTATTATATGAATGTATTATATTCCTCTACACCTGGATAGCTTAATATTGATATATTGATGGTTAGCGTATGACTTCACACACACACACACACACACACACACACACACACACACACACACACACACACACACATATATATATATATAAAAGCATTCACTGTAAGGCTCACTGGATTGTACACTTATCTTGTACTTGTACTTCTACTGGTTAGTTGGAAGCAAATCTCTGGTACTTATATCACTGTTAGCATGTATTAAGTAGGTTGTGTTCTGCCTCACTTAAAAGTTGCTTTAGAACAATAAAAAACAATGTTAATGTCTGACAGATATGAATGCTACCTAGACAAGCAGGCTTTATTCACAGCATGAGCGATGCTTTCTTCGGGATACTGAGACAGACGGCGACAAATTCTTAACAGTTGCCTTGTAGACAATGAAGAAGCCAAAGACTGAGCCTGATTAGAACACAGATACACATACAAACAAACAAACACAAAAACACAACAGGGCAAATGGCTTGATTTTCATAGCAGTAAAATAAGTTAAGGTCACAATTTAATAAAAAGCAGCTGTCTATCCAGTCTATGTGTAACAATTTACCACTGGCAATATCTGTGTTTATAACTTTTATACAAGAGTAATTATAATTGCATTATTATTATTTATTATTATTATTATTATTGTATGATAACTGCTCTTTATTATTGTTGTATTTGAACTATGTGAAACCAACAAAACAACTTCATCTTATACGTGGCATATAAAAAGAAACCTGTAATTATTGTTAGTGTTGTGATACACTATGCATGCCATCTTACAGTTGGGTCATTGGTGCTTCTGAGGCTGTGGGTCAAATGCAGCAACTGTTCCACTGCTTCTTTTGGAACATTTGGAGTCTGCAAGATATCAGAATCACAATTAGGGAATAATTCATTCCCAATGTAATTATTAAAGTCTGTCAAACTGGAAGTCCATTAATGTTTTTTTTGGTGGATGTCTTTTAATAGGAAAGTTTCCTCAAGAAGTTAATCTAACATCGGAAGCATAACAAATGCAACAGTATAACAAAATCAGCATAATCTGGTGTGTCAGCAAAGAAAATCCAGTGGTGGACGAACTACACAGAGCATGTACCTGAGTAAAAAGTAGAAATACAGTAGGTAAAATATTACTCCAGTAAAAGTACAAGTGCTCCATTTAAACTTTCACTTGAGTAAAAGTACAAAAGAATTTGCCTTCAAATGTATTAAGTATCCAAGTATTATGATTTATTATGGCTATGTCTTATTATCATTGTTAGCCCAAGACCCAACTCAGTTTATGTGAAAAGACTCTTTTTCAACTACTTCAAAGTTTTTAACTACTTCAAAACAATCATGCAAATATACATTCAATTGTGCACAATTTATCAAACTCTCAGAACCAAACAAATCCTTGGCTAATTGCAGCCATAAGATAAATACAACATCTATATCTTTCTAATATGTCGTTTTACCCTGATTGGTGGCTTGCTGTGTGCTTGACCAGTTTTTATCCACTCATCAATAAAAAGGAACGAGTTGATTTCGCAAAGTGTAGTTGAGTAAAAGGCATTGAGATGTCGTGAAGTTAAAGTCAAAGTCTTCCAAAACAGTACAGATATGCAGAAAAACTACTTAAGTACAGTAAAGAATTACATTTACTCCATCAGTGCCCACCACTGAGAAAATCCATTATAACAGATTGAGTCTGGAAGTGAATTTGGAATAAAACCAATAGAAATGAATGACAGCAGAAGAATCCAGCTTATAGATTCAATAATTTTTATGTTCGTCAGTAAAATGAGGTCATAAAGTATATGGCAAGAGCCAATCAGCATGCCCTTTCGCATGCCTTCGACAGTTGTAAACCTTGGCAAAGAGTGACTGAAATGGTGTAGAGAATAATGAGAGGGAAAGAACAATACATTTGAAACAATTTATCTGCAATCAAATACAAGACTACGCCAAATCAATGCTGAAGTGACTGTGTACAGACCATTGCATGAATGACTGCTGCCTCCTCCACCTTGGCTAGGGGTCTGACTGCATGGAAGAAGAACATTGTGAGGATCTCAGGGTTGAGCCACTGCTGAGTACTGCTGCCTGCCACTGGCGGCTCAGCCAATGCAATGACCCGGAATGAAGGATGAATGGGAAAGATATGCCTGTGTGACAAGAAAAGCAGCAAAATGATAAAGTACGTAGTTAATCTTAGGCAATGAAGACACAACAGAATTTTATATAAATTCTCTCTAAAATCACTCTAAACAGACTGCACCATATTTCTATGAAATACTATCCAATATGGCTATATTCCAAATCCAGACCTGTTCAAACCCCTGCTCATTTAGCTCAACCTGTTAGGGGGGAAATGACTAGTGACAAGCATGACTCATCAACAGTCAAAAGTATGTGGACACCTGCCATTTAAATTCATATATGGCTCTTCCGCAAGCTGTTGCAGTAATTGGAAATGTGCACAATTGTCTAGAAAGCATTTCTATGATGTAAGTTACGATATCTCTTTTTTAAATCTGAAACATTTAAGCTTTTAATAAAAATGATGATTTTGCCACCTAATGCCACCAAAAAACCTCGCCAGAAATCCCTAGACTTCTGTTATTTTTACTTATTACCTATTAATTACCATTATGTGACTATATATACAGTGGAACCCGGTTATGTCGATGTCCTAGGGGGTTGCCAAAAAGCATCGAGATAACCGATGATCGAGATAAACGAAAATCAATATGGCGGCAATATATTAACGTGCTTGAAATTTCTTTATGTACATGATGTGCGTTAATAAATAAGAATGTGCATGCACGTGTTTTTGGAGGGGTTTTTTACACAACAGCGTTGCCGCGATTTGTTTGATGAAGGCATGCTATAAAAATACATACAGTACATGTTTGTTAACTGTCAGGAATCCACCTGCCACGCCCCCTTCGGCGCCCCGTTCGACAGGTGTTTTCTCGGCCGCTTTCTCTGAAGCTCCCGGCTTCAATCGCGCACATATGGTGCTCGTTTATCATCATCACCAGCTCCTATTTAAACTTCCACACCCTCACCGTCCGTTATTGTTGGTATATGTTGGTTCACGGCGGTCGTTGTTATCGCTCATGTGTATCCCGGTACGTGCCTTCCCACCGGCACTCTCTCAACGGCTGTGCTTTTCTTCTCAAAGCGCATCGCGGATTCCCCCCGATCCTGCCGGTGTTCATTCTATGCTTTTGCTGCTCATCCCACGTTCTCCCGTGTGCTGTTCAGCGCGCGCTTCTACTTCGCCTCCGTTCATCGCATAACATTTAACAACAAAAGGCATATGTGCACTAACTAACAGCAGAGATTCACCAGTATACAATACAACACCTGTAGCAGCTGTAAGGCTTGATTTTTCCGCCACTTTCGCGAGTTCTTCTGCGGCTGCACAGCGCCGATTGAGATAACTGACGTTAAATGGCAAATTTTTCCATATATTTCATATATACAGTCGAACCCACTTATCTCGACCTCGGTTAACTCGACAACCCTATTAAGTCAACATTTTTGAAGTGGAACCGCCAAATTCTCGCTTTGTCTTAGCATTTTTTATCGGTTATGTCGATATATTTTTTATGTATATATAAACTTTCTTTCGGCTTCTCCCATTAGGGGTCGCCACAGCGGATCATCCGTATTCATGATCCACATCTTCGATTTGGCACACACACACACACATATATATTATATATATAAAATGCAAATCTATTCATTTCATTATACCTGACTAGTGTCTTTTTCTAGTGGAATTTTTGTGTTTAGAATACCTTGTGCTTTATTTACATAGGTTTCTAAACCCTATGAATCTGGTCCTTGATGGCTTTCTTCACCCAGGAAACATGAACAAGTACATGTCTATGTAAACACTCATAGTGTGAGTGCTTGCAGCTGACAATACTACAAGTCCTGGTGGACTCACATTTCCTCCTAATCGCACTGGACAGCTTTGTCTATTTATAAACAGAGGAGAGTCCTGCATGTAATACACAGAAACCGCAACTGACAGAGGTAGGGGGCGGAAAGAAAGTGAGACACAAAACTCCTCACTGTTATATCATTGCCAAAGTGACAATCGCCTCCTGTTGCTTAGCAACACCTTGCTATCCCTCATGTCTGAGCCTGGTCCTAATCGTGTTTCCTGCACATTTTCCTGTGTTGCAATGGCAACACACAGGTGCAGCCCTAACATCAAAATGTCAAAAATGCTAAACAGCAGTTTTCTCTTAAGGATTGAAGGATTTGAGATGAATGAATTCAATAAATAATTACAGGAAAAAAAAAAGAAATGTAATAAATCAAGAAGAGCTTGAGCATCGGAGGCCTTCAGGGTATTCTTCAAATCTGATTCTTGGCATTGGGTCAGTCTCCTCTCTGCCTCCCTGTCTGGTTAGAGAGCCCAGCATGGTAGCTTCATTCATTAACTGGGCTGGAAAGAATGATGTGTGTGAGAGTGCACGTGTATGTGTTAATTAGGAGCAGCACTAGAACCACATGAAGTACAGTCTGGGATGCCGACTCGAAAGCCAGGAAGAGGAAGAGACTTTATTTCAGCCACAGACGGGCCACCGCAAACATCCTTCCTGCCCGTCTAGGTGGAGTTCCAGCAGCAGAACATATCCAGTGCCGAGTTTGTGGCCTGAAAGTTTACGACCTTTCGCAGTGATGAAATGTGGAGACGTCGCAGTAAAGAGGCAACTGTGACGAGCCTGTATAAACATCGACTAGTGGTTTTGTCCTTTTTAAAACAATTACACGATGACGTAGTGAAGACAGAAGTCGTTTTGCTATGGTGAAATTCCCTTTTTGTTCAGTCCACAACAGCTGAATTAATTAATATTAATGGAAGCAATTCATTCCAAAGATTGGGCAAAATGATGATGTAGTATTAAATATGCAGCAGGAATATTACTCATCAGTAAGTCGTGCTATATCCTTATTATTATTGTTATATATAATGAATGCAAATAGAAGGAGAATAAATTGTAAAACAATAGCACTTCCCCAAATAAGTAACTCCCCATTAAACAAGCTGCACAACCATTGTGTACTTCATATATAAAGGCAAGTAAAAACAGACACAAATATCTCAACACCCCTGACACCCCTATAAACTCAACCCTCAGTATAAAAGAAGCTTGAATTTCTGGTGGGCAGTTTCCTGTTATTGTGCTGTAAGATGAAAGCTCCCATTGTCACGGGGCTGGAACGCATCAGCGTTTTACCTGAGCGTTTGACAATACTGAGTCCTGAGTTTAATTTAGAGCCCCCTCTCTCAAACCTCAAAACAGGCACTTTTAACGTGGATGTGTGTTTAATTGCTGGTCAGAGATAGACGCTCTCTATGAGGGTGATGTCAACAGGAGTTAATCAACACCTCAGACATGGCTCTGTCCTTTCAGGGGGCTATGAGATGTCAGGTCAATTCAAACGTTCGCTTGGAGCACACGAGCCACTGGTTTTTTTTTTGTTGCGCTCTGTGCTTCAGAAGGGATGAAATATACGGCCGTGACAGAAACAGCCAAAAATAAAAATGACCACATAGACAAAGCATTACACTGAAAGTCAACCCTTTTATATAGTCTAAATAAAAAAAAAATCTATCCGAGGAATAGCTATAATCGAATTGACGATGGTTTATTTTTAAATAATCTGGAAAGGATATGGAAACAATCTTGATCGTCATCCTAATTGTTTTTTCATCAATGTAATTAGGCTTAAATTGAATTAAATATAATACTAAAGAAATAAATGTCTTTAAAATATCATCAAGTATATCTTCCATAAATAACTACACTTTTTAAAAACCTTTTATTAGTAGTGTTAGGTTATGTAGAGAATCCAGCCTTGTAAATGAGTTGCAATAGAAACGATAATGTTTTAGACCGAGTGCATTAATCTAAACGTGTGCTTTGAGTCACAGCTAAAGCTCCAGGAATTTTATCAACACCTTCAGATGATGCAAGAATTAAACAGTGTTGTATTGTAAAGTGTATTAAAACAGTATAAGAAACTGCAGGTGTTCTGAAATTGTGACTGAATATGATCAAACACTTTTTTTTTTTTAAGTAAAATCGGTATAATAAGGCATCTCAGTTGTAATTAGGCACTGTTGGAGCTGTTAATTAATATAAGTTTCCATGGGCAAGTTAAGACGCATAAAATGAAGACTCCCTTTCTTTCTATCGGTCTCACACACACTCACACACACACACACACACACACACACACACACACACCTCATTTCCCTTATAACACCTTGCCATTGACGTAATCACATGTGCCAACACGGGCTGTTGTTCCCACTGGGAGCAACTGTTACTGGCTGTCAGGGAGTGAAACAGTGGAACACAGAAGTGCAGGGTTCAATTTCCTCATACAAGCAGCGCAACATATCCTCTGCGACCTGACCGAAAACCAATAACATATATTGGCCCCCAATTGTTTGTTCTAAAGATTTAAGCATGTCTATATTAACACTATAGCACAGGCATGTTGTGCTGGGATGTAGACTGTAGTACCTCTCCTGAAGCTCAGGCTCAGTGAGCTGGAGCTCTTCTTTCAAGGCTAGGTAACGGTCCCACCTCAGCAAACGAGTTCCATCATACAGAGCCAGCTCTCGGTCGTGCAGCAGCCTGCGTGGAGATCACACACACGCATTTCAGTCACAGCACCACATCTACCTGCATTGTGCTTATCAAAAAATTCAGTAAATAACCTTATATGGCGCATACCTGGAAAGCACAGCCAGAGTTCCCAAGTTAACCCGATGGATGCCATCCAGCAGGACCAGCTTGCCCTCCTGAGCTGCACTGACCAGCGGAGATGCCCTCCAGGCCGTGTCACCATTAGGCAGCGTGTACCGCTGCTGGAGCAAATCCCGCGCAGTCATATCCTGCCACATAGACACATGTGCATATGATAAGTGCAACCATACAAAACAAAACAATACCAAAACAGGCTGCAGGAGAAAAGAAGCCATTGTGATGTTTTTCCACATTGTGTTTAATCCCCATTTAAGTCATACAACCTCAAGAGCAAAGTAATTAGCTGTAATCATTTGTCATTGTGTTGTTATTTAAACTGTTTACAGAGTCAAAACCTAGACAGAATTTTCTTTTAGCTTTAAAGAATTCAATTGTTAAGGCTGATAAAGAGGGCTTCTTGGCGTGCACTGTTCTTGGAAATAAATTACGTTACACAATTATTACTCACATATTTCTTACTCACATCAAAGTTACAGGATTAGTAAATAGCAAATATATTAAGAGAGAGAATAATTAAAGTGCCTACTAATAGGCATTTCCTAGCAAAACTTCATTCATTTAGGAATTCAAACAAATTACAGTTACATAACTCTATACATCTCACATTAAATCTACCAGGAAAGTATGTTTTTGTTTGTAAAAGTGTGAAAGTTCACAAGTTGACAGCACTTGGCCATAGGGAGTAGTATGTACAAACTCTATCTCAGCTTCATACTGCAGGCTAAAACACTACATGTGATCGGGGACGAGCAGGGCGCTATGGAAACAAGAAATGAGAAATGAGAAAAGACTCAAAGGCTTATGTGATGAATTATAGCAGAAAAATTCCTTTTGTCCCCCGGACGCCGGGACCCCTGACCTGCGCTAGCTAAAAATATCCACAGCATGATGCACAGGCTGCTTCCTTTTCCTGCTTGCTTCAGACCGAGCCAACAAATTCCCAGCATTCCACAGCTCACACACAGACTCACTTAACCGCACACATACACTTGCACACGTGGGCACCAGAAATTTACTACCTACGGCAAAAATGCTTAACCTCTGCTTCTAATAGCCTGTGTGACTGACTTCAACACAACAAAGTGATATATTCACACGCTCGTTAGGGAGAAAGTGGGTTTGTGGGTGTTTTTGTTTCTCGTGTGGGGGATGATGTGTTAAATCACACACAGCAGCTTTCAAAGGAGATTGTGGGCCTTCCAAAATAAAGGAATAAAACATGCTGAGGATTTGAGACTTTTAAGTTGATAAATGGTTCAAGAACAACTTGATACCGATGATAAAGTTCTGGAGTATTAAATCTTAAACAACTAAAAACAATGCCACAGTGTTCTTCCCAAAGACATGTCTCCTTCCACACTTCTGTAGAAAAAAATAATATAAATACAAATGTTTAACATCACACCAACAGCTTCCAGTCATATACGTATATATATATATATATATATATATATATATATATATATATATATATATATATATATATATATACACACACACACACACACACACACACACACACACACACACGTAATTTCCGGACTATAAAGAGCACCCATTTATAAGCCGCACCCACTGAATTTTACAAATATTTTTATTTGTAACATAAATAAAAAGTGTCTACACTAATGAACTTTACAGGCTTTAATGAAAGACAGTGTCTGTTAAGCGGTGTAGCGGGTGAAATATGTTGCGCTTCCTTTAGGAGCATATCAGTATTTTGGGAATAGCCTGCCACTGTATTTTTACAGTATTACTGCGTGTGTTCAAGACGAGGATTATGTGCTCATTATTTTCTGATTTTGCTGATTTCTAAGTTTCTTTGACTAACCCCTAACGCTGTTGCCAAGAAAAATGAGATTATGATTTCTGTTGCAACTAGAGTTAGTGAGCTCTCCCTTCACCCAGACTCAACGTGTTACAACGGCTTGTATCTAAACAGTAGCCGACCAAGAAAGTCATTGTTCACTGTCTTCCTCCTTCCTTTCACAACTATTTATCTCGGGAGTTTATCTTTTTGCATCGTCGTGCGTTTAAAAATCACCCAGTGGAAGTTTTTCTCCCGAAGCCGTGCAGCTCAGAACACAGGTGAGGTGTGTTTTTTCGTTTCCGTTCGGAAATTTCATTAATCTAATGTTATGGGGTTCAGTTTTTTGGCTTGAAGTTTGTGAAACCGGGAAAAACCCAGGAAAAATCCACAAATAAGCCGCTTCGTTGTTTAAGCCACAGGGTTCAAAACGTGCAACTATTTATTTATATATAATTATTAGTAGATATGTAATACTTTTATTATATAGAAAGTGACCAATAATTTGTGACCACTATTTTATACGTAGATCGGTTTTTCCTCACAGGAAAAGAATATCAGGATTTATTTAATCTTTTTTTTTCTTTTTTCTTTTGCATAAGGCCTGTGTGTGAAAGAGTCAAATAAAATCGAAATCGGATCGCATTGCGTCGTTATAGAGGTGAATCGTATCGAATCGCATCGGTAGCTACTTCAAGTATCCTTAATGTATCGTATCGTTGACTATAAATCAAGATGCGAACCGCATCAGCCTCAGTTATGCACAATCGATTATAGCAAATTATTATATCTTTTCACATTGATGGATTTTTTACAATATTAGTATAATATGATCACATGACCTAGCCTTACTGACTAGGCCAAAACATCAAAACACCACTACAGGAAGAGGAGTGGTAAAGGACAACACTATTATTCAAAACAACGTGAAGTAACAGCTCTACTTTTTCTTCAACTGGATGTTTCCAGTACAAGAGATTCAGGCCTCAAAATAGAAATAACTCCTGATCTTTTAACCGTAGCTATTTATGGATGTTTTGTGGCTGTAAATACATTTTATTTAACTGTCCTACATGAGTACATGGAAATGTCAAAGTTAAACTCAACCAATTAGACACTACCAGTGTCCCTCCTCCAGCTCGACTGGTGGAGAGAGTTGAATGACCGGGCTAGACAGCCTCAGAGAGCACAACCTCTGGCATGACTGTGCTCACGCTCAGTGGGCTGCTCTCTGAGCCATTGATTTGTTTCATCCAGCATTTAAAAACATTTGACATAAACAGCTGTATAATAGCACCATAAATGCCTTGAGGATAAGCTCTACATTCCAGCAATGCTATTTTCCACCTGACCTCTTAGGACTATCCATCAGCCGATCGATTTTTTGTCTTCAGGATGAGTCCACTTATTTTAGAGTCATTTTTTTATGTTTACTTATATCTTGAGTGCAAAATTTAGTAGAAATACAAATCATTCACAGCTTTAAACAGCATCAGCAGGACATCGTAGCCAATCTTGAGCTTAAGACACACAATATAGTTTAAATAAGACAAGGGTAATGTGTTTTTACATTGTTTCCCTTATAAGGATGCGTTTTAAACTAGAAAAATGACAGAATACATTTCAACAATCTAAAATAAATATTGGTTTCGCAGTCTCGTGAACAGTTGTGTGAAAAAAAAGTACACTATTGGAATTCTATAGTTTTTACATATAAGGACATAAAAAAATCATCTGGTCCTTAAATACAACTTTCTATAATCATCACATGACATATTACACTATGTTATTTATTTTGTACAAAAATCAAGATGAAATGGAGAAACCACGTGTGAAAAACTAAACTGCTTCCATAGGAATAAAAAGGCTAAGTAGGAACCAAATGCTGCTAATCAAATGCCCTTGATTAATCAGTGTGAGTTCCTCTACAAAAGGCCAAGTTTTAGCAGTTTGCTGGTCTGCAGCATTCAGGTGTTTGTTAACACAAAGAGGAAAGACATCAGCTTAGAGATGCAACTGCTCATTGGACGGCCAGACCTCAACCCGACTGAAATGCTGTGCAGGACCTTAAGAGAGCTGTGCATAAACAAATGTCCTCACCGAACCGAAGCAACATTATCCAAGAGTGGGCTCAAATTCCTCCACAATGATGCGAGAGCCTGATAAAGTCATACATAACTCAATTACTCCAGGTTATCGCTGCTAAAAAGGGCTCTACAAGCTATTAAATCATAAGGTGTATTTAGTTTTCACACCTATTTAAACTGTAGAATTCAAAGAGGGTCTACTTTCTACTTTTTTGACTGTTGTGTGTTTTTATATAAACAATAATTCCAGATATTTTTGTAAAGTAATTATAATATAATAAGCAGAAAAGATTTCTTTAGATGGGTATGTGAACGCTTAATCTTAACTCGTCATTATGATTGTGAGTGGACTGAAAAAAAGAAAAAAAAAACAGAAACACAAATATGTGAAGGTAAATTATTTTCCACTATACCTGATAAAGCATAATAGGCTCAATGCTATACCCAAGCATTTCAGCAAATTCTTTGGCAAGCACAGATTTGCCACAACCCTGTCAAGAAAAATGAAAAGTGTATGAGTACATATGTTTCATGTTTAGTAATCAGCCTCAGCTCATCACACTAATCGGACATTCAGTGAAACGAAGTGATTCAGAAACACACTCCACAAGGCAAATGCTTACACAATATGAGGCAAAGGAACCTTCCTAATTAATTTAACAGGCTGCTAGGATACTGTTCTGTCTATTGTTCTTGTAGTTACACACGTCAGGTCTGTAGTTAAGAGCTTGATTGATGTGTGTAACCCTTTCTGCTGCGGTTCAGGAAACTGCTTGTGTACCTTAGCTCCGATGAGACACATGTCTTTGACGAGGTGAGACTGCATCATCTCAGCAAGCAGGTGAGCGTGGGTGGGAGTGCTGATGAAAGACGGACTGCTGTCGGGGGGGCGGGGGGCTCGTGATCCGGCTGGAACCTGCAGCATTTCCATTTGAGACAAATGAAACGCTCAGAGTATTGTTCTCTTACAATCATATCAATGAGAATCCAATTTTAATGTGTTTTTCCCTTAGTGTGCCCTGGCTTGTTTTAATGTTGGTTAAAGGGCGAGAGAAGGAACTCTAAAAATCTAGAGCATCTTTTCTACTTTCTCAGGCATTTACTAAAATGCATAAGGATAAATTTTTTTGAACCCTGACCTGGAAGGAAACAATTTTGTCAGCGATGCTGAGAGTAACTGATGCTTCTCCTTTGTGCCCTGGCTCCACATGTACAACAGCATGGGTAGATGGCTGATTCTTTCCATCCATCAGCTCAAAGCGCTACAAAGAGAGAGAGAGAGAGAGAAGAATATGAAGGAATCATTACTTAAGCATAGAGTAGAGGGGAGAAAGACAGTGAAAGATAGGCGACTGAGAGAGTGACAGCGAAAGATTAAGACAAAGAAATACAACATGAGACAGTGGAACAATACTGAGAGAGAAAGAGGGGGTAGAGAAATTGAGTAACAGAAATAGAGGATGAGAATCCTAGATTTCTAGAGAAAATCTAGAGAATAGTTAGATAGATAGATAGATAGATAGATAGATAGATAGATAGATAGATAGATAGATAGATAGATAGATAGATAGATAGATAGATAGATAGGGCATCTACAAGAAGTGTAAATAGTAGAAACTGTGCAAATTGACAAGTGCAGATAAATATGTAAGTATATGTACAGCATGTAATATATGCAAATAGATGTACCACAAAATAAATAAAAAGACTATAGCAGTGAAAAATGTGCAAAAGCTAATAAGCAAGTACACTAAGTATATATGCATAGATATTAGGCAGGATGTATGTAAAGAATATATAGATACATTTACATGTATGTGAAATAGTAGTGCAGATGTGTGTAAGGCACAATATGTGCAAAGAATAAGGGGTATTTAAATTTACAATATGCACATTGAATGCACAACTGTAGAAAAGTTATACGCAAAAAAAGAAATAAATACAGAGATAAAGAAAAACAGGCAGGGAGACAGTCTGACAGAGAAAGAGTGAGACAAGAAAGACAAAGTGACAAGCTGTCTTTTAAAAAAAAATTAAAGTAATGAGAGTCAGAGACAGATAGTACCAGAGAAAGAGATACATTGGGACAGAGAATGAGAGCTATACATAGCAATGAGAGAGAGAGAGAGAGAGAGAGAGAGAGAGAGAGAGAGAGAGAGAGAGAGAGAGAAACACTTACATTAAGCACACCCTCCACAGCATTTCGACCCTCTTTCCCCAACATGGTCTCATACGGGTAGAGCCTCTGGACCAGCTGCTGAGCAGACAGCATGGGAAACAAGTCCTGCAATAGTACAGAAACATCGCTAGTTCAGCCACTTCCCAGCTGATGTTACTGGTTTCCACATCAGACGGGGATGTTATGCTAACTCACCAGCATTTTAATAGCAGATGGTAGATTGTCCACAGGAAAGTCAGGGAGACCCAGATTGTTGGATTCTTGGGAACAAAGAGTTGTAGCAAATGACAGGAGCTGAGACACTCTGACAAGAAAAAGGACATCATTAATGTTCATCATTACGCTGCTCAATATACCTACACAATACATCCTAAATTCCTGTTTACCTTTCGGCTTTCACATTCGGTCCAAGACTGTACAGGATTTCGAGCTGGTCCTGAGAAAAGCAAGAGTAACCTGAGTCAAGTGTATTTTACTCGATGTAGTAGTAAATAAATAACATGTGACCTTTGTACCTTAAAGGGCAAATAGTAGACGTCTCTAGCCTGGAAGCGAGAGCGTAAGGGTGGATCTAGAGGGTTGCCCTTGTAGCGTGGCACGGGGAGCCCCAGAGCTATGACACGGAAATCCTCGCTCACGCGCACAATCTTCCACTGGTCCAGTTCTTCTTTAGTGTGCTCCTACAATCAGCACACAACATAAGATAAGATATACCTTTATTCATCCCACAGTACATATATAGAAAAAGTATAGAGACATGATACAGTATATACACAACACAATGTATAAATACAAAAAGAAGAAGAAGAGAAAAAACACCACGAGTGAGTGGTTACGCTATCGTACATACTGCACTGAGGTTATATTGCACGGTTTTAAATTATTGTTATTTGGAAAAAACGTTGTTATTGTTATTGCACAGTTAAACAGTAATAACTGTATATTTTGGTGACTGGTTTACTGGGAGCAGCTCTGATTGTAAAGTCTAATAGCAGCAGGGAGAAAAGATCAGACACTTAGGATTTAACAGTCTGTCACTGAAGGAGCTGCTCAACGATGAGACTGCTTCATACAGGGGGTGAGAGTCGTTCTCCAGCAATGATGATAGTTTAGCGAACATCCTCCTTTCTCCCACCTCCTGCTACAGTATGGGGGATTTAACTCACTTTACACAAATACATACAGCTGATGAGTTTCCAAAAGCAGTTTTATAAACCAGTTTCTGGTGGAAAGTCATTTTCAGAGATCATGTCATCTTCATCATGTTATGCTTCTCTTAATGTTATTATTTGTTTTACATAAAAAGATCCCTTTACTAATATTTACATCAGATATTTAATACTTCTTTAAATTCATTTAGTTTCCATTTAAGGAACTATCTAAAACATTATCAAATGTGTACTCTTTAAGACAAAGGATGACCAAATCCACTTCCACCTTCATTCTTTGCTCTCCACCCATATAAATAAATATTCCATTTCATTATTTTAAAAGCATCTATTTAACTGTATCTGACCTGCAGCAGTTTGTCATAACGCTGGGCAGCCATGAGGAAACGTCCGTCCTCTAGCTGCATCTCACGGTTCTCCAGCAGGTTGTTCAGGACAGGCAGCACGTTCCTCTCTGCCTTCTCAAGCCCCTCCAGAACCAGAATTCGGCCCTCAGTCGCTGCTCTCACAGCACACTGCACACACACGAAGAACACAACTTCACCTTACACTACGCTTCAAACTTTTAGCTCAATTGGTCCTCTTAAAAGCTCACTTTCAAGTGACCTTAAATAAATTCTACAATTATCTTCCAATTATCTGTAATATGATTTTGAATATCAGTTGAAATAAACAATCCTGGGAAATCCCTTTTCTGCACTGTTTATAAAAATGATACAGCTGATTTACCCAAAGCCTAAAAATAAGCCCCATTGATATCCCTAAATAGATGTGGGCAGACGGATCCGATTTCTTCAGTTATGACGATGCAGCCGTACAAACATAGGCGAGAATCAAACGGTCTTGACGTCGAAAGCAGGAAATTCTAAGCTACTCCAGTGACCACAAAACAAGTTCCTATATAATTAGGTGAGTGTGTAAGTATATGCATAATTATATGGAAAAAGGGGGCCTACCAAAAATGCAGCCAGATGCTCTAAATTTAACTTTGGATCTATTTCCATTACGGACCATATAATCCTATAATTACTAAAGATGCAGGACGAGGAGGTGAGCTGAAGCCACACACAGGCCCCACAACGTGTTTATCAATGAAATGGCCCATCAGTTTATGCCTTTGAACTTGCAGTACAGCGAAAGGAAAGAAAAAGATGATCTCATCTGCAAGAACTTTTCCTGGATGTCCTGCAACTTTTTGGATGTAACTGCTTATTAAGCTAGTGACTGGATAGGTGAGGAGAGCTCGCCGCATGAGGTCACTTTTATAACTTTTCCAAGTGGACAGCAAAGTTCCTGATCTGCAGCTATTTGGGCAGATGTTTTACTAACGTCACGACCCACTGTCATTTCTTTACACAGTGAAATGACATCAGCAGCAAGTATAAAGACTTCAGTGTAACTTCAACCACTAAAGGTCTTGCTGTTTGCTTTGGGCTGCTCGGCTGGCAGCTTGAACGATTAGATCATTAACTACGCACATACACTATATTGCCAAAAGTATTGGGTCACCTGGTCATAAGTACGGTATGTGATTTTTGAGCGTTGCATTTCACATTTGGTCCCAATTTACTCTTATAATTCCCTCCACTCTTCTGGGAAGATGTTCCACTAGATATTTGGAGTGTGCTTATGGATATTTGTGTTCATCAGCCACAAGGGTATTATGAAAGGCAGGTACTGATGTAGGTGAGGAGACCTGGGGTGCAGTCAGCGTTCACATTTATCCCAAAGGTGTTCAGTAGGGATGAGATCAGAGCTGTACAGCAGGCCACTCAAGATCTTCCTCTCCAAAGCATGTACACTTTGTGCACAGGGGCATTGCCATGCTGGAACAGGTTTGGGTTTCTAAGTTCAAGTGAATGCAAAATTTTCTAATTAAAATTTTGTCTAAAGATGTCCTGTATAATTAAGTACCTCCAGCTTTGTGGTAACAGTTTGGAAAAGAACTACATATAGCAAGAAAGGTCAGGTGACCCAATTTCACTATTTGGTGTAAAAGACAGTTTCCTGTATATATGACATATAAACAATTAGATCTTGAATATTTGAAATGATCTTTCTTGTCCAATAAGCATTAGAATTCACCAAATGCTACTGTGTGAAAATCTAAAAAGAAACTTCACAGCGTTACGGCAAATATTCAATAATACACAGCTAGTCCACATTTTTTGTACACAGCTTGGTATATGGGTCAAAAAAGAGCACAGACCCCCTGAGAGCAGTAAGACTGTTAACACTCCCTCCCACCTTTACTCTCTGTCTCTCTCTCACAGACACATACATGCACACATACATAATATCCAAGCCACTGCTTCATCATGCTGTTTGGCTTTGTCAGTCCAGGAGATTGACACCTCAATCACAAATGTATGTTTTCTTTTCAGCACTTGAATAATTGCACGAGACACAGGTTGAAAGCAAGTAAAGGCATGGACGACAATCAAAAACTAAACTTGAGGTTTGAGATTGTTTGCTTTTATGAGCATATGGACTGTGGGATGATTTCTCTCATAGCTGTCCACCTTTTAATGGCATTCATGAGAAAAACAACTCTGACCCTCAGTTTTAATAAAACAATGTACACCAAAGTTTATAACAAACACAAAATATAGATGTGGACAAACACAAAAATCCATCAGATTTTCAAAAGACTAACCAGCATTCAAGTCCGTTATAATCCCACCTAGAGAGTCTGCACGTGCTTTATTTGTTTAAAGTTGTTTAAATACAGTGTTTTACTCCAAACTATATTACATGCACTGGAAGGAAGATCAAAGAGTAAAAATAGTAGGTTGGATGCATAATAAATGATTATTTTGGGCATAATAACAATCTTAAGCACAGCTAAGAAAAAGAAAGGAAAATAAAGTAAAGGAAAAGAAAAGAAAAATAAAAGAAAGGAAAGAAAAGAAAAGAAAGGAAAGGAAAGGGAAGGAAAAGAACGTGAAGAGAAGTAAAGGAAAGGAAAGGAAAGGAAAGGAAAGGAAAGGAAAGGAAAGAAAAGGAAAGGAAAGGAAAGGAAAGGAAAGGAAGGGAAGGAAAGGAAAGGAAAGGAAAGGAAAGGAAAGGAAAGGAAAGGAAAGAAAAGGAAAGGAAAGGAAAGAAAAGGAAAGAAAAGGAAAGGGAAGGGGTGAGAAAGAAAAGGGATGAGAAAGAAAAGGAAAGGAAAAGAACGTGAAGAGAAGTAAAGGAAAGGAAAGGAAAGGAAAGAAAAGGAAAGATAAGGAAAAGAAAGGAAAGGAAAGGAAAGGAAAGGAAAGGAAAGGAAAGGAAAGGAAAGGAAAGGAAAGGAAGACTTCGTGCTTGCCTGGTCTATGTAGAAAGCTGTGCCGGAGCGAATTTCTCGACGCTGCTTGAGGTCAGTCTCAGTCGTGTCTCTGGATAAAGCCACATACTCAACCTCTCTCTTTGTCAGCTCCTAGACACAAACAGCAAACATTTAAAGAACCTGTATATCTAAAATGAAATAACAAACGCTATATGGACAAAAATATTGAGACTTTCGCATCCATATGTGGTTCCTTCCCAAACTGTTACCACTCCATGAAGTTCTGGTTCACATGGGTGGAAGTGAAAGATCTTGATTGGCCTGCTATAGAGCTCTGATCTCAAGCCTATCAAACACCTTCCAGATGAACTGTAAGGCTGCACCCCAGGTCTCCTCACCTACACCAGTACCCAAACTTTACTAACAATGTTTTGACTGAATGAGCACAAGTCTCCAGAGCCACACTGGAAAACTAAGTGGAACCCAAAAGAGTGGAGTTTATTATAACAGCAAATAAGGACAAAATGTGGAATAAGAAATTCAAAAAGCAAATATGAATCTTAGGGTCTGCTGTTCAAAACTTTTGTCCATATAGTGTAGATTATATATCATATATTGCTGATTATGGATACACTGTGTTACCAGATACTGCATGGCAATGGAGCGGCGCAGTGGGCCAGGAGGACCAATGAGAAACACATCCTGTCCCAGCAGGTCTTTCTGCATGATCCATCGAAGGTGTTGAGTAACTGTCTGTGGCATGGATTCTGTCACTGCACCAAACACATTATTCGTTTAATACAATGGAGCAATGATACACAAGGTCTCACCATGAAGGTGGATCCATCACTCTTATTAAAACTGCCATTAACTTTAGATCAACTTAAAGCATTTTTTTTATTACAGTACATAAAATTGTAACTAACATATGACATGCTGACAGCATTTTCACTTTTGAGAAATCACTTCTTGATTTTGTTGTTTGTTTTATTGGTTTTAAACTGATTTAAATTTTTAATTTTTTTTTAAGCCAGACTGTCACTTCATTGAACAAACTGGAGAAGGTAAACTAACACAATTCAGCAACTCTTTCCTTTCTAAGTGAGCTACCTTTTGTCAAATCATTTACATTATTACATATAATTTGGACAGTTGAATGGCTGCAGCTGTCAATCCAGTCATGCAATGCAAAATGTCAAAAGCTTATATTTTGTGTTGATGATTGCAGATGATCAAATTAGGAGAAAACTTTATACAAAAAAAAAAAAATTATATATATACTTTACATATATATATATATATATATATATATATATATATATATATATATATATATATATATATATACAGTGCCCTCCACAATTATTGGCACCCCTGTTTTAGATGTGGTCGTTGTCGTTGCATCTGAGACCATACAGTCTTAAAAAGTCTTAATAGAATATTCTCCAAATAAGGAAGTTGTGCTCATAGCTTCGGAAAGCAATCGCTGACATCCGTCTGTGGAAAGTCAACCAGGGATATTACTGCATTAGCATAGTGATGTACTGTTTTTGTAGTCTGGTTTTTCCTTTCATTCCAAAAGACAATCAGACTGATTCTATTAGTGGGAAGGCAACATAGAGCATCTTCCTTTCAAATGTGTTCGCATTAAAAAAACAAACTATTTTCATTTACAGATAAATATAATAATAAACACCCTTGTAGTTTACTATCTGGGTTTCTATAACTCAAAATCCACCCTACTCTGTTAATCTGTAAACTTTGTAATGGCCAATGCCTTTAGAAACCTATATTTATTAACAAAACAAAAATGACTTGATATATACTTTGAGTTGGGATGAGCATGAAGCCTAATTGAATTAAATGAGTAATATAATGTTACTATATATATATATATATATATATATATATATATATATATATATATATATATATATTACATGCTGTACATATGCTACATATTTATCTGCACAATTGCTACTTTTTGCACTTTTGGTAGATGCCAAACTGCACTGTTGCTGTGTACCTGTACTATGCAATGACAAAGTTCTATCTATCTATCTATCTATCTATCTATCTATCTATCTATCTATCTATCTATCTATCTATTGTTTTGGAACTGGACTAAAGTCTGAACTGCAGACTGGATCAGATGAGAGTTGACGCTTCAGAGAAAAAAACACTGTCAATGATTAGTGCCACTGAGCGAAGCACATACTGTGATTTACTGGAACGAGCTCAGGGTTTCTGGGTATCTTCAGCTGATATGAGATTTCTCCGATCTTCACCGTGTCACCTGTCAATCAAGGCATGATAAAAAAAAGAAAACTGTATAAAACAAAGAACTGATATTAAACAAAAATGTGCTGGCAAACGTACAGTCTTGATCATTGCTAAATGTATTCTGACTAACATGATTGTGACAACAGTCTTTTGTGACAGCAACAGTATTTACTGTCACTGTGTTCAAGGTTACACTTCGTCCCAAACCTGCTTCTATTTCTAACACCTACATTCAGGCTGTCAGGGTGTATTCGGTAAAGTCTAAATGTAAAGTTTGGACTGTGCATCTACCTGATGAAGTGTTTAAGTGCTTGACCTCATGCGTGCTCCGTTTCCAGCCTTCCCTTGACATGACAGGACCCAAAATGTTCCGGAGTCTTCGGGCAGCCACGGCAGCAGCAGACCCTTTCAATAAAAGGTGTGACTGCATTGTGATTTCTGGTAGAATATCAATGTCACACAGCGGAACAGGCGGACATTCCGAATTAGTTATTGTTTCTCTCCATGTTCACTTCCCAAATCCACCGACAGTGTGTGTATAGCGGAGGAAAATAGACGAAGAACAGCGGCTATGCGTCGCATAATCGTTCCGTGTGAAACGGGGAACATCGTTCTGGTTCCGAGAAAAAAACTGACGGGCACATACTACTACTGCCACTACTACTACTACTGCCACTACTAGAACTAATACTACTACTACTGCCACTACTACTACTACTGCCACTACTAGAACTAATACTACTACTACTGCCAATACTATTACTACTGCCACGACTAGAACTAATACTACTACTACTGCCAATACTATTACTACTGCCACTACTAGAACTAATACTACTACTACTGCCAATACTATTACTACTGCCACTACTAGAACTAATACTACTACTACTGCCAATATTATTACTACTGACACAACTATTACAGCCACTACTACTACTACTACTATTACTACTACTACTACTACTAATAATAATAATAATAATAATAATATTAATAATAATAGTAAGAATAATAATGATAATTTTAATACTGCTACTACTAATTCTACTACTACTACTACTACTACTACTGCCATTACTATTACTACTACTACTAATAATAATAATAATAATAATAATAATAATAATAATAATTTTGAAACTGCTACTACTACTACTACTACTAATAATAATAATAATAATAATAATACTGCTACTACTACTGCCACTACTAAAACTAATACTACAACTGCCACTACTACTACTACTACTACCACTAATAATAATAATAATACTGCCACCACTACTACCACCACTACTACTACCACTACTACTACTACTACTATTACTACTACCACTACTACCACTGCCACCACACCACCGCCACCACTACTACCACTGCCACCACACCACCGCCACCACCACTACTACCACTACTACCACTACCACTACTACCGCCACCACCACTACCACTGCCACCACCATTTCACTGCCACCCACCACAGCCACCACTACCACTACCACCACCACTACCACCACCACTACTACCACCGCCACCACCACCACCACCACCACTACTACCACTACCACTACCACTGCCACCACTATTACCACTGCCACCCACCACTGCCACCACTACTACTACCACCACTACCACTGCCACTACTACTACTACCACTGCCACCACACCACCGCCACCACTACTACTACTACTACTACTACTACTACTGCCACTACTATTACTACTGCCACTCTACTACAGCCACTTTTACTACTACTACTACTACTACTACTACTAATAATAATAATAATCATAATATCCTAATGACGGTGTTATCATTGTCATCATTGCTCCTGTTGTTACTACATATTTAATACAGACAACACTCAATAATTTTATATTTATATATATATATATATATATATATATATATATATATATATATATATATATATATATATATATATATATATATATAATGTTCTGACCACATTGATAGTTTTGCTTTATGTGGGCAAATTAGACTACTATAATACCTACGTAATACCTACATTTCATGTATTTAAAATATTTCTACTATTTTAGACTTAAACCAGTAACCACAATTATGTACACAAGTTCTGTACTTGTACAGGAAGTGTGTGGATTTGTGGTATTTTCTTGTCAGCCATGGCATTGCAAACAGAGTGGTTACTTATCACTGGACTTCCCTTTTTTGGCCAGCATTTAGGTTTCATCTGAGAAAAACAGGCACACACTGAGTTTCAACCCATTTTGTAATCATTATTACATATAAACATTTATTCTCAAACTCAATTCCTTGGTGCATTTGAACTCCAAGTAACTATTTTCAACCCTCCTCTTTCAAACAGCTTTGCACTCAGAAAGAAAAAGAAAAGCTTCCTGAGGACTTCTTGGCCCATCGTTTTCAAAAAGAGAACAACTAGAATACACAATGTATATAGATCACGGTTTGCATGCTCACGTGTGATTTAACCAGATGATTCTAAAGGTCCCACACCAGTGCCTACAGGAATCAGAACTTTGCTTATTATATCTCATATATGTTCAAGAAAAAATACAAATAAAAAACACCAGTCGACTTCAACCTCAGATCGAGTCAAGAAAGAATTGAAAAGGATTAGGAGAATTAATAAGACTTGTTTTGTAGGATCAGGTCAAATGACATCATGGGCTTCGTCCATAATCGCGGCTTCTCTTCTCAAGTGTGTCAAAATAGGACAAGCACCAGCGGCGGGGTTTCGGACGTAGCCATGGTGATCGTTCCACTTCCTTTTACGGCTTGACGTTTATCACGTGGCGAGAAGAGACTCAGCCTTTGGAGAGACCCTGAAAGAGGAGGAGGAGGAGGAGAAGGAGGAGGAGGGAAGTGATAAGTGGCAGAGTGGAGACGCCGTAACAGGCTAATAGCGGGTTGAAGAATCCACCCATATGCCCGTTTACACGCTCACGAATTCACCGAAGGTTCATAGTGAAAGTGTGTGAAGCGCTGGTGTGTGCGATAGCGGGGATTTTTTGGAGGGAATATGGACGATGAGGACCAGTACACACGGAGCCCTGCCTGGGAAGAACTGGTGAGTATAAGCTCAGTGATTATTTCACCGGAGTTAGGATGTAGAAGGACAATGCTCTTCTCCTGTGTCTCTACACACATGCATTATGACTGATTACTGTAACTCTGGAATGAGCTTCTGATCAAACCTCGTGGCTTGGTTGAAAAATATCAGAAAATAAAGTGCTAGAGAGAGAGAGAGAGAGAGAGAGAGAGAGAGAGAGAGAGAGAGCTAAAAAGCTCCGCTTTTTGCTGCTTTTGTTGCAATCGGAGGAAGGGAGAGGAGGAAAGACGAGGAAAGCCGTCTCCACTGAGGTTAACTGCACTTCACAAGCCAAGCTGAGGAGATGTTAAGATAAGCTGATCTTTCATTTCAAAGGTGCTCCAGATCTTGAACTCGAGCTCTGCTCCACTGGGGCTGTGTATAAAGTACACGTGAACTACATTCAGAGAGTTTGAGGATTTCAGCAGAGTGAAGGTCAGTTGTACAAGAACAGAAGATAAATGTGAAAAACAAATCAGCACACATGATAACGCAGTAAAGAACAAAGTACAGTAGAGATATTAAACAGAATCAATAAAACAATAGTCTAAAATCGAATAGAAAAAAAAGAAGTCTTGACCCATAAGGAATAGAGACTTGAATAGAACTAAAAAGTAAAGAATAATGACTAGAACAGTGGAAAAATCATTCAATAGACCAGACATGATCTACAATTGAATAGATTAGATCAGATACCTATCTATCAGATCAGAGAATCAAGCAGAATCAGGCAGAATGAAAAAGAAATAGAGAATATTAGAGATTAGAGAACATACCAGAGTAGACTAGTAGGACAGAAAGTAGACATAGAAGAGAATTGAACAGGATATAGTATTGAATGGAATAAAATGATGGAGAAATGCATCATATTTCTATAGAGAATAATATGAAATAGAATAGTGATTAGTAAATGAGAAGCACAGCAATGTGACTGACTGTTGTTAGTCCAACTATTACCAACTAATGAATGATAATTAAAAAAGTCACCTATTCCACTCTTTCCTTGATTATATGGAATAATTATATTGTGAGGTATCACATTTTTTTTTTTGCTGATCACTGAAGCAAGGTTTGAGGAAGGACTTCTTGAATAAATCTTGAATGTATTAGAGTGCTGTATAACTGACAGTGATAGCTCAGGTGAAGGTAAGGAAGAAGATATTCAGAAATCACATCCCTGATGTTAACTAGGAAACCTTAAAGGGTGCCATGTAGATGTAGATGTAGATGCCTACAGTAAGATCTGAGTGTTTCTTAGATAAAGTTATAGCTACTCTTCCATGCATTTTATAACTTGTAAGAAAAAACATAAATAATGAAGTTCCACCTACAGGACCCGTTTATTGATTAGTGATTTTATTTTGATGAGTAGAGCAGGTTTAGAGCTGGAGCTGTAACACCCTCAGTAGGCTGTGCAGAGAGAGACATCTGTTGCAGGGGGAGTTTGAGCCACCACTAGGGTCTGCTACAGAGATTTCCTCCGGCTCTCTGGTTATAATAACAAGAAGAATAACCCTGATAATAATGATGAGAGTGTGTGTGCTGGGAAGACTCTCGGGCTGTGTGTAAGCACCAGCCGTGGCTTTTATAAAAATAAAAAAGAAAGGAAAAACGACATGTACAGGGAAGCGCTGGTTATATAGGATGTGGCGACAGTGTTCCTTTCTAGGAGAGTGAGTAAGACAGAGATCTCAGTGTATGGGAGGGAGGTAGGGGCAGAGGAGGAGGATGACGGCGAAGCGAGCCGCTGTGGAGCCCTTGTGCGGCTCTCCGTGGCTCGTGGATGGAAAGGGAGCGGCAGCAGCGCGCGCTCACCGCGGTTCCGCTCTCCCGCCGCAGGAGCCCCGCGGCGCGGCCGCCACGCAGCAGCAGCAGCAGCACAGCAGCGCGGGGTCCGGGGCCGCCGGAGGATCAGCGCCTGCGGACGAGTCTTCGGACAGCGAGGGCGAGCAGGAAGGGCCGCAGAAGCTCATCAGGAAAGTGTCTACGTCCGGCCAGATCCGGAGCAAGGTAAGGAAGCGAGCAAAACTACTGCACCATCATCACCATCACCGTCACCGTCAACATAACCTGAGTGTATGGATTGCAATGCACGATAACTATACATTCACCATACTCACTGCTTACACACGTTATGGCCTCCCTCTGCATAACACGAATCACTCTGTAGACCCAAAAACGACACGTAAAAAAAAAACATTCTTTTGTTTCTCGAGCTTTGCTTCACTATTCCCTCGATACAGACCAAATTGTCAGGGTTGTGAATTCAACAAACCTGTTGATGGGCCACTTGTTGAAATAACATGATGCTTTGAGTCAGACACTCAGGACATCATCATACACACACCATTGCTGTTAAATAAGGAAATAATTATTACTGAGAGAAAATAAAATACAGTCTCCTGATTGATGTATTTAGCACTGTTTCACTCGAAACATTCCCAATCCTCATTTCCATCCTCCACTTAAATAAACTTATTGCACATTAAGACTACTTGTTGCTCTTCGAGCATATGGTCCAGGTTCGTTGGCAGTTTAGACCAAAATCCTGTGCACAGGAACTCATCGACATAAAAAAAGTGGCTCTTTTCTGTCTACTACGAGATCCCCTCAATTATTGACTGCTGCTCTCTAGCCCCACTACATTATTTAAGAAGGCTATATTTAGAGGCTTGCTGCTCTAGATCATGAACTGATGCAAGAAGGCTCTTGACATGTTAATTAAGAGCCCATTACACACACCAGATGGGTAAATAGAGACTCCTTAAAATGTTAACAGAAATGAGAGCTCTTTCAAAATGTCATTCCATCCCTCATCTTCAGATTTCTCTACTGAACACAAGGCTGTATCAAGACGATGAATAACCGAGGTCTTTATCTCGTGACATAATAACATGGAATGAATGAAGGCATATTACTAATATATTTTGTTTGTGAAAATGCTCAGTTGAGAGCTTAAAGGGTGCTTAGATACATACTTTTTACAGTAGGTTATAGGATATATATATATATATATATATATATATATATATATATATATATATACACACACACACACACACACGCACACACAATGTGTGTGTGTGTGTGTATCGGAGGAGAGAAAACATACGTGCACACAATATAATCACTGTGCAATATAAAGTGCAATAAAAGCAATTGTTTTATAGTGCATTTTGAATTTTATTTAGTTAGGTCCCATAGGTCATATGTATCACAATAACAAACTAAGAAACGCCCAGCAAAAATGTCTTCGAAAATGTTTAACCATGTGTTCAATGATTGAGTCTTAATTTGACTTACGCAAGAATCTATAAAATTGTATTTTAGCTTTTTATTAAGATTTAATAAAAAATCTGAACCTATTAAAGGTCTGTAATTGTTCTATTTACTTTTCTATGCATTTGTGTAAATCTTTATGCGATGTGCCAGAAAAGTATATTGTGACCTATTTTATCATGATACTGAAATGAGATCATATTTTAAAGCAGTTATACAGTATACCATTTTAAAATGAACTAAATTGACAAACTTTAGAAAAAATTACGTTTTTTTCTGGTAGCTGTTGTAACTAGACTTGTTTTAACTGGACCTGTGCCGAAGCAGACTGCGCACTGGGCTGTGATGTGTGCAGATTAGCAGTAATGGAGCACACAGCCTCTGAGTGTTCCACCTCATTGTTTGCTCAACTTGGCTCATCATAGAGACTGTCTATGGCTTCCTGCCTACTCCTTGTCCACTGACACACACACACACACACACGCACACAGACACAGCACATATATACAGTGACACATGCATGCACACAGCTGTCCAGATGCTGTGGATGAAAACAAAATGAAGAAAGACTTGTTTTAATCTCTTTGTCTTATGATGTGTAGATTTGGTTTCCGTAGCAACACACCTCACAGTGTTTATTCAGTAGACTTCCCACTCAACACTCAGGCTATTTGTGCTGCTAGTTTACAGGTTTTCTACAAAAGCTTGGTGAGAAATTGTGCAACACAGCAGCCTTTGAGAGAGAAATATTAGTTAATTGAATTGTTGTATCTTACTTTTTCTCTTGATAAGATTTTTTATTCTTATTATTGTAATATTTGATTCTTAACATCTTGCAACATTCTATATAAGGATGTACAATTCTGAAAGATTTCATTAATTCCTTCTATAAATGTATTCATTATTATTATTATTATTATTATTATTATTATTATTCATTTATTTATTTAAACATGTTGCCATGTTAAAAGGATTTATTGTAATTTTCCACTGACGCTTGCTGATGCAACATTTCTTTCAGTTATTGTTCATTTTATGTATGTGATACAAGTAAACATATAATCGGGGCAGACTTCTATTTTAACTGTAAATTTGTTGACTTCAGAGCTGAAGTTTTTATCCTAAAGAGCAGTGTGAGGTCTCGTGCATTCTGATCACTTATATGTGTTGCTTTTGTTAATTAAGATTTTCATTCAAACAGTTAAGGACCATCCAAGATGCATTCAACAAATGAGGGCTTTGCTATAGCATTGAATGCCTTTACCATGAAAAAATTTTCAATTTTCTAATAAATATCAGCCCTCTGTGCTTTTAATGCACTGAAAATCTAAGGTTACCTGGTTGTCATTTGCGGTAATGCAATTAGCTCTGGAATGGGAGAATCTGATAGTGCAATTAAAAGCGGAAATGCATCCAGCTGATGTTGCATTTAGAGCTCATTGATACTGCGGTAGGCGATTACTTACACAGATTATCACTGTATGGTTGATTCGAATCGTTACTGATTATGCGTGGGAAATGTTGCACAGATGAAACTGGATGCTGCATTGTTAGACGAGGTTTACACACTTTTCTTAAGTCTTATATGATTTGCTTTATTATTAAAAATGGCAAAGAGTACAAATAAATGGCCATTATACTGTAGCATTCTACCCTATTCCTAATGTAAGTGCATCTTAAAAAGATCATGTTGTAGAGATTAGAAGGGGAAATCCATGACCACTCTGATAGAGAGAACTGCAATCTTATCTGACAAGTTCATTTATCGAGTTAGGGATATCTGCTTTGTCTGTGCATCCTATGCCCTGTACTCTAATGGATGAATAAGATGCACTTTTGGTTAGACAGCGGAGCTGGAAGAGTGGAATTGCCACAGGCATGAAGCAGAACGCACACCGTCTGTTTATGTAGTTTGCTGTACAATCAGATTATCTGCCTTTCATACGTAGGGCTCTTATTTCATGCAGGTGCAAGTGTAATTTAGTGGCATAACACCAAAAGGGTTCTAATTACTAATTGGTTTAGGCACAAGCTAAATTTCCCTTTTTGCCCTCACTTGCTATTTATTTATTTATTTATTTATTTTTATGACAGAATATTAACACATCTTGTACTGGGTAAGACTGTTAACCACAGGGATTTTTAGAGGCAGTGGATACAAGGAAAAAGGAAAGACTGAAAACAAGAAGAAAAAAACTGAAGTGATTGTATGCAAAGCATTCAGGCTATGAGCGAAACTGTGGTACAAACAACACCACATGAACATGACGAGAAACAAAGCTCAACAATGAGGTGCATACAAACTAGAACTTGTATAGAGGTGTTAATCAGGGTGAAATGAAACACAGGTGACAGTGTTTAGGATTTGGCAGGCTTGGTCTGATTGGAAATGAAGTTCAGTTCCCGTTTGACACTATCCTGATAGAGCAACCTCTCTTTACTCACAGCTCTCGGTGAGCAAAACACAGTCAAGAGAGGCACTTGGACGGTCTCCACACTGAAACTTTTAAACTAGGACAGAACCTGTACTTTCCTGATTCCAAGAAAAGCACTGTTCTATTTCCAGTAGAGCTGTTGCTATTGATTATTTTAGTTATTGAGTATTCTACCGATTATTCCAACGATTAATTGAGCAATCAGATTAGAAGTACTTTTTTAAAATAGAGATAAATAATAAATATACAAGAGAAAAAAAATAAAACAGGTCTCTTAAAACGAACAAGTATTTTGAATCATTTTATTGCTGAAATTGCATACAAGAATATCTGTGAAAACGAAACCGATTTAGTACATTTAATTGCCATATTACCGTACATCAAAATGTAAATACAAATATATCTCTCTGTTGTTGTTTTTTGCCTGAATCCTTTGAAATCCCAAAGAAAAAAGTTTGCTTTTTTCTTGCAATTACGACTTTTTTTCTTGCAAAAATGTGACGAAAACGGGCTTCCATACGAATCTTCTCCTCGCTCTTTGCTGTTTTGTCCCCGTTCCTCCATTTTTTCATTCTGCAGAGTGTTTACCTGTCCATAGCGCTCCAGAGTTTAGCAGGTGGTGCATTAGTAATAATGGTCCGTGGGGCAACACAATGTTCCATGTGTAGTTACATGGACTAAACGAAGGATATATAACATTTTTTTCGGCTTCTCCGATTATGGTTCGCCACAGCAGATCATCTGTATTCATGATCTGCATGTTTGATTTGGCACATGATTTAACGCTGGATGCCTTTCCTAACGCAACCCTCCCCATTTATCCGGGCGCATACTTTGGCCACATTGCCATCACACCTACTTTGGGTATAATGTTGCCACAAGATTTCAAGCACACAGTTGTCAAGAATGCTAATAAACTGCAAGCGAAATAAAATTCTACAAAATGTTGTGATACATTTATTTCAAGTTTGCAATAAGACTTTTTTTTTTTTAAAAACTGTTGGATAATTTCTCACAAAAAAAGAGTATTATTATGTATTTAAGCATTGCATGAGCAAGAGTGTGCTTATACTGAATTGCAGCATGGCTATGATTTGGAGATATTCAGTGCTCTTGAGAAATTGCTGATATCAGCAATTGTCCAACAAAATAACCCAGGGTTGCCAGATGTATTGATCGCAGAAAGATAAGCCCAGAGTGTGAACACACACAAAAACACATCTATGATGTAAAATCTATAAATCACATTTACTAGTATGCCGCTATAAAAATGTCACTGTCACTATTGGCATGCACTTTGAATGCTATCTAAATGATAGCTAAACACACCCCTTCCTTTTATACCATTTGGCAGACACCTTTATCCAGAGTGACTTACAACTAAGCAGTTGAAGGTTAAGGGCATTGCACAAGGGCTCAGGAGTGGCAGCTGGGTCGTGCTGGGATTTGAACTCAAGACCTTCTGATCAGAATTCCAACATCGTAACCATTGAGCTTCCCACTTCTCTAATAAATCATTATTTAATTTAAGCCCAACCCATTTTTTGACAGCTTTTTCACTTTTTGCCAGGCAGCTGCTTTTACTAATGTTCACTAAAATAAACTTTCTTTCGGCTTCTCCCATTAGGGGTCACCACAGTGGATCATCCGTATTTGTGATCCGCATGTTCGATTTGGCACATGTGTAACGCTGGATGCCCTTCCTAACGCAACCCTCCCCATTTATCTGGGCTCGGGAACGGCACTAACAGTGCACTGGCTTGTGCAACTTAATGGCTGGGTTTGGTTCCCTGAATCCAAACCACTGACCACAAGGGAACCCTACTAATGTTCACAGAAATAAAATAAGGAATACAAACACAAAATTGGCTGAATATGATGCTATTGCCTGAATAATGAAAAATAATAAATAATAGAAAATATTAGATTATGGGATGGGATGTGACCACTTTTGAATTGAACAACAATTACAAGTTGCTGTTAAAAAATGGCACGCTGTATCTTTTATTAATTCATTGTTGCATGTTGTGGTGTGTCTATGAAACAAGTTTACTCCTGTAAACGGTTGACTAAACAGCTTTTTATTTTCATAGAAAATTCACTTTTGTCATGTTATAAAGCTCTCTTAAATTCTTTGGTTTCATTTACCATTTCTGGTGACTCAATTCAAAAAACACACTTTATCAGTGATTACACACAAATTTTGTAATAAATCTATGTTTAAGTTGCCAAAGAAATGATAATGATAAACCTGAGTTTTGTCATGCAGCTCTAACTAATGTAAAATCCATGCTGTTAGAGAAGATAAATCAAAACATTTTGACCAATCAGATTCGAGAATTAAACTGATTCACAAACCATAAGGCTCCTGGGAAATAAAGTTGTTTCATAGTCTTTTCCCATATATTACAGGCAATGTTTGTTGATTTACTGTGGGGATTTAACAGATCAGCTCTGTTGATAATATAGGGAGTAAATACAGAAATCCTTCTATAAACCTTTGCCTTCAGTTACTTGGTTCCTGTTGGACACAAGATTAAATAAAGATTCTCCATTCAAATATGACTCCCTGCTTTTTCACAAGGGGTTTGTAAGCAAATCATTAGAGGCAAAATTGCTCCCAGAGGAGGGTAAAAGCCAAGATATTATTATAATTTCAATAGATTATTATAATTTCAATTTTCATTCTAATTGGCTCCAGTTGACATAGTGAATTTAGTTTCCTTTTGCAATGATTGATTAGTTTGTGGTGTGTGAGTGTGCCAAACCCCAATAATACTATAAAAATGCTCTGAATCTAATTGTAAGATCACAGTTGGTATTTGGACATACCACGTTTTGGCCACAATAATCGAGACTATATTCATAGGCAGTCTGAAAGATATGTTTGCATTATGCGTGTATTTTGGGGGAGGGTTGGCATGCAACAGCTAGCTTCTTTTCTTGTTAAGCAGCTTTAATGGTTGTTCTCCTCCGCTCCCTCCCCTGCTGACTGTATAGCAGTGTTTCAGTGGCTGTCATTCCTTCCGCCTCCCCACGCCTGAGCGTCCTGACCAGTGTAATTGTTACCTTATGTACTGCCTCCTCTGTACACAATGGCTCTGTGTCGCAGGAGATGGGAAAATTATGTGCAACAGTTGACAAGGTGTAATTGCTGGACCAGTTTAAACCCCGCTGCAAAGTTTTAGTGAAAGTGGTATTTTTAACTTCTAGGGCGGCATCAGGGTGTTTGTGTTAATGTGGGGCTCCGATCATGCTCTGCTAATACAAAGCCTGAAAAGTCATCGCCGGGGAGGCAACGTGTCCCTGCAGCTCTTTGTGATTTCACCGAAGATCATTTATTTTTCAGTTGCTACTTTGTGCCATCCATGGAACTGGAGTCTCAGGTTGTAACTGTGTGATGAGGAGGATGTGTGAATCTATGCTTCTGCAGTATCACCATCAAAATAAACATAGACATTTCTTCACAGTGCGTTTCAGTACATTTTTAGCGATCTGTAAGTGCCTCACTAAGGACATTTTGGGGTGATTCCACAAACCATTCCTAAAATACAAAGCAGAACTCTGCCATTGTGTTAGCATTGGGTAAAGTCAATTTCCTTAATACAATATTTACTCAAAAAACAACAACAACTGTATTTGCAAATTTTGGCTTCTTTCAGAGCAAGTGGTTTACTGATTTCCTTATTTTCTTGACTGAGAATTAGTTATCTCAGAGCTGGCTCGCAATTAGACCCAAGGCCATTTGCGACAGCAGTATACAATGGTGTGAAAGCTTTGTGCGAGGTTTGATACACAGACCATTGAGTTAGACTTTGCCTTTGGGTAATTGCTAACACACATCAATGTATTCTTTCAATTCCAGTTTCTGCCATAAAACCCCACAGGCCCAATATTGTAGATAGAAAAATCAGCATTGTGCACAAAAGGATATTATTTACAGGACTCCAGTCAGTAATAAGGATTGTAAAAAGGCTTGGTAATTTATATTTATTTATGCAATGCGGTTTGCATACACAGGTTTACGCTATCACATTGGATTTGTTCATTTAATTTATGTAGCTCTTATATGATGTTGTACTGGTTTGACATGTAGATGATATTTTCTGGTTAATGTTTACTTTATGTAAACAGTGAATCAGAAAAGGCCAAGCTCAAACATTCCTACTGTAGTTATCTAGCTCTAGTATGTCTTTTGTGAGGATTGTCTAAGCTGTCTTCACACATATGTGTTGCATTACCTGATTGTAAATTATTTGTATTAGATAGGCCAGAAATGTCGATTAAATTCCGTCAATAAATATATCAATTAGAAAGTCCTGGGAAACACAAGATTCTTCAATATAATCGAACAATATTTATGCACAATAATTTATACGAATACTTTTATCTCGTTTTCAATGACAAAAAGAAGAAATAGAAAAGAAGAATCGTTAATTAAATAGCTGAATTATTTGTAGTCAGTATCTACATCTATCTAGTATTTAACATTTTGTGTATGTTATTGTTTTATTTGTTAAAGTAAAAGAAATGTGCATTTGTTTAGAATTCAGTTGAATTTCATCATATTTATTTTAGTTTTGTATAAATTTGGTCAAGAATTTGCCATTGCTTTTTGCTACAAGATGATTTTTGCTGCACAAATGCTTAATTATAGTACGTACTTTTAGACTGATATTCGTTCCACAGACAATGCCATTAAACAATAACGTTTTGTATGAAAATTAATCATCTGGCAAACCTGAATAAATGTATAATAAAGTAGCCACACATAGTGAGAATATACTGATGTGTTTGGTACTGCATATGACATACTGTACCTGCCAAAAGTTTAGAGACACCAAGTCTTTTGTTTGAGACACATGCATGTTCCTTTTGTTTATATGCAACAAACAAGGTAACTGAATGGGATTATTTTTTCATCAAAGTGTCACCTTAGGCAATTACAGTAAGTGTTGAATGAAATACATGTAGCTCTGTCACATCCCACTTCATAAGTTTCTGCTTTTTTTTGAAAGTACATGCTAACTAAATATATTCATGTAGGTTAAATAATGGAAGTAATACCGAACCAATATGGCTACCATACCATACTTCAACACCATCAGTACTGTGACTAATTCAAATCGACTTCACCATATAACAAGATAGTGACTTAAGGCATATGTCCAAGCTCTAAAAGTGTTATTTAGAGAACAAAAAGTCAGAGTGTTATCTAGAAATATCCATCTAGTGAAGATCACCGTTGGCAAGTTTTTTACGAGAGGCGACGCAAAGTATTTCAGCTGAATGTTTGGAGAAACAAACTGTCTGGATGCCAAGAGTGTGTAAAACTATTATTCAGACTAAAGAAGGATTTTTCAATGTAAATAAAGTGTAACAACTGTACACATATATTGTTTGTTTAAAGTAAATTTTTATACCCAGTTAACCTAGTTTGTTGTATATAAGGAACAAAGGAACATGCGCATGTCTCTCAAAAACGATAAAAAAACGACGTGTTTCTAAACATTTGACAGGCACTGTATTACAGATGTGGGAGGTGAAACCACAGTGGACTCTTAGAATTAAGAACATGTATTTAATGCAATTTATTGCCATTAGTTACGCAGGAGCAATAGGACGAAGTGTTCATCTTTTCCTGAGTTTATTCCAAAGACAGATCAGACGCTGAGGTAAGTCCTGAAGTCAGAGATTTATTCAGTGTGCTACAGAAAAGGGAACAGGAAGCCACCTAGCTGCACTTATGCGTATGGGACTTATGCAGAAAGCAGCACTTCTATGAACGTTTATTAAGTATTATTAAATGAATAATGTCATTTTTTATTAAAATAGCTTACTCATACTCAAGTACTTATGTTGCCCTAACCATTAAATAATGATAAAATCTTTCTGTTCATAATTTTTTCCTTCATTCCAGTTCAGAGGATGTCAGGCAGTAAGAGTGTGTAGGGGAAAATCATCAAGATGTGTTTACTGCAGCAGAGTGCCCGTCTTGGCACTAGGCACATCCTCTGTGTGTGTGTGTGTGTGTGTGTGTGTGTGTGTGTGTGTGTGTGTGTGTGTGTGGTGCCGGCACAGCAGGCGTGTGCCAGCGAGTGAGATAGTGAGGCTGGATATCCTCAGGGACAGGATGGAAGCCTGTTTTCTTCATTCACTTTCTGTTCGAACTCCTGCTTTGTGCTCCTCCTGAACACAGCTGCTGCCCTCATTGGCGCCTTAGTCTATTGTGTAAATGTATTCACATACACACACACACACACACACACACACACACACACAACTTTGTGTGTCACATAGAGATATGAGATTACTATTGTGGTGTAGTGTGGTGTGTGTGTGTGTGTGTGTGTGTGTGTGTGTGTGTGTGTGTGTGTGAGTGTGGTGTTGTGTGTTGTGCACTAAGGTGTGGGTGTACTCTATGGCACAGTAAGGTTACTCAGTTCTGTCTGGCACAGAGCAATTCTCCCTGTCAGTGTTTTGTGGAGAAAAGCTCTATTAATAGTTCACTGCTTGTCCTACTTGGCAACAGGAAAGGAACTAAAGAAAAGAAAAGGGTCTATAGAGACCAAAAAGGGGGCATGAAAATAGAGCATTAAAGTAGATCATTAAAGTTATTACTTAACCCTATTGAGAAAAAGTATTGTCATTGGTATTTCAATGTACTTTGCATGCACAGAATTAACAGCAATAAAAATAATAACATTCAGTGCTTCATCTGTAATTTCCTCTCTTTCGCTATAGGCACAGGACATTAAAAAACATCTCTCACAGCGTTTTCAATTCTCTCTGCTTTTAGCTGCTCAGCTGGGGAAAGAAGAAAAAAAAAAGAGAAAAAAACTGAACAAAGCAGCATGCAGTTATGCAGCTCTCATGAATTCTCTCACTCAGTCGAGTTCTTGGTGCTGAAATTGGATTAGGTAAATTGCCCTGCTGATTGCATTGCACCTCTCGCCCATCTGCTGACCTTTTCCACAAAGAGATGTTAGGCTGCTCGCCAATGACAGAGAATAATGCTCGGTTGATGTGCGAGACGTCTAAGCAAGCGAAATGCTTCGTGTCGATGTAACACTAAGGAAGTCACATGGATGACGTGTGGTTTGTGTTTACCTATCCTTCTGCATCACTACTTTAATGTTTACTTCATAGGGCACATGAACGTCCTTATAAGGAAACTCGAGTCATCGTAATTTGTTGCAGGAATTTGATTTTGAAACTGCACTACGTGAGGGAAACATCTGATAGAAACTTTGCACGGAGGGTCTGTTCGAGTTGCAGACGTACAGCAGAATGTACAAGTAAAAGAGTGATGATTAGATATGGTGTGCATTAAATGAAAAATTTAACATTTGAAAATTCTGGTTAGAGAAATTCACAAAATGAGCGACTATACTAGCTAATAAATGATGTGATTTGAAGGTGTCTATCTATCTATCTATCTATCTATCTATCTATCTATCTATCTATCTATCTACCTATCTACCTATCTATCTATCTATCTATCTATCTATCTATCTATCTATCTATCTATCTATCTATCTATCTATCTATCTATCTAGATTGTTATTTTAATTACTTGCATACTTGCCTCATACAATTTTAAGAGAGTGAGTAAAGAGAAGATGACTGCCTGTTCTTTTTTATGAATGCTAAGACTAAACGCAGCAGTCAGGAGAGATTTTAAAGTATGAATGATAGTTACAAAAACAATTATATCTATACCAATACCATGTTTTCTACTCAACATTTTACTTAGTTAAGATCATAAGTAACTAAAATGTCACATGAGGTGCAGTTTACAAGTGTTATTTGAGTCCCAAAGACTTTAACAATTATGTAGTGTGTGTGTGTGTGTGTGTGTGTGTGTGTGTGTGTGTGTGTGTGTGTGTGTGTGTGTGTGTGTCGGTGGACTGACTTTCTGTTTAAGTTGACACAGCTGTGGCACCAGGATGTCAGATCGAAGCCTGCCTTTCTGTTTGCAATCCCCTCAGAGAGCATATTTCCTTTGCTATAAATAGCTTCCCACCCCTATATGTCTGTGGATTCTTGTTTTTTCTTCTCTTTCTTTCTTTCTTTCTTTCTTTCTTTCTTTCTTTCTTTCTTTCTTTCTTTCTTTCTTTCTTGCTCTCTCTCTCTCTCTCTCTCTCTCTCTCTCTATCTCTCTCTCTCACTTCAGTGTTCATGCTATATTTGTAGCTGAATGGACAGGAAGGAGCACGACCGCTTCCAGCTCTGCGGTTTTTGTTTATTGTTGGTTGGGAATAGAATAATGTGAAATGACAGTACAGCCCTACTAAAGGCGACTGGCTGACACTGTGACCCAGGGGTCATCCCTGAACACGCACACACACACACACACACACACATACACACACACACACACACACACACATAACCCATCCATGCAACACCAGGGCTTGTACATATATACATGGTTATGCTCAACAAGGATCTGCTGCCTTCAACTCTATAGCAGTGTAATTTTGTAAACTGAACTCTGAGGTCCTCTGTGTTTGACAGTATGTGTGTAGAACTGTTCGTCTCACTCAAGCATTGCTTTGAGTAATGAGCTTTTTTTATTGTGTGCCGTTCTCCTTGTCTCTTCGCTCTCAAGCGTAAAATAGTAGTTGGAACGCACTTGACATGCCTTCACTTTTAAATCCTGCATCATTTAACAGTTTCAGACTCTCCTATAGAGACCATAATTTGATATGTAGTGCACAGAGATTAATAGGCTTTGAAACAATTGGCTGAGCACTGTTTCTAATTCGAAGCACTGTTTGAAAGGGATCTGGTTGAATTGAAGAAAGCTTGTGTTTCTCCAGAGCAGCATTTGAGTAACAAAACCAAGAAATTTGATAAGCAAAGTGCTTTCGGTTAGTGTGGGCATGGCCACACGAAACATGAGTAAGAGCCTCACTTTAAGCAGAGTAAACCACAACATATGACACATTTCATTAAATGAAAAACTGTAAAGTGCTGACATTTCGAAGCATTTACATAGTAATGTAAAAAAAAGACATAAAGAGTTCTCACAAACCCAATGATTCCATCTTCTCACAGATCTTTTTTTGTTTACCACTTTGTCATAATGTGCCTTTGGATTCTGGGGATAGATGAATGTCCTCATCCTGTTTTACTTTCTCTTTGTAGACGAGTGTGAAGGAAGGCCTGCTCCTAAAACAGACCAGCTCTTTCCAGCGCTGGAAAAAAAGATACTTCAAACTCCGTGGCCGGACGCTTTACTATGCCAAGGATGCCAAGGTGAGGTTATTGAGCACATTTATGATGCCGGTACATCACATTTAGCTGGATCATACCTGACATACATTTGGTGTTGTTGGCACTTTTCCACCAGTTAGTGTGGTACGGCATTGTATGTGTAACAAATCTCACATTCTGCTGCGACCTGAAATATATTGCACGGGATTCAAACAAATGTCCTGCAAGGGTACACAAAGTTGGAGCTCGTGCAGACTGTCACTCACAAGTTTTCTATGTGATCACATTTATCTGTCCAGCAGCATGATTAAAAAATACATTTATTGGTATTACATATTTCAATCTGCTACATATCTTTTTCTATGCATTATCAATTTTTGGTAATGATGAATGCAGAAGTCAAGACTGCAATATTCTGGATGCTCAAATACATGATCACATCAGCTTTTTTTACTCTCTTTAAGATGTGAAGATGTGCAGTGCAGCACAGTGATGTTTACAGACCTACACGCTATTACATTTCACTAGCACGTTCACTAACCTAATGTGAAATTATATTACTAGCCAGCAACCTCTAGAGAATCCATCTACACTTAGGAAAAGGCCACAGGTTCTCAAACATGTTGAGGAGAGTGTGGGATTTTGGTTTAGTAATCATTTCTATGCCATACCATCCTTTCCAGTGAAAAAGTGAAACACAGACTAGAAGGCGCGCTAGCCCCTATTCTTTTCTCACAGCTGAGCCATCTCTAATGTAGAATTTGGATTAGGGGAAGTAGAAAGTAATGTAAGATTAGACAAAGATTTTAGGCACTTGGAACTGGTAGATTAATACATTATACCCCCACTGCTCTTAATGCCATGGTGTATATGTGTGTATGTGTGTGCGTGTGTGTAATTGCCCTGTGGCAGACGGGTGGCGTGCTGGCCCGATGGCAGTACCGGGTCTCACGTAGCCGCGTGTGTTGGAGGGTTCTGTCCGTCTGCTGGTCCGGCGCTCGCCGCCCGCCTCCCGCTCTGGGTGCCAGTGGATCGGAGGAAGGTTTGGTGGCGATTCGGGTTAGCAGCAGCTGCAGCAGGAGCCACCTTTCTGGCACTGGATACCCGTCTCTCTCGCTCTCCTCGTTATAGCTGAGATAACTGATTGCCATTTGCTACATTCATTTTGCTGGCTCGTATACTCTGGCATCATTAAGATGCCTGTTCTCCCCCATTGTGCCTAATATGGGATATGAGCTGTGCAATGGTTGAGAACGTCATATCATCGCTGTCTTCATGTCTACATAAGCGATAAAGGAAACATGTTGTGGAGATTTGGGCCTTGTGTGTCACTGTTTTTTGTCTGAACGGAGAGACTGTTTAAACTTATCTCGAATCTGCACCCGCTCTGTGTGACGCCCCAGCACGAAGAGGCTAAAGACAGTCAGCCATTCAGTGTGTCCTCGCTGTCTCCACCATGTATGTCATTCCGTATGTCATACGAAAATATCCTCGTTCTGCTTTGACCCAAAGGTTAAGGATGGCATTCAAACACTGTCTCATTTTCTGCAAATGAAAGAAAAGGCTTTTCAAGACCTCAATTTCTAAGAATCTCTTTTGCAATTCCAAAAGAAAAAAACATCCTTTACGTAAATGTTCTGATTAAATGTAGAAGGAGCTATTATTGTGTATGTGAAAGAGAGGAGAGTCCTAGCAGTGACCTCACAGGCACAAATGAAGTGGCTAAGCATCTGGGGGCCTCTGTTTGTGTTGGCATGACACCCTGCTCTCCAACAGATATTGCAGACTAAGTCCAGCCAGCCAACATTGAGCCAGCATTCTCCCTAATAGATGCAAGCCAAGACTGCAGATCATATCATAAACAGGATGACACAGCGCTTACACTTCCCAAGTACACAGTCATCACTTAGTCAGATATCTGCCAATCAGCACTTGAATATAGATTAAGTACTGTAAAGTGATCTGGCCTTAATCGCAAGCCTTTGGTTCAATGTTAAAGGGAGTTCTTTGCCATCTCATGGAGATTTTGGAGCTGCTCTAAAGCATTATGGAGCACAAGGAAGCACTGAAGGTTGTGTGAATGCCCACATGTCTCATGCCCGTTCTGTTCATTGCTTTCCTTTCGCGCTTCAAGCCTCCACCGCTGTTAGGAAGACTACCATGTATGAACTCATGCTCCTAAATCACGAACATACATATCCATGAAGAGGATGCAAATAAAGCACTTTAAGAAGTATAAGGACTGCATTAACAGTGACGAGCTACAGTTTTCAGTGAATCCAGGTTGATTCACCTATTAAGCTAGACTTTACTTTTTAAACTGATAAAATAAGCAGTCGCAAAGCGGTAATACAGTGTGTTTACGATTTCTCTGTGCTGTTCTCTACAGTCCCTTATCTTCGACGAGGTGGACCTCTCAGATGCCAGTGTTGCAGAATCAAGCACAAAGAATGTCAACAACAGTTTCACGGTAAGCAGCTGTTTCAGTGGATTACATCAACAGTGCAGGGGCATGTACACTGTACACATGTCAGTGATTCAGCATGCATATATATATATATATATATATATATATATATATATATATATATATATATATACACAAATCTTAGTGCCCTTAGTACTGTATTAAATACTGATTTAATAACTGTTATTAGAGGCATCCTTTAGCCACATAGAGTCTAAATATTGCGAGAATCCTTTGTGCTTCATTTGTGATTACTGGTCTTTTTAATCTAATCCAAGGCGGATGGTTTGCGTTTTTGATTTTATTATAAGGAACCATATGCATATGAGGGCATGCGATATAAATTCACACAGCGGTCACATCGCAAAAATACGGTCAATAGAATGTTGCCTTTTTTCACTGCTCACCCCCTGCCCAGTACCAAACAACCAGCCAAATGTGTGGACACCTGACCAATCACTTCAATATGTGCTGGGAAACATCCCATTATAAATGTAATTCCGCCTATTTATAATAACTTCCATGATTCGGGAAAGCCTTTCCACTCCATATCGGAGTGTGGTTGTTGGGTTTTACTGATTCAGCTACAAGAGCGTTAAGTGGGGTCAGACACTAATGTCGGCCAAGAAGGCTTGACATGCAGGTCACATTCCAGTTCATCTCAAAGGTATTCATTGGGGTTGAGGTCAGGGCTCTGTGCAGGCCTCTCTTGTACTCATGTTCTCTTTCCTTAGAAAATGATGTCTTTATGGGTGTTTGTGCCCTTTGCTCCAGTAAAGCATATACACACATTCTTGACAACTGTGTGATTGAAATCTTGTGGCAACATTATACCTAATGTGGGTGTGATGGCAATGTGTCCACATACTTTGGCCATGTAACGAATGGCTGCAAGGTGGCTGGTGTCGGTAATGTTGTGATTGCGAGTCTTGAGATTGTTTGTGTGCTTGGTTTGTGTGTGTGTGTGTGTGTGTGTGTGTGTGTGTGTGTGTATATATATATATTGTTTGTTTTAATGTTGCTTGATGTGAGTTGCTACTGTAGGTTAAAGAACAAATCCTCCTACCTTCAGCTAGCTAGCATTATCTGTCTACTCTTGTCTGTGAGCTAAACTCAGATTTTTCACCCTGATTGTTGATATTAGGCCATTGCTATACTCAATCTGCCAAACCAAACACAGCACACAGCTAACAGAGAAAGCTAGCTGATGTTAGCCAGCTAGTTATCACATATAGTTCTCTCCCAAAACATCCTCTTGAAAACTTGTTGTCAGACAGCCCCGTTTTCCCTCATATTTATTAGTGTGCTTTCTCATGCACAAGTGTGTCAGTGAGTTTTAGGGTGTGTGAGTGCAAACAAGCTAACGAAGGTAGCTACGATCAAACCTTTGGCGTAGCAACTAGTATATGCCGTGGCCTTCTAAAAATTGCCTTGCTATTCGGGCATGGCTATAAAAAGCCATGGAGAAAGATTAAGAAAGCTCAGAGCAGAATTAAGAGTTTATTCATAGTAGCAGTTCTGTTAGTGAGCATGTTTTGGATCACTTGGCTGATGACATATTGTTTAGCAGTGCCTTGGGTTAGCATGATTATGTTTGTGTGTGGGTGTGTAGCACATGTTCTGGGGCTCGTGAAGTCTCATTTTAGGAAAAAAAAAAAAAGCCGCCTTCTCGAATTTCCTGTGTTGTCCTATGACATTTTGTTGTTAGTAATAATAATCATTCAATCCAACTCAAGCCATTACGGTTTGGAGGCATGTTTTTCCTTAAAGAGCCACAAAGGTGTAAAAACACAAACAGTATTTCAGTGTTGTGTAGCTTTTACAAGGTTCCCTCTTTAATAATTGAAACTCATTTCCCTCAGGACAAATAGCTATTTTATTTTTATAGCATGGAGCTACAGTGGCTCTTAATTGCTCTTCCAGCTAAATGTTTTTTTTTGTTTTACTGCTCTCTTGATGAAAGATGATCTTGGGCATTCACATTCAGTCGTGCTTCTTTGAGGAGAATTTTTACTGCAGGCCCTTCTTTATTGTAGCTAGGCTCTCCCCCCCAGTTTCTAAAAATAGCTCAGCTCGGCATGTGCTACAGAGGGAGGGACAGAGAGGGATCAGGCTAGCATACTGGAGCTGGGATCTATCTAAGGAACAAAAGGAAATCCTCAGAGTGTCGTCATCGAGCGAACGCCTCCCTGAGTGGAGGGTTGGAGCAAGACTAAGTGAAAGATACAAGCAGAAATCAGAGGGGATGGAGAGAGGAAGAGGTGAAGGAATGGTGGAAGGTGAATAGACAAACAAGTAAACAGAAATTTATATGCTGCTACTTGAAAGCATGTTTCAGTACAGCTTTACGCTTTGCCTCTTCAGAGCATGCGTCTGACTGGATGCTAAAGCGGCTGTTGTCTCTTTAAGATGCTCACTAAGGGTGGTCTGCAATATCCTCAGATTTTTTTTTTCTTCCTTTCCCTGCATGTGTTCAGTTCCTAGAGGACGCTAGAGCACATTTTCAAGTAGTCTAGAAGGGATAGTGAGAATAAGGCATGGGGACATCGGGCATTGCCCGTCTGAATATTACACACATGCACACACACATGTACAGGGTACAGGAGCTCAGACATCCTCAGAGGACACAGCGCTGCAGTCGGGAGAAGGCTGCTGGTGAGTGCATCGCCCTGAGATTTACACACACACACATACACACACACACACATGTAAGGAATCAGGGAACAGCGCTGCGGGACCATGACAGTGTGAACATTGTATATAGCTTTTTCAACAGACAAGTGTTAATAATATTCTTCAGAATGGAAAAATGCCTTTAGAATGAATGGATGACCTCTGTCTGCTTTTTATCCTTAACACAGAGTTTGTGTGGTTTTTTTTGTGTGTGTAAATGTGTGTGCGCATGCTTTCGGGAGGGGGTTGTTTCTGAAATGAAGATTAAGAACAGAGTGTTGCACCTTAAATCACATTCCAGTGAGCGCTTTTTTGGCCCCGATTCTGACAAGAAACAGGATTCCATTATTCAATTTAAGCTCGTGTGGCGCTACTTACAGCTTTTAGCTGATTGCAAGGAAATTGATCTGTTGCTTACATTTGTAGCCAGTGTTCTCAAAATACAGAGCAATAACACAATTTGTATTGAGAGATATATTTTACAGTTTTAAAGGTTGCTGCAATCTGTAATGTGTACAAAGTGTACACAAAGCGAGTGCGCATTTGGAGGCTCAGTCACAATTTGTCTTTTGCCTTTTAAATCCACAGCAATAGTCCCACTGTGGGTTACAGAGGTGGTCCATTAGCACTCAGCTGTACAGGAAAACATTATGACACAATAATTATTATAATGTTCTTTTTCTCTCTCTGAATGTTATGGAAGCAAACTCTATTAGCTCTGCACACCGTCATGCTTTCAGTAATTCAGCAATTCATGACATTTGCAAGGCTTGGTAAGATAAGCTTGAGGGAAACTATGCTAACATGACTGGCTGTTCAGAGAAGAATTCATTTTGCCCAGAGGAAATACTGTAGCAGTCTGTATGTAAACAAATGCAGGCACCGGGTCACGTATTGTGGCTGTGTATTATGCAAAGATGACGGAGATTTACTTTATACATATGTTATAATTACAGCTTAGATGATCACGACATGTCAAATAACTCAGCTGTATATTATACTGTGAGCACTTTGCACTGTTTGTGATCTTTTTTACACTTTTTTTTCAACCAATATAAGTTCACAAGCTCTTTTAAGACATTCAATAGAACAATGTGTCGACAAGAAACTTCTGAACATACAAAACTTGGATGAATGAACGATTGAAACAATATTTCAGTAGGCCAGACATATATTAGTACAGTGATATAAAATACGATATTACACTTTATTCAACTTCAAGTGTTAAGACTTGAGATATTTTAGCACTGAGCTCTTAAATCTACATTTCTTTGATTTTCCAAATGAAATTGGGTGTCATTAGTAAAATCATTCATTAGAGATGGAAATTTGTAAGGCAAACGTGCATTTTTATTTTACCATTCATTGCTAATGGAATCTGCTGTCTCTTTTTCTTATAAACAAATCATGTAGCCAAGTAACTGAAACAGACAAATCTTTCAGACTGTTATGATTACATCTCAAATTGAATCGGACCAGAAGTGGCCAGTCACTGTAATCATATTTAGAAGATTTTGCTGCTGATATGAGAAAGCACCATTGTTACTTAGCACCCTCTATGCTTTGAATGTGGTCATTCACACAAACAAACCTCGGTTTTACTCTTAATAGCACCCCCTTGTGGTAATCCTCCATATTCTGTAAGAGAGAAAGCGAGTTGGTGCTTTACATCCACGTAAATACATGATATTTGAATTGATGTTCAGTTTAAATGTGATTACATTCGGTTTTTACTTGTAAAGCACAAAAAAAGTGATGAAAGAACCATTTTACAGAATCTTGTTCTAGCCCTAGATATCTATTTGAGTCCGGCAAATTTGAGGGTCAAGGCAAAAATGCGTTGAAATGAAATAAGTGGAGACCATTGATAGAAACTGGAGGCAGAAAGACAGCACATGGAGTGGAATTACATTTACTGTACATGTTCTGGATATTTACTGCACTTTGATGCACATCGTCCAGTAACCTGTCTGTGTATTTCAGTAGTAGGTTTTTATATACGAGTTATTATTTTTGCAGTCTAGAATGCACTGAACAGAAATCCGTTGAGATTTTATAAATATTACAAAAATGGCATAATATCATTCAAAAGAGAACAAAATTGCAATCACAATCGTTTATGGAAATGAACTGTTAGCCAAAATGTCACAATTGTGACAAGGCCTTCAATCTGGTATCGTTTAATGCGGTATTGATGTTGCCGTAATGCTGCTATGGCAACATTAGTCTCAGACAGGAGCTTTTAAAGAGACTTTTAGAGGAAGTCGGATGGCTGTGGTTTGATGTTCGGGATTTGAGTGTGTTTGTGTAATGGGGAGATGAATGTCTAATGTGACAGCTCCATCGGGCAGGGCTGGAAATTGATAGGAATGTTTTAGCAATAGAGTATGCAATGACTTTTTCAGTAATGGAGGGAGAAACCTTTAAATCCTTTGGGGGGGAAAAAAAATCAAATAAGCACGTTAAAATATCATATGTCTTTAATGAAAGTTTCGTTAAACTGTTTCTCAGAGCTGCAGTATACAGTAGCTCTGGCTGCAGGCGGTGTTGTGGAGGATTGCAGTATCTATGGAGAGTATATAAATAAACATTAGGTGTGTGGGCTTCCACTAACCTCCTCCACACGCCTGGCGTTCAACTGCACCTTTGCATCTCCGCTCTCCCACTGTTGATACCAACATGTTATAGACTTCTTGTCATGTACAAGGCAGTTAAGAGAAACTGATCCCAGACATGCTTCACACTTGCCCTGGTTTGCATTTACAAAGGAGGTTTTTCACATTCCGATGTCTCGCTAGAAGCCCATCAAAGAGCCGGTCAAAAGCTCACTGGACATCCGCCAAAAAAAAATCTCCCACTTACCGATGGACTGTTTATTACAATGTTCCTATGGTTCTGCGACTTAGAATGACAAGAAATGGAACTGGAGTAAAAGGCGTCATAGTCTGCTTGATTGGTTTTACACGGTGAGGTCAGTAAATCTGAAAATGTCAAGAGGAGAGGATAGGAGGAGAGGATAAACAGGGTTATTTTGCCTTTACTAGGATCTATAAACAGAAGAAGAAAAAGGTTTTAGGATGAAGATTTCAACAGAAGTCTAAAATATAATTTGTGGGCAGGTTGGAATTGGAATTTCAGCTAATTTCTGAAACACAATCTTTCATAACACAAACTTTGGTTTGATACTACTTTAGGATTTTTTTTTTTATTTCATAGGTTCATATATTCTGTTAAAAATATGCAGGAGGTGTTGTTCACTCACAGAACACTTCTCGGGAAAGTCCCGTGTTCCCCTGGGCTTTTCAGTTTCCTTCTCACCTCTCTTCCTCCTCTTGCACCTTCCCCGAGCAGTAAAATAAGTTTTTGCCTCACCGAATTGCTCTAAAGAGTGATGCATAACAAGCTGGTTTGTCCTGACTCTCATGTAATCTTAAAACTGTCCTACACGTTCTTTTATAGACTTTCTGTCTTTGCATCTCTCTAAATCCGACACATCTTCCTCTTCGCCTTTGTGCTGTTCTCGCCTGCCATCACCTTTACTTCTGTAGAGTTCAGATTGTTCCATTTCCCTCTGCCTCCTTTAAACCTTCGGTGCAATCCAGCTCATGAGCCACAGACAAATCTGTCACGGAGATGAGAAATGTTCTTTTCAAGACAGAATTTGTTTATTGCGTCAGGCAGTAGTTTTTTTTGCGAGAGTATGGAAACTGCATAACTTCTTCAGGCGATTTATTTTAGCACTGTGCCTCAGAAAACTTCTTATTGTGCTTTTTAACGAAATGAACCTCTTATTGTTGTGTAATGCGTTCATACAAGTTTTTTTTTTTAATTCAGATGAGATCCTTGTTGCTGTTTTCAAAATCTTCCTGTCTCTAAATAGTCACTAGAACATTGCTTGTGGTAAACTTGGTCCAAAGACCTCCATTTCTATTCCAGCGTTTGATTGTAGTCAGTGTTCTAAGAATAATCCTGTATGTGCAGCTAACGTGTTAATTAGCTCTAGACACAAGCGTGTTTGGCTTGCAGAATGATGCGTTCTAGAAGCTCGCCTTATATTGACAGAGGTGTTGTGGGCAAAACTTAAAAACAGTACCTCCTCTTTTTCCTCCTCCTCCTTCTTCACCTCCTCCCAGTTTCTTTCACACAGATACTAAGCTACCATGCAAGACACACTCACAACTTTTCCTTTGTCACTCTGCTCTGTAGTAGTGAAAAAGTACCGTAGATTATTATAATATTAATAGATACAAGCACGCACACAAGCATATAATAGATACAAGCACGGGGCATGTCTGCTCCTGCGACGACTACCTCTGTTACGAAACAGGCTTTTAGCATTTTCTGAGGCGCTCTGCCTGTCAGCCTGGATCTCGCTCATGCTGGGCTAGCGGAGCAGGAGACGAGAGCAAGGGAGGGGAGGACGGGGGGGAGGTAGGGGGTCATTTCGACTCTCATCTTTAAGAAGCGGAGACTCATACTCTGCTTTACTCTGAGCTGAGACAGGCAGCCAGGCGGATAGACAGGAGACATTTATCTCCCTGCATCTCTCCCCTCTCTTTCTCTCTCGCTCTCTCTTTCTCTCTCGCTCTCTCTCTCTTGCTCTCTCTCGCTTTCTCTCTCTCTTCTTGCAGGTAATTACTCCGTTTAGAAGGCTCATCCTCTGTGCAGAGAACAGAAAAGAGATGGAGGACTGGATCAGCTCTTTGAAATCGGTTCAGTCTAGAGAGCATTACGAGGTAAGGCACTCATCTCCTAGCGGCTATACGTTGCGGATTTTGACATCTATCCGATTTGTCTCCGATCTCACCGGAGTCTTGAACTCGGACTCACACAAAGCTATCTTTCTGTGGTGTAATATGTAATGCTGTGCATGCACTGTGTGATATTTGTTTTGCCTGGCTGAGGGTCAGTTTCCATATACAGTTTTGTAAAAATTTAGAATTTCGAACTTATTGAACCTGGCAAAAAAAATCACTACTCTCCTGTGGAAGAGTGCATGGAATATACCAAAGTCCTGGTGATTCTGCTGCCTGTTTTTCATTTTGTTCCCTTGGATTTTCTCCTTCTCCGTTACTCCTGAAAAGATTTGATTCAATATAAAGTAAAAAAAAGTGTACCCTGATGAACAATTCTGTCTAATTTGAATTGGAATGATTCGACTTTGCAGCCTGTTGACAGATCATGGCGTCTAGTCGTCATATTAAGTTTTAATGTTGCTTTGAAATAAGTGGGAGGGGGAGATTACATAAGCCCTAATTCTCTGCAATACCACACCCTGAGCCCATGTTCTTCTTTCAGCACCCACACATCTGCCAAGTGGGGCACAATCCGTTCCTTCATCCTTTCTCACGAAGAAATCACATCAGAAATCAGCAGTGACCTTAAATAAATACTGTGGAAAAAAAACTTGCTCCATCAGTGTAAAATTCTAGCAGCACCACTGGCACACGAGTGAAACGTGCGTAGAGCATGTGTATGGAACTGTGCTGTGTACAGGAGCTTCTGAGGGTGCTGTGTGTGGGTGTCCGTGTGCGTGTGCGTGTGTGCCTGCATGCTGCTTGCATTTGCACTTAACCAGAATAAAAAGTGAAGTGTATTTACTTACTCGGACCACCGGTGTGCCAATTTGTTTCCAACTTTTTTCTTTTGCTAGACGGCACAGTTTAATGTGGAACATTTCTCAGGGATGCACAACTGGTATGCCTGCTCCCACGCTCGCCCCACCTTCTGCAACGTCTGCCGCGACAGCCTCTCAGGGGTCACTTCTCATGGCCTCTCCTGTGAAGGTAGGTGCCCACTTAGTCTGCCTTCATTTTCCTCTATATCTGCTTCAATCTCTCACAGCTCTGCATCTCTCCTTAATCACAGATGCCATGTTTTTTTATTCTTTCCATCTGCGTATTTTGTGCTCGATATCCCTCCTGAGAAATGTGAGCTTTTCTTTTTTTTGTATCAGTGCGTATCTGCAGTTGCATATCCACAAATGATTTTCCACAGCAAGGATGAGCATGCAGAGCTCTTCCAGCATAAAGAGGATAATCATTAACACTGTTTTCTCTGTGTGTGTGTGTGTGTGTGTGTGTGTGTGTGTGTGTGTGTGTATGAGAAGGAGAGATTATGGTCATACAGCATGTATGCATGACCTTGATACATGATAAGGATAAGGTCCTGCAAGGTTAAAATACTAAAAATATTCTTTCAAGTCTCATGCATGTTAATGGCCTGAAATCATGTGGAAAGATAGTGCTAATTAGGCTCGGAGACATGCAGATGGTGCTCATTAAACACCTCTGCACGTCACTGGATCTCACAAAAAAAACAGGAAGTAAAAATAGCTTCACACTTTTGTGAACACCTTGTGACCGATAATCAGCTTGATTTCATTTCAGAGCTGGAGTTTTATTTTCCCTCGTCCTCTGCAGAGTTATTGCTGCAACAATTCGATTTTTGCTTTATAGATAGTTAAACATTAAACTTTAATCCCATTTCCGAAGCACACGAATGTGCAGACTGGTTATTACGGGGAATTTACAAGGTTTCCACGGCTGTTGAATTCAGCGTTGTGAACTATTTTCCATCACTATCTCAGTGTTTGTGGAAGAAGACCTCTTTAAGAGAAATGTTAGACTTTTATGGTGCCTTTTATACACCATTTGAGAAAATTCATAAAGTTGCTTTGCTAAATGATCAGAATTAATCGATCTGAAATCTTCATTTTCATGTTTCATTATTGGGCCACGAGGTGATAATTAAGGCACATTTAAAAAATTTTTCTTTGAATAAAGATAAATAGAAATGTATAAAGAGTGCAGTCAGAGCTATTTTAGTCTCTTTACTTTACAATGAGCAGATTATCATATTTTTGTTTATCTTTTTCTGGTTAACAGAATCACAAACTAGAGTTGTTGGAAGAAACTTGCCGTTCATTGCGGGTTCTGGTGGTTTACTAAGTCATGGTGGTTTGGGTGATTTTTTTATGCGCAGTTGGAGAAGTATTTTTCTATAATATCCCAAAAAAATGTTTTCCTAAAAAGTCAGACTGCTATTTGTTAGAGGCTTTGGGATGTTTTTTCACTAAGCCTAACTACAGTAAGAACCACATAAAAGAGGCATTGGGTGACATGGCAAATAACTAACCCCTGACCTTTGCCAGTCCATTTGCCAGGTACTACAATTATATCTCACTCCCAAAAGCTTATAGTGTGGTGGTGTACGAATCTTTGTTTCTTTTTTTCACAGAAAAAGGCACATGTATATAATAAAAAGTGTGCATTTAAATGTACAGACAGCAAATCAGATCAAACTTTTATGATCCTGAAGCTTATGGCCAGAAAGGAGTATAAATGATACCCAGTGTCTCTGTTAGGGTTTGAGTCTGAGACTAGGCATTAGCTGACAGCTAATACTCATCCAATGAGAATGATATCATCATAGTTACTGACTGTATAAAATTGAACTTGGTGTTAAACTTTGGTTGAAACTCTATGCCAAAGGCACAATAAGATAAGTTGTGCCCAAGTGAACACGTTAATAGTGTAAAATTTACAAACAAATCAAAGCTACTCGAATACCAAACCCATGTTTCAGCCCAGCATCAGCCTATATACTGCTGCCCAGCGTAGGACTGGTAATTTTTTTTTTTTTTTTTGTGTAATGCTTGAAAATAAATTCAAATGATTGCATTTAAGTGTTTTGCCCTTGATCTTAGTGACCTGAAGAAACGTAAGCAATTAAGTGTTGAAGCCAACTCAGAAAGGCAACCGTCTAGAGTAGCTGGAGAGCTTCTGAGTTTGGAGCAATCATATATTTCTTTGATTTCCTGCACCAGAAAATCAATAAGGATTGATGTGCGACATGGGCACCAACAAAAGAGGAGCTTACTCGATATTTCTCACTGCCTAATTTGACAGAGACATCCTGTCCATTAGCTGTGCGTCGTATACAGTCTCGAAATCGCTCAACATTACCAAGTGTTCCGCAAATGGTTTGCTAACAGCTCCGAGAATGACATTAGCCTTATTGATTTGAGCCTTGTTTTCAGAGCCATGGAGGGAATGTTTGGGGAGAGGATCAGCTCAGATTGCAGCTGAAGTGTAGCGCTTTAGGGAAATGAGGCGATTGCTTATTGTGAATGTGGCTTTTGTAAGAAAGGGCTTTCTGAGACACAGAGACTAGATATGCCTCCTCATTTATTATTAAGAGAGAGTGAAGTAGAGAGTGAAATCAGCATGTTTCACAATACCGTGTCCCGTTTTCTAAAGATTTCCCTGAACCTCAGTGTGTGAATCTGTACACACCAGCACCGTCTCAGTATTTGCATGTCGCATTCAGTGTGGGTGTACGGGTTCTAGATTCATAGTCTCTATGGCATTTTGCTTCGTTAGCCAGGCTTTAAAACGGAAACCAGCAGCAGGAGATTAATGGTTGTGCATCTTCACATTATGCTGGTCAGTAATCAGTACATGTATCTAGGAGGTGTTTTGGAGAAAAAAAAAAGCTTACTGTACACTTTAGCTGCATTTGGCTGAAGCAAGCAAACAGTTGTTAAAAAAGCCAATCAATGAACTTATTTCTCAACGTGAACCCAGCCAGATGAACATTTCTAATCTGATTAAAGCTGCAATGCAATTTAGTGGAGGAAATCAGAGAGTTGGCAGCCATTAGCTTATTACTCCTCACCCACACAAGTGGCGTGGGCAATGGAACAGCGTGTGTGTGTGTGTGTGTGTGTGTGTGTGTGTGTGTGTGTGTGTGCGTGGAAGTTGATCTGTTGACTCAATTTACTCTTATCGGGCCTCATTCAGAGTTGGCAACTTAAGTACAAAAGATAAAGTTTAATGTTGGCGACTTGTGTTTACAAAAAAAAAGTTTTCAAGCCCTTATTTCCATTTCCTAGGTGGTCCATTCAAATTATTCAAATTGCCCATAAGAATTGCCCATTGTTATGTTATTTTGGAAGGAGTTTGGTGGACTGATAAGGCAAAAGCAGCTCAGGGTCTGATACTTAGCTGCTTGCACCTGTTTACAGGCGTAACCAAGCATAAACCTGCAATTTAAGCATGATACAGTACAGTACGTCACTGTGAAAGTCATTCTTTTGAGGTGGAACTCTCTGAAAAAGTGTGAAACCTGCAAAAAATAATGGCTGAGAAATGGAAATTGTGACTGATTACATATTCCTTTTGGTGTAATATCCTCAATAACGACCAGTTCCTCCTTAGTCATGTGCTTTTTTATAGCTGTGGGGTTCACTATCACGATACACCAGCTTTTAAATTGTGTTTCGTGCCTCACACAGTGTAAGTGATTGTAGTAAACTCAATGTAATTTCAGCCACATTATGCGTTTGCATTGTATTTGTGCTGCATCGCCTGAAAGAAGTTCATATGAAGCCTTAGATTTTAAGTTGATATTTGTTCAGTTTGGCCTATTTTGGATTATTAGGATTGTTAAGAATATGTTCTTGAAAAGAAATGATATCAAGTGTCTGAACACACACTGAACCTACAGCCTTTCTGCTTAACAAACTCATAATTGTTTTTGTTTTCTTCTTTCTTTGCAGTGTGTAAATTTAAAGCCCACAAAAGGTGCGCCGTCAGGGCAACTAACAACTGTAAATGGACCACGCTGGCATCTATTGGGAGAGACATAATTGAGGACGAAGATGGGGTGAGTTTTAATGCTTGTAATCGTGGCATTTTGTTGCATTTCTAATCTAGATTAGTTTGAAAAAAAGAAGAAATATAAAGAATATAGGCAGAGGAAGTAAATGCAACAACAAAAGGGTTTGAGAGTGAGAAAAAGAAATGAGTCAGCCCAAGGTATTCATAATTTTGGGGAAGAGAAAGAGAGATTGAAGCAGTGGTTGAAATATGAGGGAAGAAATAGAAACTCAGAAAAGCCAAAAGAGAGACAACAGTGCTATAAAAAGATTAAGAGGAAAGGGACATTTAGACATCGAGTGTTTTTTTTGTTCTATAGATTGCAATGCCACATCAGTGGCTAGAGGGCAACCTTCCAGTCAGTGCCAAATGTGCTGTGTGTGACAAAACGTGTGGTAGCGTGCTGCGCTTGCAAGACTGGCGCTGTCTGTGGTGCAAAGCTATGGTAAGGTCTTAATATTCTTAAAATGACCACTGCAAAGTGTATGGTTTCAATTTAATCAAAAGTCATTAATCTTATCCACAAAGGTCCAGTGTGGCTGTAGGCTTTTTTTTCCCTGCAACCAAGCAGGAGCCATACCTGTCTACCCTCAGTTCACCTTAATCTCCAATCAGTGATCAAATATGCTTCCAATTTAGCTGTAATGAAAGCCTGGAGCCACATTGGCCCTTTGAAGATAAGATTGAAGAACCCTGATTATTAAAGCTGGACAACCGAATTGTTCTTTATTAATTGCTTGATCCTTCTGAGCATATGGATTCGCCCCTGTAGTGACTGTGTTCCTGAAACTCAGAATGTGTTTCTGTCTGAACAGGTACACACAGCCTGCATGGACATCTATCCCCGCAAGTGTCCTCTAGGCCAGTGCAAAGTGTCCATCATCCCCCCTACTGCCCTCAACAGTATTGACTCGGATGGTAGGTTCTTAATGAAAAGTTTATTTTCGGCTTTTAACCATTTCGAAGATGTTTCCTTAAGCTCGCATATGCAGATCAGTTTATTTTTTTGCGTATCCTGAATGACAGGGAAAATAAAAACAAAACGTTCATGTAGCAGATGAAAAAGGAAAAGTAGAAGCAGAAAAAAGGTCAGTCTTCTTCACTGTAACCTGAAGTCTGATTGACAGTGATTGCAGACGATTACTGCACGTTGATGGGTTTGATTGAGTATGCTTGTGCATTTGTTTGTGTGTGTGTTTTGTTTTTTTTTGGAGTAGTGGGAGCTCATTCGGCTGCTAATCCCTCTTAGAGCAGAAAGAATAATACCCCTTTCCTTGGCCTTCTGATCTGTTGTGATTAGATCAGGGATGTGGAGGATGTGTTCTCTCGGTCATCTAAGACACAGTAGCATAGTGTGTTGTGATATCTCTTTACGTTGTTTCCATTCTCTCCTCGAGTGAGCGCTTTTGTGTCCGTGCAACATGGAAAGTCACTTCTCTTGCAAGGAAACTGGCTTTTGTTTATGTAGTCATAATAAGCTATGATAGGCCATGAGCTCGGAAAGTTCTAGATGAAAGTTCAAGATGTCTCTCTCTCTCTCTCTCTCTCTCTCTCTCTCTCTCTCTCTCTCTCTTTGATACATTACTAACCTGATGCAGAGGCTTCATTGCTGCACTGTTTACCCAACCAACTATCTTAGTGCTCCTGGAGGTGTGTTTTTCAGGAAATTGCATGCTCGTCATTATTGATGGCTAAATAAAGTGCTACTTAGAATAGTAGTAGTAGTCCAAAGGTCTATTAATAGAGCTGCATGGCATGCTGGGAGGTTACCTTCTGTGTTTTCCGTGTTAGCGTGTGTGTGTGCATGTGTGTGTGTGTGTGTGTGTGTGTGTGTGTGTGTGTGTGTGTGTGTGTGTGTGTGCCCTGATATTTGAGGACATCCTCTATTGATCAGGCCTCAAATCCCATAATAGAAAGAGCTTACCTTTTTATTATTTTTAAATTGAGTAGTGTGTATCAGAACAAAATGTAAGTTGGCAGCCAAACACAAATGCAAATGAAACTAGATTTGCTTTTAGAAAGAAAATACTCTGTATTTGCGAGCATGCACTCTGTATTTGTACCCGAAATGGGAGGTGGAAGGATGGGTGCAGGGAAAGAAAACAGGAAAGCCAAAAGAAATAAAGATAGGAGAGTGAGAATGCGAAAGGAACAGAAAAAAAATAATAGCGAGAAAGTAGGAGAGAAATACTGCGACATACGGTGTAATACGGTGAAAAAGTGACAGAATGCAAAGAATGGGAGCAAAAAGAAAGGGAATTCATTAGTAAAAGAATAAGAGAAAGAGAGATATAGAATGATATATAGAGAGAGAGAAAAAGAAAGAGAGAAAAAGGTGCCACCGTTCACAATGAGAAAAAGTGCTTTGTGTGGGATTGTATACTTCTGAGCTGAAAGAGGAGAAAAAGAAAGATAGAAGTCATTTAGTAGGAATTCAGAAGTGAAGGAGTGTTTTTCTTGTTTGTTTGTTTTTCAGCTATTACAAGTTTTGCATTTTAGTTAAATGCAGCATTAAATTCATTATTTACTGTACAAATCTGAGTACCTTCAATCCGTCACATGCAAGGGATTTCCGCCTCAAACCTAAGAGAGTAGTGTGTCGAAGAGTGGCATGTTAATTGGCCACGACTGTACAAGCTTCGTGACTCAGTCTCCAGCTGAAACTAGAAAAAGCGAGGAAAAATCAAGAAAAAAGAAAGCGAGAGACGGTAGGAAAACTGAGGGTGATACAAGAAAGGAAAAAACGAATAGGAGGACGATGTAGGAGAAGAGCGAGATAAAACATATGTTCGATGTGGATGCACATCTAATATTAATGTTTCCACAAGCACTCATGCGCATGGAGATGTTGATGTAAATCAGGCGCATGAAGTCTCTCATAAATATGGTGGGTTATTGCCTGTGTGGGCTGCAGTGTTTCCACAGTGCTCCGTGCACATGCTGCCAGCACGTGACCCACTCCTCTCTGAAACAGTCTGATGCTTTGGGGATGCTCACTTAGCCCTGTTTTACACACAGACACACACACACACACACACACACACACACAGGGAAAACCTGTAGTCTTATAAAAAAAAGTTCTTATAAAACATCCATTTAAAGATCAATATGCTACTATGGGATACTCATAGACAGAAGAATTGGGAGTATCAGGATTGTTCCAGTTTGCTCTCAGTTCATTGTTGATTGTTTTTTTTTCTCACCTGCCTCGTACAAAGTCTTTGACATGCACAGATGTTACATTTTATTGTTCCGATTCAGGCTTGACATTTTAAAATCGAGCCATTAGTCTTACTAAGTGGGTGTCTGCATGTTGTGACTGCTAGAGGTGGGAGAAAAGATATTGGTTTACTTTACTTAAGGGTAGTGTTTATTGAGCTACATGACACCTACTTAAATCTTAATGACAGTTGACACAAATCTACATAGCTGCAAAGGCGTATTCTGAATCTTTTTCACTATTGTTGATATTAACATACAGTAAGACCTGAGGTGTTTTTGTCATTACACTTACTGGACTGACTTACTTTAGAACACCATGTAAGTTAGCTTTCTAGTTCGGTTGGAAAGTTAAATAAAGGTCACTTTCACAAAAGGGGCTCTGCAGTGTCTCCTGCGCTAACATTAACACGAAGATCTGGTTTATAACAGCAGGCATTTGGCTGACCCTAAAGTATGTTCCTTATTATAGCTTACAAGACTTTTATGAATATTTATGACAATGTCAAGATGCTGTAATGACAGAAGTATTTATTAATTTTTTCCTTGCTGTAATTCAGGACGAGCTTGTTTTCGATCTTGGCCATGTTACTGGATCACCGCTATGCTGCTCTGACACATCAGAAGTACACCGAGCACCGGGTCAGCTGTCATAACATTCTCAGTGAAAATATACGAGATTCATCATGGAAAATGTCCTAGAATAAGCTTGGGCACTTATCGGAATAAAGCTTTATGAATATTTAAGTGTATTTCATTTGTACAACATTAATATTGACACATAAATCCATTTTGCAGTGAACCATGTCTGTAAATATTGAAGCCAAGCCAGGTGGGATTTTATTGTCATTCCTCTTATATAGGCTGTATACATTGGAACGGAATGTGGACAAGCGTGTAAGAGTACGAAAAAGACAAATACACAACATTGTAGGATGAGTGAGGGTCATTAAATTCACTGAACTTATACAGAACAATAAAAAACACAGACAATACACACTCATGGAACATTTGCTGACAGCAGCAATGTGTTTAGTGTTACATAAAGTGTCTAATGTTGTTGTGTCCAGTGGAATTTAGTCATACTGGGTTAGGTGTTAGCCCAGGTGAGATTTGGGGGGCAGCAGGGTGTTGACTTCTACCACCACCTCAGAAAAGAAACAGTTGTGAAATCTTCTGGTGTTGACACAAAGGCTCCTTTACTTTCTACCATCTGGCAGGAGAGTAAAGAGGCCATGGTATGGGTGACAAGGTGGTCTGTAATACTGCTGATGCTGTTCTATGGTGTGGCGATACACCGTGACAACCAGTACAACAAACCCTTTTTTTTTATGTCTAAACCATTTCGATTATTTTTATGTTCTGCCTTTATCCCTCAGTGGAAGAAAGCAAATACGCTTACTACAAATCAATGTAACTCAAACATTTCTTGTTTTTAAGTAGGTTGTTAGTCATTAGCCTTTCTCGAGGAATAAAAGCATGCCTAAAGATTTTTCTTCGGTGATTCATACTCGTGAAACTACTTCGCTGAGTATTTCTATTCTGTTTCCGGACAGGCTTTTGGAAAGCCACCTGTCCCCCATCGTGTGCCAGCCCACTTCTTGTCTTCGTTAATTCCAAAAGCGGAGACAACCAAGGAGTGAAATTTCTGCGTCGCTTTAAACAGCTACTCAACCCCGCTCAGGTCTTTGACCTAATCAATGGTGGACCTCATTTAGGGTGAGTCACGCTGTAACCCAGGACTGTAAACAGCAAGATATGGGATTTTTTCCAGCTGTTGTTGATTATGAAAGTCATGTTCTGGACATCAACGATGTGATGCTTTTCAGGCTGCGCTTATTTCAGAAGTTTGATAACTTCCGAATCCTTGTGTGTGGCGGAGATGGAAGTGTTGGCTGGGTCCTGTCTGAAATTGATAAACTTAGTCTTCACAAACAGGTATGTGTTTGCTCTTAAATAGATTATTGATAAATCAATAAAAGGCTGTGAAATGAGATGACTTAATATGTTTACTCTTGTTGCCAGTGTCAGTTGGGTGTGTTGCCTCTAGGCACGGGAAATGACCTGGCGCGTGTGCTCGGTTGGGGGCCGTCGTGCGATGATGACACGCAGCTCCCTCAGATACTGGAGAAACTGGAGAGGGCCAGCACCAAAATGCTGGATAGGTACAAACACCTTTCTTCACCAAACAGCAAACCCTGAACATTTCTCAAAGTATTAGAGTCACAAGTTTGTGCTACGTTAAGAACATATACAGTACATTTTAATTGATCTCAGCATTCTATAGGTGGCAGCAAATTCAAATACTGACAATGCCACAGCTATTTGTGGTGGGGGCCAATGGAAGCTGGCTCTAACCTGTCAAGGGCATCTGAAAGCACATGTATGCAGAGGAGGGCAGATAGGGTTTTTGTCAGAGTATATTATGCTGCTGGGACACAGCATGAGCAGCAGTTCGAAAAGATGTGGTTGGCCAACTGCATGTGTCCTGAACGATGAATATTGCAGAAATAAAACTTATAGAAACATAAATGTTGTTCTTTCACTATCTGGTACTGTATATTCAAAATATTAATAATTAAAAGAAAAAAAGGTTTAAAATCAGTCTGCAGTTACCAAACTTAGTAATGTGTTGATAATAATCTAATTTGTAAATAAATAGTATTTATATCAATCTAATAACATATTTTGACCGGTCATACGATGCCTTATTTTGACCAGACTTTTTTCATGGCTTTTTTTAAAACCCATTTCTTTTGTATGTATCCAGACAGTAAATTGAGGTACATTTATTTTTCCAATATAATATTGTATATATAAAAAGAACATCGTAATAACAGAATGAAAACCAAGGCAATAAAGTTACAAATACTAATGTAAATTAGAAAAAAAAGCCTTTCAGCACACCTTGAATAGTTTATTACTATAACCACATTTTTGGGCAACAATGTTATTTTTTGGCACACAGTACTTTTCAAATAGTTAAGTGTTATGTATTAACAGATTCTATGTTGCAAAGTCAAATGAAATACTTGCATTGTAAGTCATTTGAGTCAAAATATGATGCTCAGCTGACTCAACATAGAGTCTCTGTTACATGTGCATTTTTCGGTAGCCCACACCTGCTCTCTGCTTTTCACAGGTGGAGTATAATGACGTATGAGATTAAAATACCTCCCAAACACAGCTGTCCTGCCACGCCTGAGGAGGCAGAAGACTGCCAGGTACACACAACCCCTACACAAGCAAACATCCACAAACAAATCTTTTATAGGTTGGGATTGAGCAGTGATAAAGAGCTCTGATTTATTAATACTGTTCTGTGTGTACAGTAACATGCAGAAACTCATAAACACCAGAACAATTTACTGATTTCATGACATGGTTTATAGAGGAATGTCTTTCAAGTGAAAAATATCCAATTACGTAAAAGTGCAAAATGCAAGGTATGCTCAATGCCAATAACCCTGAAAGTTATCAATTATCCAAATTGATCCAAATATATTACTAGATCTCAAAATAATAATGACATTTTTAGATATGGTAACTTTAATATCTAATATTAACACTTAAAAAAATGTTTTATTTAAATTAACTTTATAACCAGAACACAAGTCTGCATAATTACAGTTTGAACACATTAGAACTAATACACAATACTGCATACTGTATGCTCCAGTTTACTTTTTGCACTCAAACACAGTAAAACATTATTATTTGTAAACTACAACACGTTTACCAAATGAACTTGCAGGTCGTTTTTACATTGCACACACATGATTTATTTTGGATTTTCCTAAATCAGAACCTAGAGTCTTGAGGAACTTAACTGTTGCTGTTAACTGTTGCTGTGTGGCTTTAGTTTCAGATATCAGAGTATGAGGATTCAGTTGCTGCTCATCTCACAAAAATCCTCAACTCAGATCAGCATTCTGTGGTCATATCCTCAGCAAAGTAAGTCGACCGCTCCAGTACTGTTCGCAAAAATTCACCGCCTTAGCTAGCCGAAAAATGTCCTTCTCCTTTCACCGTCAGGATCCTGTGTGAAACAGTGAAGGACTTTGTTGCCAAAGTTGGGAAGTCCTATGAAAAGAGCGGTGAAAACACAGAGGAAGCTGAAAGCATGGCTGTGAAAGTAAGATTGCACTACACCGTGTTTCCCATTTGGTTTAGTTTAGCTTGGCAGGTTTTAAACTAGTAGTCATAATAATAAATGTTCTGTACCCATAAATCATTTTTTTTGTATGTTGTTTACAGTTAACAGAATGCCTGCTGTGGTGGAAGAGTGCTTTATAGAGAATAATACTATCTTAATAGTTAACATAATATAATATAATAATAAGGCATTCGTTACAGTGTGTTACTCCCTGTTATGGCTTACTTTTATGAACAGATCCCTATGCTTTAGTGTATATATATATATATATACATATATATATATATATATATATATATATATATATATATATATATATATACATATATATATATATATATATATATATATATATATATATATATATATATATATATATATATATATATATATATATATATATATATATATATATATATATATATACATACTCTGTCTATTTCTTTATTAGATAGTCTTCACCTTGGAATGGTGAAAATTGATTTGCAGTTTCCATTTTAGTGATTGTTTTTTTCAAGCTTGTTCCAAATCTTATGTGAAAGGATGACTTTCAGCACATTTTGATGCAAGCTCTTCTTGTTTCAAAGTAAAGGTGAATACTGACCCTTGTTTTCTCTCTGTGCAGTGTGCAGTCCTGAATGAGAAGTTGGATTCACTCCTTCAGACCCTGAACACAGAGGCTCAGGCGATGAGTCCTCCACCTCTCACCACTCCACCTATAGTAGAAGAGGAGCTGGAGGAAGAGGAGTTGGAGGAGGAGGATCTCAGCGAGGAGTCACTGACGGAGCTGAAGGAAAAAATGGAGGAGAACGCAACGGAGAAGGACTCTCCACACAAGCTTTTCAGGCCACGTGAGCAGCTCATGCTGCGTGCCAACAGCCTGAAGAAAGCTGTCAGGCAGATCATCGAGCAGGCTGAGAAAAGTAATAATAACAGGACAGAGATGATTATAGTGTGTTGATTAGAATTTGCTAATACACTGCCTTTGTAGCAAGCACTTGTGGATGTGCAGTATCTTCCTTTTCTGATTTGTATTTCTTATTATAGCATAGTGGCTCTTCCTTTTAGGAACGGTCTAGCTCACTTGGTGTAAACACTTACATTTACCAAGAACTTAGAGCATCTATGTCTGTCTTTCTCTCTGTTTTTGTTTCATAGTGGTGGATGAACAGAATGCTCATACAGATGAACAGGACCTGCAGTCTCCTACAGATGTCAAAAAGGACATGGAGGAGGAAAACAAGGATAATGAGAAGGATGAGGACACTAAAGAACTGGAGAGTCTGCCCTGTGAGTTCAAACTGCAGTCATGAAATAAGTTTTATGAGTGTTGGATTGCATGCAGTTACAGAATGGGTAGTTAAATGCAATACATTCAAGATTGTCTTGTTGCTTCTGATTGATGATAGTGCCCTCTAGAGTTTACAGCAAGAAATGAACATAATATTAATAATAATAATCATAATAATCATACTAATAATAGAATTGTGCCCTTGCATAATAAAAAAATGAATGCTGAAATATGTGGTAAATTATGATATATAATTTGATTTCGATATCATTATAAGCCTTGAAGGTTATACAATAAAATCCCACTGTGATTGTGTGCTAGACAGACCCACTCATCCATGATAGATGAAAGATCTGAAAGATAAGAATCTGATCAAAATAAGTGTATTATGGAAGAAAAAAAAAAGGATACCAACCTGATAACCCTGCCTTCACTCTTTCTCAGACGTATTCTCTTACAGTCAATGGTCACTTTATAAGGTACAAATGCCTTGTAGCTACACTCATTTGCAGCTTTATTAGCTACACCATGTATACGTAGGTGAAATTTGTAGGTTACCCCATCACCTTTTTAATAGCTTCCAATACCTGCACCCCACCACTGCTTTTCCATCCAACTGTAGAATTTATTCTTTGATATGTTTTGTATCTTCTTGTTTTTATCATGTAATAGCCATCACAGAGACAGAGAAGATTCTTATTTGATTCTCTTAAGAATATGTCATTTTTCTTTGACCCGTATAGCAGCGAAGTCACCCTGTTCCCCTACCGAGAGACGTGTGAGTCGCAGCACACAGTCCTGTGGCTCTTTCTCGATTCCTCCCTTCACCACAAGTAAAGAAAACCTTCCTGTCCTCAACACTCGCATCATCTGTCCAGGTATTATTGCACTGATACAAAATAATAACCCAGGAAAGATGAAACGAATTAAATATTTATTAAAAGCACCATTGCAGTAATTGTTTGCTAATAAAACCAATCTAATCTGCCGGTGTGTCCAGGCCTGCGTGCTGGCCTTGCTGCCTCTATAGCTGGAAGCTCAATCATCAGCAAGATGTTACTTGCCAACATTGACCCATTTGGAGCCACACCTTTCATTGACCCTGACCCAGATTCATTGTAAGATCCTCTGATACACACACACACACACACACACACACACACACACACACACACACACACACAGTGTGTCAGTTCATATTTATATCTTAGAATAAAAAGACATCATTGTCTTCCAGGAGATTCTAAATCACAAAATCGGATTTGGACGTTTCAGTTATATTTATTCCTAACAGTTTTTTATTTACTTCCAACTAACGATTTGATATATTTTCCTCATATTTTTAAATATGTGAAAGAAAATTAGGTATAAAGGTATTTTTTAATTTTTGCCAAAATGTTTTGAGCCAAATATAAATGCTTATATACTATATTTCTATGTATGCTTATATAACACTTGTAGAGAGGGCTATATGGAGAAGTGTGTCATGAACAATTACTTTGGGATCGGTTTGGATGCCAAGATCTCGCTGGAGTTTAACAACAAGCGAGAGGAACATCCGGAGAAATGCAGGTCAAAGCTCTTTCTCCTCTCTGGCTATTTCATATCAACTGTCATATGATATGCATCATGTGTTTTAACTATTCCTTTGTCCCTCTGTGGTAGGAGTCGCACCAAAAATATGATGTGGTACGGAGTCTTAGGCACTAAGGAGCTACTGCAGAGAACTTACAAGAACCTGGAGCAAAAAGTTCAGTTAGAGGTAAGAAGGCCAGATAGAGTCAGCATTGTGCAAGCCTTTAATTACTAACTAATAACTATTCACATCAGAAATGACATATGCACTGCACATATTAATTAATTTACATACACTATATGTAAAAGTTGAATAACGAATGATTGCACTGTATCTTATTTTCTTTGGTTATGTCGCCTTTATTGGATCAAATTTGGTTTTGTATTTGGAAGTGAATCAGTAGGAAGCAAACACTCAGGTTCATTAATGGATTACTATTAATTTCTGCTCTAAAATAAGTCTGAGTTTGTTATTTTTATATGATGGCTTTTGTAGTGTGATGGACAGTACATCCCGCTTCCCAGTCTCCAAGGAATTGCTGTGCTGAACATCCCAAGTTATGCAGGAGGAACCAACTTCTGGGGTGGGACCAAAGAGGATGATGTAAGTGTCTCTAATAATCCTTGCTCACTCCCCTTCCTGTATCTGCTATACTGTATACATCCCAAGCTTTGGAACTATATTGAAATTAGATTTTTCACTATTAAGAGTTCAGATGATTTTTGTGTGTGTGATCCAGCATGCACTGATGTATGGCTTACATCAGGAAAACAAGCCATCCTTGTTTGATATATTTGGCATCTTTTTATATGCACCCACAATAGTCCAAAGTGCAATCATGTAAACTACAATACCCATGACCCCAAACATGCCTCTTGCCAGCATTTATTATTTAAAGGTTTATGTACGGTTTTAATGGAGGTGCTGAATGTGCCCATTTACGTTCTCTGTGGTCAGATTCAAGCTGATGCATTTTCTTCAGCAAAATAAACAGGTACAGTCATGTGACAATGAACATAGGCAACTTGCTGTCATTGAGTTGGCCATGAACGTAATGAACAATGACCATGTATACCAAAGAATTTTAGACTCTGAGCCCATCTGTCTAAAAGCTAAAGTTTTGGGTCTTGCAACAGAACAATGAACACAAGCACACCATTAAATCTACAACAGAATGTCTGAATAAGAACAGAATCGAGGTTTTGCAATGGCTCTGTCAAAGTGTCAACTGGATTTAAAAGCTGTGGCAGAACCTTAAGAGTGTTGTGCATAAACAAATGCCCACAAACCTCAACGAACTAAAACAATGTTTCGAAATTTCTCCACAATGATTTAAGAAACTGATAAAGTCATAGAAAATATACAAAACAAGTTGTTCCTGCTTAGAGTGGTTCTACAAGCTTTTGAATCATTAGGTGCAGTTTTCCAGTTTTAGGTTGATTTTTGTAAAAGGTGTAATTTATTGTTGCCCGTCTGAGGTTGTATTTACTTCATTTTAAAACATGATAAGGACCAGATGACTTTTATTATGATCTGATACATAAAACCATAGAATTCATAGAGGGTGTACTTTCACTTTCACACAACTGTAGATCTTGATCATTTGATCCCAAACGGAGTGTCTTGGACTTCCTTCTATATATTTCTAACACACAGAAACCTGCCTGCTTATAGCCATTATTCTGTAGGTGTCGGAGTTTCATAACAAATAAGCACCTGCAAAAACCCAAAGCATAGCACCAAGAGTACTATTTTCATTGTATGGTGAGGCAGTTCATATGACATTAAACTTTAGACCTGTTTAGTGTGCTTCTGGCCACAGATATTTTGTCAATTGCTTTTAGACATCTGCTGATAAATACCACTACATGTCTGTCCAAAACTTTAGCAGGGACTTACAACATTTCTCCCGTCCAAGGGATCTGACTGTGCAAGAAGGTATATTGGCAGTGTGATTTTAACCTCAAGTATAAAGCCACAATGAAGACATTCTAACACTAAGTCTGATTTATGATCTGATTCGTGATATAACTAGCTACTGCTTTGAGAACTTGCTCTCCAAGTGATCTGAACTGCACGGGTTGTGCAAGCTGCCCCTATGCTCCTCCTTTTTTCTTAAACAATAAGTATAAGAAATAGGTTACTTTTACAGCATCTTTTGTAAAATTAAAACGTGTTATCACACTTTAGAAAATTAATCTAAATGGTATAAATGGGAATTTCACCCGACTCTCCCTCTTTGACAGTGATTCATCCCTTGAAAGTGATTTCAAATTTCAACAAGCACAATCTAAAACAATAATTTCTATTCATGATGTGCAACAGATATTATCAATAAAAAGTATGAGTACAATGCTTTTATCTCTCCCATTAGATATTCTGTGCTCCATCCTTTGATGACAAAATCTTGGAAGTAGTAGCTGTGTTTGGGAGTATGCAAATGGCTGTATCCAGAGTGATCAAGCTCCAGCATCACCGTATTGCACAGGTACACTTTAAAAACATAACTTCAAAATGTCAGATAAGATTTGAAATAATTCTCCAGACTGTACTGAAATACTCATATGCTGTCAAAATTCGATCGTGTTATAGTGCCGAACAGTGAAGATTACCATCCTAGGAGATGAAGGGGTGCCTATTCAAGTGGATGGAGAAGCCTGGATCCAGCCTCCTGGAGTAATTAAGATCCAGCACAAGAATAGAGCCCAGATGCTGACCAGAGATAGAGTAAGTGACAGTGAGCAGGTTCAGACTGAAAAAAAAAAAACTCAGGTTCTGCTGCTTGCAGTCTAATTTCTTGCTTTTTTTTCCCTACAGGCATTTGAGAACACTCTAAAGTCCTGGGAGGACAAGTTGAAGTATGACAAGCCTCCACTGAGGCCACACCTGTACTCGCAGCACTCTGTAGACTTAGCCACTGAGGAGGAAGCTTCACTTGTGCAGATGTGTGCGCGTGCAGCAGAGGAGCTCATCACCAGGATCTGTGAGGCCGCCAAGACGAACGGACTTTTAGAACAAGAGCTTGCTCATGCTGTCAATGCTGCATCTCACGCCATCAACAAAACTCATCCGAAGTTCCCTGAGGTGAGGTAGCAGTTTAATATAAAACATGCAAACCACTAATCATAATAAAAACTTATGCACATTTGACTGAAGATGTGTTTTAATATAATCCGCTGTATGTGTTTTGTTTAGAGTCTGACAAGGAACACAGCCATTGAGGTGACCAGCACCGTGAAGGCTCTGCACAACGAGACTGAATCGCTTCTAGTGGGACGAGTGTCATTGGTTAGGCAATATTGAAAGTTCAGTGCTTACATCTTATTTCTACATGGTCATTGCAGTCTATGACTGTAATGTTAGGTCCTGTTTCATTTTGTGGGATTGTGTCTGTACAGCAACTTGACCCTCCTGATGAGGAGTTATTGTCCAGTGCTTTGCAGTGTGTTGAGGTGGAGTTGGGCAAGCTGGCTGAGATCCCATGGCTTTACTATATTCTCCAGCCCAATGATGAGGAGGTGAGCCCAGCTTATTATTGAGTATGTAGAACAGTGGTCCCCAACCCCCAAGCTGTGAACCAGCACCGGTCCGTGGGTCAATTGGTACCGGGCCGCACAAAAAGAATGCATAACTTACATTATTTCCATTTTATTGCATGTCATGATGCGTTCTACCTTCTTAAAGGGGCTGCTCCGGCCGCTAACACGATACATTACCGCTAAATTCAAAACCCCAAGCTGGCAAAAAGAACAAAAACAACCCCGTGGATTTACATTTATTATCATATTTAGAAAATGCCAGTTTTTATGCCGGTCGTATAATTTTATTTAGTTGTATTTATCCGCCACACCTTAAAGGCCGATCCGTGAAAATATTGTCTGTGGCGCAAAAAATGTTGGGGACCACTGATGTAGAACAAACTCTAGGCATGTGATGTGTAATAGTGTGAGACAGATTGCAGCATACACCATCATTCAGCACATTTTTACTATTACGCGCATGTCCATCACTAACATATCCATTACCAATACGCTCAACACCCATAAGTAACGTACACATCACATGCATGTCCTTCACCAACTGTGGTGGATGAAGTATATAAAGCATGTACTTGAGTAAAAGTAGAGATACACTTTGTAAAATATTACTCCAGTAAAAGTAAAAGTGCTCCTATTAAATGTTTACTTGAGTAAAAGTACAGAATTATTGGCTTTCAAATGTACTTAAATATCCAAACTACTATGACTTTTTATGGCTATAATGTTCCTATTATCATTTTTATTACAAGACTCTTTGCTTAATCACAGTTTGTTTGAAAAGACTCTTAATGTTACTCTTAACACAACAATAAGTTAAACACTAATTGATATCTATTAAAATTATCATTGGCCCAAAACCTTCTTTTTTAACTACTTCAAAAAAATTGCACTAATAAGGCCACGTGTGCTGTAATAAGTTAAAGTCAGGAGTTTTTTCCATCATTTATTCCCCTCAAATTGTTCAAAACAGAGTGTGCAGTCTACACTGTTTGATGGCTTGCTGCTTGTTTGAAGAGTTCAATTTTTTTCCACTCGTAAATAAAAAGGAACGACTGATTTCACAAAATGTAGTTGAGTAAAAAGTCTATTTGACTTTGAAATGAAGTTAAAGTCTCCCCAAATGAAAATGTACTTCCTTACTGTCCACCAGTGTTCACCAATATGTCCGGCTCGACCGGTGCCAACATTCCATACCTGTCCATCACCCATATGTTCAAACATGCCTGTCATGCCACCACATGCTCAATGTGTCCATAGTAACATCAGAAAACACACACATCACCAGTCCATCACCAGCATGCTCAACATTTAAAAGACCAACATCTTCAAAACTAAAATGCCCATTACCAACATGCACATAATCATATTAAACATGCTTTCCCAACACCAAAATACTAAACACCCACATTCAGAAACATTTACTTGAATTGTATGTTTGTGATAGGACCACTCTCTGGAGTATGGCAAGAGAAACAGCCGAAGTGGCATGTTCCGTATTGTGCCAAAGTTCAAGAAAGAGAAAGCACTAAAGAAGTCCAGCCCACAGTCAGGTAAGATTTTGTGATGCTCTGAAATTAAACACACCAAGAATTTCATAGCTGGACATTAGGAGTTGGCATTTTTTAACCATAAGGTTGCCCGATTGCGGTTTGCACTTGAGAGGAATAACATAGCCCTATTTACCAATGCCACAGTTCAGAGTGAAATAATTATGTGGCTGACCTTTTGAATCCATCACGGCAGTGCTGTGAGGCATGTTTGATGCCATAGACCTTCATGTAGCATCTGTAACCCCCCACCCCCCTTCCAAGAGTTCTTTGTTCTGTGACGTCCTCAATACAACCCAACCATCCATGAGCATCCTGCACCTCCTTTGTACATGATTGTTGTCCTGTGAGTCAGATACAGTCTCATGTGTCCACACGTGAACAGCAGGCACAAACCGCTAGGACAAAGAAGTTCATGAAAGGAAAACCATTAACATGCATCCACAAATAAATCAGAAATCCTATTTCGAGTAGTTTTAGGTTGAAATGTATGAATTGGGAATGGTCAGTTAGGTAGCACTTCTCAACAATTGAAAATGTTCAAAACAGTTTTATGGATTCTAGGAGGCTGTAAAGATTATAAATCATTGCTTACAATTAAAAGAAATGGCCCCTGGGTGTTTCTGAGGATGATGTCAGCGTTTAAGCTTAACGATGTCTATCTGACGCATGGCTTTCGGCCTGTACATGAACAAGTGAATGGCTGGATGGAAGAGGACAGTTGAAACCATGGTTCAGGGTCCAGAGATAGATCATCAGGGTGCATAGGCTTAAACCTCCCATCCTCCCTGCTTTCTCTCTCTCTCTCTCTCTCTCTTGTTCTTTCTCTCTTCTGCTGTCTCTTGTGTCTGCTCTGAATGCAGTGGTGAATGTCTCACTCTGATAACCTGCATGCGAGAAATGACCCTCTGGATGTGTGCCAGTGACCAGAGACTTCGTACCAAACCAAAACCTGTTTAACCCTCTTTTAGCCAGCTGCTGCCGCCACTCCTTTCTGTCTCTTCTCTTTCTGTTTTTGATTCCTTCCTCCCTGTGTGGTTGTTGTTGTTGTTGTTGTTTTGTTTTATTTTGTTGTACCTCGGCCCCCATGACTCCGTTTGCTCATGTCCTTCGCGGCGTGTCCGGGGCTTGGAGACTGAAGGGGCCTTGTTGCTCTTGACTTGTGTAGTTCAGAGGTGGGGCACTGAGGAAGTGGGCGCCTGGCTGGAGCAGCTCAGCTTGGGGGAATACAAAGACACCTTCATCCGCCACGACATCCGCGGCTCCGAGCTCCTTCACCTGGAGAGGAGGGACCTGAAGGTATACACACATGCCCCTTTCGTGCCTCACAATGTTCCTCAGAATAAGCAGAACTTTATCTCTCTCCCTTTAGCTTTCACTGACTCTGTCTCTGTATCTTTTCTGTCCTTTTTACCTGACCCTGTTTGCTGTTTCGTGCTGCACTGCTCTGCTTGGCTTCCTTTGTGCGAGTGTCGTTTGAAACTGGAACCTACTTACATGCTAACTAACTGTTTGTGGCCCTGCCATGATAGAGCTTTGGAAAATGTTGGGATTAGAATAGAGTCAGTGAGAGGTGAAAAGGTGGAGAGGGGAGATCCGCTCACACTGAGGGCATCTAAATAGAGTGACTGCACCTGCAGCATGGTGTGACACATGCATCAGCTCGTGTTGTGTGTTATAGACACATTAGTTCACTGGTGTCGGTCGCTAAGAGTAAATGAGCATGCATTTGTTTGTATTTCCTGAGTACAACAAGGCGTCCGTGTGCGAGAGTGTGAGTATATGTGTGTGTCTGTCCGTTGGTGTGTGTGTGTCACATGGCAGGAACAAGAAGAGATTCGATTCAATGAATCAAACAAGTGCAAATCTGCTGCTAAATACAATCGCACAGCCACATAATATGCTCCTAAATGAATAAACCAGTATCTAAAAAACCCACCATTGACCATATTCCCATCATTGTATTTTCCTATCATTTGCACTTGTTGAGTATATTATGGTTTCATACGTGTATTGTCTCAGATGTCACATAAATCACACTTAGCAGAACTGCGCAAAAAGACAAGTCTTGTGTGTATCACTTAAACATCCACTACTTAAAACCTCATCTGCAACCTGGCTTCTCCAATGTTGTTTCTGTAGCATTAATTGTACGTTTATTATTTGTGGTGAATGTGTCAACAGTCTTAATGATAATATATGACATATGTTGTAGCCTTGAAAAAAATTACGTATTTCTTCACCAGACTTCCAGCAAACGGACAAAAACAACCAAAATGTTTTGTCTATTCGTACACTGGGGGAAAAAAACTTCACAGAATACAGCTGCAGTCACATGACCAATATTATATAGTCATTCCAGAATAAAACGCCTGGAAATGGTGAAATGCATCAATTTAGTATTTGGTCTTTTTCTCTTATTTCAGGTCAGAGATTTTTCACATCCCATGTGTTGACAAACCAGTAAAAAAATGTTTGCTATTATTGTTGCTTGTTTAGGGTGAAAAATTATATTATTCATAAATATTTTAAGCTCTGATACCAGCAAATTTGTTATTTGTATGAAGCCTTTTACCAAATGAATGGTAGTTTAAAAGTGTTCAGATTTTGCTTTCGTAAAGGAGGGAGCATTGCCATGTAGTTTTGCCAATACATTGTATTTTTAAGTACAAATTCATTCAGTCATGAACATATAGATTTAGTTTTTTAGATCATTTTTAACCTGTTCTCAAAGCATGAATAATTTGACGTGGTTAAATGTGTATGTACACACCAACCTAAATAGATCTCCTTTATTTTAAATAAAATAAAAAGTGCTACTCTGAGAAATTGATGTTCTTTCTTTGCTGTACATGTAATTCACAAACTGCAAATATGCCATTATTATTTGCACAGGATCTGGGGATCTCGAAGGTGGGTCATATGAAGAGAATTCTCCAGGGAACTAAAGAGCTGGCCAAGAGTGCCATGGTGGACCTGTGAGGCTCAAGGAGTCCTTTCCTTCAGGAGAAGTGAACATTTTACACAGCTGCATTGTCTGGATGAGCTCGGTAACGAGGGGGGGGCTTTAGAGTACCTGCGAATGTGTTGTTTTAGTACGCGTGCTGGTGCCAAAAGAATCGTAGTGGTTGAATATTTTCAGGAGGTTGTTCGATTTACAAAAACAAAAACGGAGAAAAAAAAAAAAAGCCATTTCTTATTGCATTGATGGCACAATCAGGTATGCAAACTCTCATTGCAGAGGCAACTTCTGGCATCTTAAAAAGAGTCAAGTAGCAAAACAGGACTTCCATAAAGTGTTCACTGTGGGTGAAGCAAGGCCGGGTAATAGCTTGCTGGCGTTTCGCCTTGTGGTGGATGGCTACAGTAGGACCGAGACGTGATGTGTCAGCAATATTCTTCTTTCGACAGCACTGTTTACATTTTAAGGAGACAGGAAAATGGCTGCTGAAGAGTTGCACTCAAATTGCATAGCAAATGGTTTTTCAGGCCGGGAAGCAAGTCGAGTGAGCAGTGACATTCTGATGCATGTTGAATTTGCTTGATTTTTGGATATCTATTTCACTGCATGATTAGTGTCGTTTTTTTTTTTATTTTATTATTATTATTATTATTATTGTACAAAACTAACACTTGAACAAGTTTTATATGACTTTAGTATGATGCCATTTGTTACTACTGAAGCATCCATGTGGTCTTATTAGACTGCTGTTTCATTTCTATATATTTGTTTGCATGAGACTTTCGTGTCAAAGAGCAGTATTTATTGTAAAAGTGTGCTTTATTGTAGGATTTCTTTTCAGTTAGGACAGAAATATCAGTTCTTTAAAGATATCAGTAGAGACAAGTACAGTGAATGCGCCCCATGCTTTTCTTTTCTTTTTTTTTTTTACTAATTTGCTTTAGTTTGCATTAGTATGCAAATTCAAAACAAATCGTTCATTTTAAATATCAGATTATTAGCGTGGAAATTAAGATATGAAATAACGGAGTCACTTCTCTGCATTTTGACTGTAGGCCTATTTGGAACATTTAGGTATTTTGCTTGCAATAAGAATCATGTGTTGGTCATAAGATATTGCAGTTGATCTGCAACTTTGCCTAAGTTTCTCATAATTCCTCCAACTAAGGATAAGTTTGATAAGACACCCAGATTTAAATTGTATTAAGTTGTTGGCATTACAGGGTAAACATGCATAAGTGAGGTTTTTGTTGGTTAATATATGCACTGTAAATATGTTGAAACAGTCTCTACTGTTAATTCCAGTTGTAAGGAAATGGTTTGTATAGATTAATTTTAGCACGTTATATAGAGCTTACACATTTGATGGTGTATAATGCACCATAAATACAGATGTGATTTATAATAATGTTTAGTAATCACCTTTATATGTTAAATGCTGTTGTATTCTATTGAAGGTGCAATATTGTATTTATTTTGATACATTTTCTTCTCTATGAAGCTTTATGTGATTTTTTTTTTCCACACAAAAAAAAAGAAATCAATTCATGCACTCGTTATTTTAGATATTTTAGTTTAAGGTGGGCTTGTGGACATGCCATATTCTCTCCAAATTCATAAAATCTTCCTTAAGCAAGTCGTCGGTTCACTCTATTCAATTGTGCTTCCAGGATAATTCGTTAGACAACTGGATGTTCTATTAGACTCACTATGGAACTAGCAGAATTGCCTGCTGTGCCTCTTTTATTTTCATTTTAACAGAGATGTTCATTCTCCACCTTCAGTCATGTCATTTATTAACTTCATGTTGGTTCCTCCTGGGGTGTATGTCATATTAAAGATTTACTATAGGGGGCGGCAGAGCACTTCGTGTGGGTTTAGGTAAACTTTCGATTCCTAAAAATACTTAAAAATAATAATAGAATTACTTATATATTCTCAAAGTGATTTTTGATTAAGAATTGAGTGTGCATTCAATAACTTTACACTCTGTATGAAGATACATTTAAAAGGCAATTTATGTAAATTCTATAGACATATAGTCAAATATCCAGAAATTAAAAAGAAAAATAGCAGTACAGCTGGATGTCACATTAAAAATGTCATTTAAACATGTCCATCCAGTTGACTGCAGATTAGATGACTTGCTTCCTCTGCTGAACTGTTGTTGTCTCAAACAAACTGTACTGTGTTCAGAACCTCTAGAACAGGGGTCACCAACGTGGTGCCCGCAAGAACCACATGGGTAGACTGCGGGCCTTTTCTAAAAAATAGCTGTTTTCTACTTTGTTAAATCATTGTTGATAATTATTATGAGAAATCATTAACATGATCAGTGTCTTCACATAGATGAATATTATTAATTATTAATAATAACATATAATAAAAGTTAAATTGAGCAAATTTGTTATTTCAGATCAAACTGAAAACTGTGTGTATCAAACTGGTAGCCCTTCACATTAATTGGTACCCAAGAATTAGCTCTTAGTTTCAAAAAGGCTGGTGAACCCTGCTCTAGAATATGAGGGTTAAAGAGTGTAGAAAACCATCAGGATTTATTAGGAGAGTAAGGAGGAGGCCTGATCAGTGTGCTTCTAATTTGAACCAACATGGTTATTTTTGGGTCATATAATTCATCACGCTACACAGTTTCCTCATGAGTTCTTTAACTTTCTAAAGGTTTTCTACTCTAACTTTTTCAAAAGAAACCCCTCTTTCGTAAGTTTCAGTGTAGAGCCTTTCTCAACAGGGTCAAACCCCAAAGAACTCTTTAGGGTGCTAATGGAAACAAATTTTTTTTGTTCCAAAGCATGTCACTTGTTATATTAGTGAATATAGTGTTTCTTTTATTTTCACTCTTCATAAACAAATATGCATTGCCATTAAAGGAGTTAAAGACAATGAGAACGTGATTTAACCCACACTGATCTTAGGTCTTGGGTCCAGTGATGCAAGTGCATGTGATCAGCTGACTGCATTCCTCTAGAAACTACCACAGTGCAGTGTTAACATTGTGTAGTGCCATACATGCTAAGATTCCTGTTATAGTCTTATGACCTCTGAATATAGCACCTTTGCAAATTAGTGAACTGATTGCTCCAGAAATTGGCCTTAGAGATTTACCTTTTCTCAACTGTAGCAGGTTAACTGACCTCAGAATAACAGTGCCTCGTACGTGGTTTCATTTGCATTCATTTTCCCCAAGTGCAGTCTTCCTCTCAAACTGCAGTTACTTCGTGTGCACACGTTCATGTGTATCTTGTCTCTTAGCAGGCTCTAACGAGCGTATCCACGAGACTGAGCTTGTTTTTGATAAGACTTGGGCTTATCTATAGATGGTGTACATAAAGCTGTATACTGCCTGACTCTTTTTTTTTTTCTTTTTTTCGAAACCCAATTCAGACAAGACCTTTTTTATAGCATGACTGCTTTAACGCATATCGCTGACATGATGAGAAGTGCGATGTGAGTTTCATTTGTTTACGTTGTGTTTACAATGGCACAGTTTCATTTGTAAAACTATGTGTATAGCTATATACAACATTTGCATATTTATTAAGATTAAAGAAATGTGTATGTGTTTTCACCATTGGGATATAATGTTACAGTAGTCACTTGTATTGATTCTGGATGATCTTTTTTGGTAAAGTAGTTGGTAATTTTTATGACTACTGAGTGACTGTTTTCTGTGCCTTTTTATCGTAGGTGCATGATTAACTATTTATTACAATATGAAAGTCACTGAGATGTGTATTTTTGTATCCTGATTGAATAAATGTCTCAATTTTGTTGTACATTTTGAAGTGGTAAAATGGTGCCACTTAATATCTTACTTCTTCAATAAAACTGAATGCATACACAATGTATGGTGTCATGTTCAGTCTGATATCTTTCTTGAGTTGTCCAGTTTTTGAAGTATTGAAATTAATATGTACAACTAAAAATCTTATCATATAAAATTCATCTTCAGAAGTATGCAGAATGTAAAAGCAAAATGTTTTTGGGTTAATTAGTCTAATGTTACACTGAAAAAAAAGGGGGGAAAAGAAATAGAACGAATCGCTGCTACATATTTATATCAAATTGAAATATTAAGACTGCTTAAGAGTTGGGTAAATTTAAAAAAGTAGGAAAAATAAGGATTGTTTTCTCTCATATTTTTGTGTACTCTTATGCTAATTGGCCGTATGCAGTTTTCTATTCACCAATTTTTACAAAAGGTGCCAATAATTTAGGAGCAGACTACTGAGTTTGTTTACAAATCTATATACTATAGAGTTAACATTACAATGTAGCCATTTTTCATTACATGTTTACAGTACATTTTTGCTCGTAAGAAATAAAATAATTTAGTATTAAATAAAATTCCCTATTTGATATTTATCATTATAATCTATATTTGTTACATAATTACTGATTTAATAGTAGTTGCAGTATGACTTCTTTGCCTATATGCTGTTTAAATAGTGGCAAGGTGCAGAGAAACTAGAGTCTGTGAGGCTCTAACATTTAATTACATATAAAATCTCCCAAAAAAGTTTTTATTTATTTATTTATTTATTTTAAGAAAAGCAGGTTAGAAACTGAAGTTATCAAAAGGAACAGCAATAGAAATATCTATTTCTGTCCCAAAATATTATAATTTAACCACATTCAGGTTCCAAAATGTAAATGTTTAGTATTAAACAAGTTTTTTTATAATAATTTAGTAATGTTTGTTTAAAATTATATTTTTTATATATATATATATATATATATATATATATATACAGTGCCCTCCACAATTATTGGCACCCCTGTTTAAGATGTGGTCGTGGACTTCAAAAAATTCTCCTTTTTTTTTAAAACAACATAGAACCCAAATGCAAAAAAAAGAGAAAAATCCAACCTTTTATTTAAGTACATAACTTTGGTGGTAAAAAAAATCACACATTTATAAAAAAAAAAAAACTTGAAATCATCTGTGCCACAATTATTGGCACCCCTGATGTTAATACTTTGTACAACCTCCTTTTGCCAACAAGACAGCACTTAATCTCCTCCTATAACATTTCACAAGATTGGAGAACACAGAGAGAGGATTTTGACCATTCTTCTTTGCACAATCTTTCTAGATCATCCAGTGTCCTGGGTCCTCTCTTATGCACTCTTCTCTTTAGCTCGCCCCACAGGTTTTCGATTGGGTTGAGGTCTGGGGACTGAGATGGCCATGGGAGGACCTTGAGTTTGTGACTGTTGAACCACTTTTGTGTAGATTTTGCCACATGTTTTGGATCATTATCCTGCTGAAAGACCCAATGACGACCCATCTTCAGCTTTCTGGCAGAGGCCATCAGGTTTTTATTTAAAATATCCTGGTACTTCAAAGCGTTCATAATGCCATGCACCCTAACAAGGTTCCCAGGGCCTTTGGAAGAGAAACAGGCCCACAGCATCACAGATCCTCCACCATACTTCACGGTGGGCATGAGGTGCTTTTCGGCATACTCATCTTTTGTTTTACGCCAGACCCACTTAGAGTGTTTGTTGCCAAAAAGCTCAATCTTAGTCTCATCTGACCAAAGCACACGATCCCAGTTGAAGTCCCAGTACCGCTTAGCAAACTCCAGGCGTTTACGTTTGTGAGTGTTAGTGAGAAAAGGCTTTTTCCTTGCATGCCTCCCAAACAGCTTGTTGGCATGTAGAGAGCGTCTGATGGTTGTTTTGGAGACTCTGTGACCCCAAGATGCCACTCTTTGATGCAATTCTGTGACGGTGAGCTTGGGAAATTTTTTTACTTCTCTTACCATCCTCCTCACTGTGCGTTGTGGCAAGATAAACTTGGGACCTCTTCCAGCCTTGTTTGTCACTGTTCCAGTTGTTTTAAACTCCTTAATGATTCCTCTGACTGTAGATACCGGCAAGTTAAGGTGAGTGGCTATTTTCTTGTAGCCATTGCCTGACTTATGAAGGTCGACACACTTGAATGGTGTGTTCTCTTGTCTTTGCCATGTTGACAAATGGGTAAGAGAATTAGGCCTCTGTGTCACGTCATATTTATACCCCAGGAAACAGGAAATCATGAATTACTAATTAAAAGTCCCTAGATACCCTGACCAACCTTAGCAACTACAGAAAATATATTAAAAAAAAATTTTATTTTTCAGAGGAATTGTTAGGGGTGCCAATAATTGTGGGACACATGATTTCAAGTTTTTTTTATTTTTCTAAATGTATGATTTTTTTTACCACCAAAGTTATGTACTTAAATGAAAGGTTGGATTTTTCTTTTTTGCATTTGGGTTCTATGTTGTTTTAAAAAAGGAGAATTTTTAGAAGTCCACGACCACATCTTAAACAGGGGTGCCAATAATTGTGGAGGGCACTGTATATATATATATATATATATATATATATATATATATATATATATATATATATATATATATATACAGGAGTGCAGAATTATTAGGCAAATGAGTATTTTGACCACATCATCCTCGTTATGCATGTTGTCTTACTCCAAGCTGTATAGGCTGGAAAGCCTACTACCAATTAAGCATATTAGGTGATGTGCATCTCTGTAATGAGAAGGGTGTGGTCTAATGACATCAACACCCTATATCAGGTGTGCATAATTATTAGGCAACTTCCTTTCCTTTGGCAAAATGGGTCAAAAGAAGGACTTGACAGGCTCAGAAAAGTCAAAAATAGTGAGATATATTGCAGAGGGATGCAGCAGTCTTAAAATAGCCAAGCTTCTGAAGCGTGATCATCGAACAATCAAGCGTTTCATTCAAAATAGTCGACAGGGTCGCAAGAAGCGTGTGGAAAACCAAGGCGCAAAATAACTGCCCGTGAACTGAGAAAAGTCAAGCGTGCAGCTGCCAAGATGCCACTTGCCACCAGTTTGGCCATATTTCAGAGCTGCAACATCACTGAGTGCCCAAAAGCACAAGGTGTGCAATACTCAGAGACATGGCCAAGGTAAGAAAGGCAGAAAGTCGACCACCACTGAACAAGACACACAAGCTGAAACGTCAAGACTGGGCCAAGAAATATCTCAAGACTGATTTTTCTAAGGTTTTATGGACTGATGAAATGAGAGTGAGTCTTGATGGGCCAGATGGATGGGCCCGTGGCTGGATTGGTAAAGGGCAGAGAGCTCCAGTCCGACTCAGACGCCAGCAAGGTGGAGGTGGAGTACTGGTTTGGGCTGGTATCATCAAAGATGAGCTTGTGGGGCCTTTTCGGGTTGAGGATGGAGTCAAGCTGAACTCCCAGTCCTACTGCCAGTTTCTGGAAGACACCTTCTTCAAGCAGTGGTACAGGAAGAAGTCTGCATCCTTCAAGAAAACATGATTTTCATGCAGGACAATGCTCCATCACACACGCCCAAGTACTCCACAGCGTGGCTGGCAAGAAAGGGTATAAAAGAAGAAAATCTAATGATATGGCCTCCTTGTTCACCTGATCTGAACCCCATTGAGAACCTGTGGTCCATCATCAAATGTGCGATTTACAAGGAGGGAAAACAGTACACCTCTCTGAACAGTGTCTGGGAGGCTGTGGTTGCTGCTGCACGCAATGTTGATGGTGAACAGATCAAAACACTGACAGAATCCATGGATGGCAGGCTTTTGAGTGTCCTTGCAAAGAAAGGTGGCTATATTGGTCACTGATTTGTTTTTGTTTGGTTTTTGAATGTCAGAAATGTATATTTGTGAATGTTGAGATGTTATATTGGTTTCACTGGTAAAATAAATAATTGAAATGGGTATGAATTTGTTTTTGTTGTTGCCTAATAATTATGCACAGTAATAGTCACCTGCACACACAGATATCCCCTAAAATAGCTAAAACTAAAACTACTTCCAAAAATATTCAGCTTTGATATTAATGAGTTTTTGTGTTCATTGAGAACATGGTTGTTGTTCAAATTAATCCTCAAATAAAATTAATCCTCAAAATACAACTTGCCTAATAATTCTGCACTCCTGTATATATATATATATATATATATATATATATATATATATATATATATATATATATATATATATATACACACACACACACACACACACACACACACACACACACACACACACACACACACACACACACACACACACTGGGGCAAATAAGTATTTGATACACTGATGAAGTTTTCCACTTACAAAAAATGAAGAGATCTGTAATTTTCATTGTAGGTACAACTCAACTGTGAGAATGTAAAAACAGAATCTAAAAAAATCTAAAACAAAATCCAGAAAATCACATTGTATGATTTTCAAATAATTTATTTTTAATTTTATTGCATGAAATAAGTATTTGATACAATAGAAAAATAGAACTCAATATCTGGTACAGAAACCTTTGTTTACACTTACAGAGGTCAGACGTTTCCTGTAGTTCTTGAACAGGTTTGCACACACTCCAGCAGGGATTTTGGCCCACTCCTCCATAGAGGTCTTCTCCAGATCTTACAGGTTTTGGAGTTTCAGCTCCCTCCATAGATTTCTATTGGGTTCAGGTCTGGAGACTGACTAGGCCACTCCAGGACCTTGAAATGCTTCTTACGGAGACACTCCTTAGTTGCCCTGGCTGTGTGTTTGGGGTCCTGGTCATGCTGGAAGACCCAGCCACGACCCATCTTCAATGCTCTTACTGAGGGAAGGAGGTTGTTTCTCAAAATCTTGCGATAGATAGCCCCATCCATACGGTGCTGTCGTCCTGTCCCCTTTGCAGAAAAGCACCCCCAAAGCTTGATGCTTCACGGTTGGGATGGTGTTCTTGGGATTGTACTCATCCTTTCTTTTTTCTTCAAACACGGCTAATGTAGTTTATACCAAATAGTTCTATTTTTGTCTTATCTGACCACATGACCTTCTCCCATGCCTCCTCTAGATTATCCAAGGTTTTATGGACTGATGAAATGAGAGTGAGTCTTGATGGGCCAGATGGATGGGCCCGTGGCTGGATTGGTAAAGGGCAGAGAGCTCCAGTCCGACTCAGACGCCAGCAAGGTGGAGGTGGAGTACTGGTTTGGGCTGGTATCATCAAAGATGAGCTTGTGGGGCCTTTTCGGGTTGAGGATGGAGTCAAGCTGAACTCCCAGTCCTACTGCCAGTTTCTGGAAGACACCTTCTTCAAGCAGTGGTACAGGAAGAAGTCTGCATCCTTCAAGAAAACATGATTTTCATGCAGGACAATGCTCCATCACACACGCCCAAGTACTCCACAGCGTGGCTGGCAAGAAAGGGTATAAAAGAAGAAAATCTAATGATATGGCCTCCTTGTTCACCTGATCTGAACCCCATTGAGAACCTGTGGTCCATCATCAAATGTGCGATTTACAAGGAGGGAAAACAGTACACCTCTCTGAACAGTGTCTGGGAGGCTGTGGTTGCTGCTGCACGCAATGTTGATGGTGAACAGATCAAAACACTGACAGAATCCATGGATGGCAGGCTTTTGAGTGTCCTTGCAAAGAAAGGTGGCTATATTGGTCACTGATTTGTTTTTGTTTGGTTTTTGAATGTCAGAAATGTATATTTGTGAATGTTGAGATGTTATATTGGTTTCACTGGTAAAATAAATAATTGAAATGGGTATGAATTTGTTTTTGTTGTTGCCTAATAATTATGCACAGTAATAGTCACCTGCACACACAGATATCCCCTAAAATAGCTAAAACTAAAACTACTTCCAAAAATATTCAGCTTTGATATTAATGAGTTTTTGTGTTCATTGAGAACATGGTTGTTGTTCAAATTAATCCTCAAATAAAATTAATCCTCAAAATACAACTTGCCTAATAATTCTGCACTCCTGTATATATATATATATATATATATATATATATATATATATATATATATATATATATATATATATATACACACACACACACACACACACACACACACACACACACACACACACACACACACACACACACACACACACTGGGGCAAATAAGTATTTGATACACTGATGAAGTTTTCCACTTACAAAAATGAAGAGATCTGTAATTTTCATTGTAGGTACAACTCAACTGTGAGAATGTAAAACAGAATCTAAAAAAATCTAAAACAAAATCCAGAAAATCACATTGTATGATTTTCAAATAATTTATTTTTAATTTTATTGCATGAAATAAGTATTTGATACAATAGAAAAATAGAACTCAATATCTGGTACAGAAACCTTTGTTTACACTTACAGAGGTCAGACGTTTCCTGTAGTTCTTGAACAGGTTTGCACACACTCCAGCAGGGATTTTGGCCCACTCCTCCATAGAGGTCTTCTCCAGATCTTACAGGTTTTGGAGTTTCAGCTCCCTCCATAGATTTCTATTGGGTTCAGGTCTGGAGACTGACTAGGCCACTCCAGGACCTTGAAATGCTTCTTACGGAGACACTCCTTAGTTGCCCTGGCTGTGTGTTTGGGGTCCTGGTCATGCTGGAAGACCCAGCCACGACCCATCTTCAATGCTCTTACTGAGGGAAGGAGGTTGTTTCTCAAAATCTTGCGATAGATAGCCCCATCCATACGGTGCTGTCGTCCTGTCCCCTTTGCAGAAAAGCACCCCCAAAGCTTGATGCTTCACGGTTGGGATGGTGTTCTTGGGATTGTACTCATCCTTTCTTTTTTCTTCAAACACGGCTAATGTAGTTTATACCAAATAGTTCTATTTTTGTCTTATCTGACCACATGACCTTCTCCCATGCCTCCTCTAGATTATCCAGATGGTCTTTGACAAACTTCAGGTGGGCTTGGACATGTGCTGGCTTAAGCAGGGGGACCTTGCACGTGCTGAAGGATTTTAATGCATGACGGTGTAGTGTGTTACTAATGGTAAGAGAGACATGAGACTGAAGCTCTCTTAGGATCACTGATACCCCACGAGGGGAGATCTTGCATGGAGCCTCAGTCCGAAGGAGATCATCTTGAATTTCTTCCATTTTCTAATAATTGCACCAACAGTTGCCTTCTCACCAAGCTGTTTGCCTATTGACTTGTAGCCCATCCCAGCCTTGTGCAGGTCTACATTTTTGTCCCTAGTGTCCTTAGACAGCTTTGGTCTTTCCCATAGTGGAGAGGTTGGAGTCTGATTGACTGAGTGTGTGGACAGATGTCTTTTATGCAGGTAATGAGATCAAACAGGTGCAATTATTACAGGTAATGAGTGGGGGATAGAAGGACTTCTTAAAGACAAACTAATGGGTCTGTAAGAGACAGAATTCTTGCTGGTTGGTAGGTGATCAATTAATTATTTCATGCAATAAAATGGAAATTCATTATTAAAAAAAATCATATAATGTGATTTTCTGGATTTTTTTATTTTTGATTTTGTCTCTCACAGTCGAGGTGTACCTATGATGAAAATTACAGGTCTCTCTGTTTTTTGTAAATGGGAAAACTTCGACAGTGTATTAAATACTTTTTTGCCCCACTGTGTGTGTGTGTGTGTGTGTGTATATACAGTGGAACTGCAAGTGTCTATTAAACAAAACGATAGTAGCAGAAACTTTTTTTTTTTTCAAGTTAATAAAAAATACTCAAATTATTTTCACTATTAAATAATTGTATTTTAAATTGTATCTAACAAAAAAGTTTACTAGACCATAATTCTATTTGCCTTTCACATAATTTACCACTAACTGGTCACACACAGCAATGCTTCAATGTTTTTTTCTGTTATAATATATTAAACTAATCAGCTAATAAAAAAACACTGGAATTTGTACAGAAAACACAAGAAACACTTAGCACCTAATGTGAGACTATGGCTCCTTCACATCTGGAGTGGTGCAGAGGAGTGTTTATTAATCCTGCTTGCTTCCAAAGGTATTCTGTAATCTGCCACAGTCTCTCTTCACCAGTCTCCTGCTTATTTTTCAGATTCCTGTCTTTAATCCATAACACTCCCATATACTCCCCCATTAATCCTGCCCATTCCCACAGACTCCCTTCATTAATCCGACCCATTTTTTCAGATTCTTGTCTTTAATCCTGCCCACTCTCAAAGACTCTCTTCATTAATCCTGTTTACACCCACAGACTCCCCCTATTAATCCTGCTCAATCCTACAGATTTCCCCTTATTAATCCTGTCCACTTCTTCAGACTCCCCTCATTAATCATGCCTTCTCTCAGACTACCCTCATTAATCCTGCCAACTCTTTAATCCTGCCCACTCCCACAGACTCCCCTCAATAATCCTGCCCACTCCCACATTCCCCTTAATAATCCTGCCCACTCCCACATACTCCCCCTCATAACTGTGCCCTCTCTCAGACTACCATCATTATTCCTGCCCACGCCCACAGACTCTCCCTTATTAATCCTGCCGACTCCTTCAGACTCCCCTCATTAATCTTGCTTACTTTCACAGTCTCTCCTTACCAGTCATGCCCACTCCCACAGTCTTTCTACAACAGTTCTGCCCATTCTCACAGACTTCTCTCATTAATCTTGCTCACTTTTACAGTTTCTTATTACAGTCATGCCCACTTCCACAGACTCCTCACATTAATCCAGCCAGCTCCCACAGTCTCTCTGCCTACAAAATTGTGCTAATAGATTTACTTGGTTTTATATCCTAAACCAGGGGTCACCAACATGGCCCACAAGGATCACATGAGTAGCCCGTGGGCCTTTTCCAAACATAGCTGTTTCCTACTTTGTTAAATCATTGTTGATAATTATTATGAGAAATCATTAACATGATCAGTGACTTCACATAGATGAATCTCATTAATTATTAATAATAACATATAATAAAAGGAAAATTGAGCAAATTTTTTATTTCAGATCAAACTGAAAACTGTGTAGCTTTCAGTTTCAAAAAGGTTGGTGACCCCTGTCCTAAACTATAAAAAAGTACCAGACATAACACGTAATTCTGTTTCCTGGAAATGAACCATTAAACTAAACAGTGGAGCAGATTCACACCACACAACAGTAAATCCTCTGTGCAGGTGATCACCATGCCATGTCCAAGATGCACCCATGATAATCAGCTCAGTCTTTAGTGAGCAATCTTATCATTATTTACAAAGTACTCACTCCACCGAGTGTTTGATTGTACACTCTTGGTTTTGACTGTCTGCATTGACATGTTTCAGAACTGCTTTAGTTGAATGAAATCTGCGATAAAGAAGAGAGCTCTGGTTAACCTGCTCGATCAGTGACTCTGTGCTCGTCCTGTCAGAGTCGTTGATCTGAGTTTGATTGCTTTGTCCTGTTTGCCTTGTTTTCATGAAGAGGCGGCATACAGAAACATCTAACAGCTTATTGCGTGGCTGTAACATCAAAGGTGAGAGACACTTAGAAAATGGAGTATTTTTTATGACAGTAGCACCAATATAAAATGTGATCTGTATAGACGATGTCGGGGGGGAATCGGGTTGAGATTGTTGAACGATGAACAAGCTTTAGCATGTCTCCTGGTTTGACTCGATGCTAGCTGGCTAAACTAGCTGTGCTGTAATCTGTGCACTGAAATGACATCTTTAGCTGGAGGCTACTAAATTCAGATACATGCTCTGATCAGTGCTTCATGTCATCCTTAACCAGCAGCATTGAATGATTTGTGTGGTTGGTGTCAGTTCAAAGTCTAGATCTGTTCACCAAGTCGCAGTTTGTTTGATACGAAGTCCAGGCGCAAAGCAAAGCATAACGTCTGACACTTACAGGCCTGACATGAACCTCGATCAGCCAGCCGAGATGCACTTACACACACACACACACACACACACACACACACACACACACACACACACACACAAGGTGTCAAATAAAGAAATAAAACTCAATAACACTACTGTTTATCAGTCTGTCTGTTTATCCATTTATCTGCCTTTCTATTTACCTGTCTCAGGTAATGTGATATCTATCTATCTATCTATCTATCTATCTATCTATCTATCTATCTATCTATCTATCAAATACAGCACGTAACATATATAAAAAAAGAATCAAATACAAATATTTGACTGTTTGCCCCATAGATAGATAGATAGATAGATAGATAGATAGATAGATAGATAATATTTAGGCTACAGCTTTTATTTCTTAAATGTCCATATAGCATACTTCTCGTTGTTAATTATTTACGTTACACAATCCTTTCTTCATTCTCTATTCCTTTTTTTAAATGAAACAGACTGTTTCTGATATATATCCATAACTAACATACCCCAGGGCCTCTCCAAGCTTTGGCACTCCTGAGAGACTCGTGCAAAAAGCAATTTTGTGGTTCCCCTTCGCAGCACAGATTTATTCAGATATTAGACACATGATTTAAATGTTTATGACAATATTTTGGCTATTTACTGCAGCCATTAAGCTTTTTTCCATTTCTAAACTTTTCCCTGACCGAACACTTTTTTTTAAATAAAATGTTTGGAATATTATTTGTTTTTCTAAGTACTTGAAATATTACGGCAGGATTAAACACTATAATTTGTAGTGACAAATCTTCAAGACTAATAATAATAATGGACTGTGATTTATTTATTTTTGTGTAGTTTGTGTTCACTCTATATAGTCCTGTGTGTTGTACTTCTTTGTGGAGGTATCGCTGTCCTTTAGAATCAACACTTCATTCCAGTGTACAAGTTATAAAAGGTAAATAGAGGAAGGGCATTAAAGGTCACTTTATTTGACCTATAACACGTACTACATTGAAATAAGTTTTGTCGTTTGCTATGTATTTTTTACGTCTTTTATTGGATTCATATTACATATTATTCATCATGTACTTTGAATTAATTCCAATTAATTGAACCCTGTTGACTATCATGTAGTAGTGATGTATATGCACAGGTGAGACAATCCAATTTTTTTATGCATTTCTTTCTTTTTATTTCTAAACAATACCAAAATATTCTGTACATTAATATGAAGCAACCTGTTCAAAGAATTATGGATCATCATGTTTGAGTACTGTTGTAAAGTTAAACTAAATGCACCCTTTAGTTAAAAAAGAAATGATTATTATTTTTTTTGCATTTATTCTGAGACAAAATCACAATCAAAACTTGAATATTCAGTCTTTAAAGAATTTTATTGGGCCTTGTTTTGCTTTGTGAATGGTTTTCCCACAGTTGGTTTCTTCCACCTAGGTGCATTTATATTTTCTCTCGTGGTTCATTCTCATTGCTTGTGGTAATGTTAGTGGTAGTGATGGGTTGGATCATGAGCTTGTAATAATAGTGTAGCATATGTAATAATATTGTGTCGTAACCTGAGGTTACAATAATTGTGTGCCAGCTGCAAAACATGGGTCTGATACTGGGAAGTTTATGGAATGTAATTTTCTTGCTCCATGTTTCCGGAGCGCTGCTGTACTGTTTAGCAACCATGTGTGCCTGCAATGGACAATCCAGTCTTAATACACTTTCATTTGGTAAAATAGATTCATTCACCCTGTGCGTGTGTGTGTGTGTGTGTGTGTGTGAGAGAGAGAGAGATAAACTTGTTGGCGGGTAAACTGTTTGTGGTCACTGTTTACCCGCCAACGCATGTTCATGTAAAAAAGACTGACCTATTTTAGCTTTACTAAGGAAATTCTTGTCAGTTTTACTCTGCAGATGCTTAGAAAATGTTTGATCTGATATAAAATACCAGCTGTGGTTTCTTGGGAATTTTTTTTTTTTTTTTTACGGCCAATCAAAAGTTTAGACACACCTGCTCATACAGTTTATATTATTTTAATTTATGTAAAATTTTATATAATTTGACTGAATCTACTGTGTTGTGTTGTATGGTGATTGTGCAGAATGTATTTTTCCTGCTGAAATGATAACATTATGGGCTGTATTGAACGATCGAAAAGTTCGATTGATCATAAAAGTAGCTGAAGCTGAATCATTTAATGAAACAATTAGTAAAGTCTGATTTACACCAGACACGGTAAACGTTTTGAGCAGGCGATCATCAGGCCATGTCTGAGATGTTCCTATTGTAATTAACTCAGTCTTTCTTTTTCAGTCTTATCATTATGTCCGAAACTGCTAACTCCGCCCTCTGATTTAGATCTGACTGCGGGGTTTTTTGTGTGTTTGCGCTGACACTTTTCAAAACTACTTTCTTAATTCATTTAAAGTGTTACAGCCTTTGTGCAGCAAGAAATCTTAAGATTAGTTTTTTAGAAATCAACACTCAGCTCATTTTCTAGTTCTTCTTTCACGTAGGCTTCTGTTTTGTGGTTTGTATATGTAGATAATATCTTGCATCTTGCATGTTTTATCCAAATGAAGAATGAGATGAACTCTGATAGGGCCAACACACAGACCCACATTTTAAATGTATGTCTACTGCTTTACAGCACTCATTTGTGTCACTTCCTCTGAGTTTTGTCGGGTTTGAACGGATTTTGTGAATAAGGCAGTTTTATGATTCGTATCGATCAGCATCTCGAATTTATCATGATATGAATATCGGAAAAAATCCGAAAGTGATGGCATCGTTTCAGGAAATAGATCCATTAGCAGTCTATAAACCTTATATTTGCTGTTACCAGTATTCTGTATATATTTTAATATTAAAATATTATATTCATGTTTTATTTGAATACATTTATATTTTGACTGTAAACTTTTGCCTTAAAATATGCAGTATCAGAAAGGTTTCATTAATCATATTGTGTCATATTGAACAATTACATATTACAGTGTTAAACATTGTTGCATGTTAAAAAAAATGTAAAGTACAATGCCTCTGCTTTACTATTTATTATTATACTTGTATGTTTGGAAACCAAATCGCTGTGCTGGGTAATAGTTTATGGGTGAACTTTGGGGCTCTTGCTGTCACACATGATCTGTATAATTGTTGCGGTAATCTGTGTTATTTCTCCTTTCTCCAATACAAGGTGTGACCTCCCAGTTTTGCCCTGCATTGCCATGGATGCCTGTGCTCGGGTCAAAGGTGTTCCACTCAAGAACCGCACCAGCATCAGGAAAGAGGTAGCCTAAGGATTGAAGAAAGACATTGTGCCAATTTTTTTTACGATTATCATTATATTGTTGATAATTGTTAGTAGGTATTGTTTAAGGTACTCTGGTGGAAATTCATCTCTTCAGGAAGTCACAGTAATTCTAGAATGTGCTTAAGCACATATACAGTGGTGTGAAAAAGTGTCCTGATTTCTTATTTCTTTTCATGTTTGTCACACTTTAATGTTTCAGATCATCAAACTAATTTAAATATTACTAAATGATAACACAAGTGAACACAACAGTTTTTTTGTAATGAAGGTTTTTATTATTGAGGGAAAACAAAATCCAAAACTACATGACCCTGTGTGAAAAAGTGTTTGCCCCTAAACCTAATAACTGGTTGGGCCCCCCTGAGCAGCAACAACTGCAATCAAGCGTTTGCGATAACTTGTAGCGAGTCTGTTACAGCGCTGTGGAGGAGTTTTGGTCACTCATCTATGCAGAATTGTTGTAATTCTAGTTTTGGATTTTGTTTTCCCTCAATAATAAAAACCTTCATTTAAAAACTGCATGTTGTGTTCACTTGTGTTCTCTTTTACTGATATTTAAATTAGTTTGATGATCTGAAACATTAAAGGGGACAAACACTTTTTCACACCACTGTATATTACATCAAAGTACTTTCATAATTCATAAACCTGAATATCTGCTCCTTTTCTTTTTTACCCAAGTTTATCTCAAAGTGCCCCAGAGTGCTACAAACGGTTCTCAGATATCGCGTGAATATACAAAGAAGCCTACAGTACAGTAATCATTCATTGTAAGAAAAAGTAGAGTACATGATTAGTTACAAACCAAGTTGATTATCTAAGATGCTACTTTTTTTTTTATGTGAATTGAGTGCTTCACCATCATAGTCCTCTTTCCCACATTCCATAATAGTTATTTTTCCTCACATGATTATCTACCAGAAAAAAAGCAGTTCAGCGCTGCGAGTGTTGCTAACAAACAATTCCTTTATTGCTCAGTGTGATATGTTTATGAAGTCTCTTTACATGCTAATACATGTAATACATGGATGCTGCCAATAAAACACATCATTAGAACAGATTTTTTCACATCACGGAAAGATGCTAATAAAAAAAAAAAATAATAATGTTATTAATGATAATCATTAAAATAAAAATCATTATTATGAGTAGAAGAACTAAATTGTGATATCACAATAACAAATAATAAAAAAAGAAAAAAGTAAAACACCACTACATTCCACAGGTTAGCGGTATCAGTAAAGTAAGTATCAGTAAAGCCTATGACACAATGCACTGCGTAAAAGAGCCCAATAAAAGTAGCTTTTTGAAGCTTAAGCAACAGCTGGGTTGCTTAAGGGCTGAAAGAAAAATGTTCCGTTTTAACTGGGATTTGAAGGATGTAATGGAGCTGAAAGCTCTATGGGACTATATTCAACAGCTTAAGTCCCACGGTTAAGAAAATTAGAGTGAAGGAAATCCTCTAGAATACTATAGGCACTTAACAAGGAGGTTGCATATAAATCTGTGTATGATCTGTCAGTGGAAACTGAGGCTGTGATGTTGGATATTGTAATCAGCATGTCAATTTAAAAATAGGAGACACAAAACCAGATCTCAGATAGTGATCTACTGTGTTTTATTGAGTTAAAAATAAACCACGCTCGAGCAGTGCAAGTGTGTATCTATCAAAAGCTGAGGCTAGGATAAGAATTTTGAGCACCAGAATCAGCATTGTGTAGGAAAAGGGGCGTAAAGGAGCAGGAAATTTGGAGAATAATTGAAAAATAATAGTAAATCTTTCATAATGTTAGCTATGAAAAGCTGTTTATTCATTTTTATTTATTTTTTTGCTAAACAACAAAGGCAAGGTATCTGGTTGGAAATGGGAGCAAAGATATCAGACAGGTTTTCTGGAGAGCAGAATGTAACCCACAGGACGCTGAGTTCGACCTCATGCTCATTTTGCTGATAGATAATGTACTCGCAGGAGTAAAAATAGAATGAAAATGGACGCTATGCTTAGGATAGAAATTCACTGTTGGAAACCTGATGGATTTTTGGTGTAGAGGTAACAGAAGAAGGTAAAAAGTGTCATGGTAGAGTGCTTTGCAGCTTCTAGCTGACAGAGAAAGGGGAGAAGAGGTTTGGGCAGCTCTGTGTTTAGGAAACTGTGGTCAGTGTGTGTTAAAGAATGGATCCATCCAGTCAGTCCATTGCCTTCGGTTTGCAATAGGATATGCAAGAGGGAGTTGAAATCTAAATTACATTTAACAAACAGGTGTTTAACAATGTGTTGGAAAATAAAGATGTCACTTCAAGTTACATTCTTGATTATTTGTAGTGAATAATCTGCAACAATTTGTTTATTGCTATTAATCATTTGTAATTAAGGAGAAAAATATGGCCATTCACCAGCTTGCAAATGTTTCAAAGTGTTAGCATAAATGCTCATAAGCAGTGCTTGTGCAATAATACTTTGACACTTAACCGCATTTTAATGAGTATCTGAAATTTCAGGAAAAGATGTTCTTTGCATTTTTAAAGTGAATATATGAACTGTGTTATATTATAACCTGTCACAAGACCACTACTAGATCCCCACAATTCTTGCAAGATTGCACTATGGAGTAAAAGTTCATTCATGTGCCTGTAACAATAGCGAAAGCTATATGATGAGCAGAAGAATAGAAGTTCGAAGTGGATAAATGATTAAAATATCTTTTTGATAGATCAATACTTTTACTTCATACTTTAAATATATAGAGAAATGTTAAATATACACTTGGACTTGAATTGGATAAATGTAAAAGTAATATTTTAGTATTTTTGCTGAAGTAATATTTAAAAAGTCAAGCACTTTAACCAGCACTGCTCAAGAAGAATCCATGAATGACGTGTATTAAAAAGGCATGTACATTTAATGCAATTAAAGACATTTAAAATTCTCACTGACTTCTGAGATTTCATTGTTACATCATAATAGGATGACGGTTTTAATAAATTTCTAATAAGAATGCAAACATGAAACAGACGGGAGTAAATATTTCAGGGCTATTTATTCTATGGTTAATAAATTATTAATAATGGGGTTGGGACAAAGTAGTTTTTGTAATGATCTTATTATCGCGTCTCCACACAGAGGTTTTTTTTTTCTAATTCATCGCAGACCACAGCCAAGTAAAGTCATAAAGAAATAATATTTCACATATAACCTCTAATTTAGGGCAGCACATGGTGACAGTAAATAGACTACAATAATATAGACTAACAACTGGTTGATGTCATGGCACCAGTGTAGCACAGCAGCCAGGTAAAACAGTTTATACACATTGGAAATAAGGCATGTATTTCATTGTCGAGCATGAATAAGGCTTTCTATAGGAAAATTCAGTACCTTATTAAGGGAGCCCACAGAGATTCTCAATTTCAGGAAAAACCATTAAAACAATAGTCTGACTGATACATGATCTACCCCTCAATGCATTAGAATGGAATTATTGCCTTTGTTTTTACATTTGTTCCTTAAAGCCAAAACACTCAAAATATCCAGCAGTGAGGTCATTCTTGTAGAGTTCACTTGGTCCAGCTGGTTGAGACTGTTGGCATCAAGTCAACACTAAGAAAACCATTAAAGTGTTTGCTGGTTAAAATATCAGCGTTTACCCCACTACAGCACTAATATCATCCCAGACTGCATGATGGAATTAAATAATAGATAATTATTTCTTTGTTGTCATTCTACATGTTTTAGCAGTTTTTGACTCGAATGAAGGAACTAACAGCTTTATTTTTGTCTTGTGTTTGTATGACTAGACTGTCCGTGAGAGTTCAGCCCTGTCCCTGAGGAGCCTTTTAAAGAACAGGAAAGAGCTGAGCAATGTTGTGCCAGAGCTGCATGCTAGAGAGTCACAGTGTCTACAACAAGTAAGGATAATATACGAGAAAAAAAAAACAAAAAAAATTATAGATACTATTACTACGGCTTTCAGAATAGACAAAACATTTCAAGCATGTTTATATTTCTGCATGTGGACTATATTCTGACCACAGTTTATATACCTACTTGGTCTATACATTGCTTGACACATGCAGGTTAAGATCTCACTGGCTTTATTCCCTTATAGTTTTTATTAATGTTTATTATATACTCTTATTCTCATGTGTCTTTCATTCTGGAATTTTTTCTATGCTCGCATTGGTGGTTTGGACCACAGTCTTGGTTAAATAATTGCATCAGCATTGATCTTAAATAGTCCGCTGTGTCTAATTATCTTAAAAGAAAGGTGTGCAAAAATTAAATCTACCAGTCGTTTTAAGTACGTCATCAGTCCTGACATGGCATTTTGACTAAATGCCTCAACTCTTTGGTGTGGGATCTTTGATGTGGGATTGTATATTTGTTTTGCTAGGTTATGTTAAATGGATTACAGGTATGATGATTACTAACATCTGTGTTGTTAGTACAGCATCACACACAGGAGCAGTAAGTTTAAAAAACATTTCACTACAAAAAGATTAAGGATGTAAAATCTGATATTCAGGCAAAGTTTTATGGTGTCTGTCATACAAAAGAACCGTGCCTTCTAACTATTATTACTTACTACATTACCACTTTCCAAATTTGCTTTGTAAAAAACAAGAGTTGTAGGCTGATTTACCAGTGTAGATTTATTCATTGCTAGAGACTCTAAGCACTTTTGTACAGATTGCTAAATGCCGCAAATGTAAATGCACTATTAATTACTGGTAAATTTGGTAAATGTGTTCTGTCTGTTAGATCCAGTTCATATGCTTACCAAGTTCTACAGGTGGAGAGGATTTCACACTACAGGCAAGTGTGTACAAAAAGCATTTAGTAAATAATTATGTACATGTTTTAGACATTGGGTAGCTTGCTGACAAGATTTTGTCGACTTTTGGCTTGTAGACTTTTTGAATTATTATTCTTATAACGCACAAATTGCAGTACTTTGAGGGCTGCTCTAAATTGCCATATGATCCTCATAATAAATCAGTCCTTCTGGTTGTAATTCGTACAGGCTGTGACCTCTCTCTCTACTGAAATGTTGGAGTTGCTAAAATCCCTACATGTACATACTCTCAAAGATGAAGAAGTGCTGCTCATTAAAGATTCAAAGCGATCCTTGGACAGAAAAGACGTAATCTCCCAGGTACATTATCTAGCAGACATATTGTTTTTAAAAGTGTGTGTGTGTGTTTGCTGTGTTTTATTGTTTTCTAGGTGTGTGGTATGTTCTATTGTGTGACAATAGGACTAATTTTTTAGGCAGACAGACCTTTATATCAAGCGGCAAACTGATTGCAGGCCTAATTCAAAATGTATGCAAAATGTATGTTTTTGATGTTTTTACAAGCATTGTATTATTTCTTTATTGCAGACTAATTCATCCAGAGCCTTGTGTGTACTGAGACATGGCAGCCTGCAACAGATCAGTGTTTGTACTATACTGGGGCTACTGAGTCGCTATGCAGCAGGGATCAGATTTGCTCTGGAGGTACAGTCTCTCCAGAGGGGCATATCAGAGTCATGTCAAGCTGAGGATGATGACACCAACCAGTCTGTCTCTTCTATCGAGGAAGATTTTGTCACTGCTTTTGAACATCTTGAAGATGAGGAGACAGGTTTATCACCACTTTAACAACGAGAGAGCAAATTAAATGCTATATTTGTTTTTTTCGGATTAATCTCATATTCTGCACTAAGTATGCTTTTTTTAATTATAATCTTTTCGACACTTTATTTTGCAGTTGTATATAACAAGAGGAACCAGAGAGATGTTGCCTCCCAGACTCTCCCCTCCCATTTCAAAGATTTATCTGGGTCACGCATCATCATTGGTTCGTCCATCAAAAAGTCGAAAAGTAGGCAGAACTCAAGTTCTGACTGCACAGAATCAGCACAGAAGTCACCGACGACATGGTCTAGAGGCGCTGAGAATGATTGGAGCCTATCCACACCAAGTAACCTATCAAAAACACACGTTGCCTCGACATCATTCACAGAATCTGATGATTCAGACTGCTCTAGCCCAAGTCCGATAATTTTTTTGGATGAGGTTGGTTATCAGAAGAGTCTAAAGGCAAAGCTCGACATTCCAAAGATCCCTGTTCTTAAGGATGGAGTAGAAGATTCAGACTCAGAAGTTTGTGAGTTTTTTGACAGTTTTGATCAGTTTGATGATCTTGATCAGTGTTACACTCCGAATGTGCCAAACGAACAGGTTCTTGTTACCCAGAAAAAGAAGCCATCTGACAGCTCTGTTAGTAAATATGATTCCAAGGGTGGCTCAAGAACAGTAATGAACCCTCACAAGTTTGACCACAGGACTCTTCCAGCTAATATAAAAAAGCCCACGCCACTTAAACCAGAATCTCCATATAGTATACACTCCGACGCTCCGGATTCCCCTCGACCAGTGAGGACATCCTGTGAGGAGAGTGGGGGTCTCTTCAGCCCAGTTCACTCATCCGCATTTAGTCCTCTAGGAGAAGGAGGAGCCTTGGAGTGTTTTTGGAAACTAGATGGAGATGTTTCAGAATTACGCAAACCACAGGACCTTTGTTCACTGTATAAAACTTACTCTGATTTTGCAAACAATCTCTCCACGGAAATTCTTGGAACTGTTTGTGGGTACTCTGCTCCAGTTGACATTAACATTAACAAGAACTTGAGTTGTGTGTGCCATAAAGAATTTAAAAACACTAATGGACATCTGATGAAACTGTCAGATATTCAGGAGACGGTTACTATTGCCAAATCACACTCGCAGTCTTTGAAGGATGGGATTCAGAAGTTTGCCACCGATTTGGTTGAAATGAGCATTGGCAGTGCCTTGAGAGATTTACAAAAAGGAGTGTCGTCCTGCACTACAACACTTTGCCATTTAGCTGCTAGGCTAACATCGTCAGTGTTTCATATGGCCTTTCAAGAGATAGGAATGCGCCATGCGTATGTGTTAAAAGAGCGTGCAATAAACGGATTGGCTGGTTTCCTCGTTGGGGAAGCAGTCTCTGGAGCTCTAAAAGAGTTTCTGTTTGTGAAAAAGCAGATTTTTAACAACACTGTCACCAGATTTGCAGCTGATCTTGCTGAAGAATTAGTTTTTGAGGGCATTATGGAGGTATGCCAATTCTCACATCCTTCTACGCCTCTTACCCCAAAGGATTGGTCTTTTGAGCAAGAAGAGGAAGTTGTTTGTTCTTATGCTTCAGATCTTTCTGAATCGGTTCTTCAAGAAGCTTTCATAGAACTGTCCCAAGCTGATGTGACCTTCACGACACAGGCAGCCATTAGTGTGTCACTTGACAATATCTGCTATGTCAGTGCTGAAGATGCATCCCAGACCACAAAAATTTGCAACGCCCAGACATGTTATCACAATTCGCAGTTGCTTGTAGAGGCTGGAAACCAAGAAGAAGAAGAAGAAGATGGCTGCACTGTTAAGAAAGCTTTGTACTGTGTTTCTGGAATGGCCAGCTGTGTTCCAGTCCCTGCAGCTGGCAAAGCTATATCTTACCTGCAAAGCCCAGAGGAAATGTGTCAGTATAAGTCTAGCATTAGTCACACTTGCCAAAGCAGCCCCAAAAGAAGCATTTGTTCCCAAGGAGGGGCAGTGACGTCCACCTCAAACACATCCACTGCAACGTTTTCTGAGTCAGTACAAGGTATTTCCAACATCCGTAATGTCTGTGGTAACACGTCTAATAATGGTAATACGTCTACAAATGCTGTTGAGAAACCTACAGTGGAAAAAAGTTTTAAGAAGGTTTCTGGCACTATGGTTGAGACAATAGTGAGTGAAGCATTTGATATTGTGTCCACAAGCAAAATGAAGAAAAAAGTGGATGACTGTGCTGATTTCTCAAGTAGAAATATAGGGAGTCGGATGTCTACATGTACTGGTATAACAAAATCCCAGAACGTGGCATGCCAAAGTTCGCCACCTTATGATTTCTGCGTGTCCAAAAAAATCTCGTCCTTAACTCCCAAAGGAGATTTGACAGATTCATTGTCTTATTACTCTCAGCCTCACTTAACTTTAAAAAGCATAGATAAAACAATCTGCCAGACTGGCTTAAGAAACAAAAGCACACTCGAAAATCTCTCGCCGGAAGTCCAGTCTGCCGTGATTAAGGATACCTTGGAAGTGCCCAGTTTTGAAGGGGGAATTCGTGGAGGCAGAAAATGTGTCTCAGAAGAGATTCTTACTGGCAGCACTGGAACAAAATCCAGTGGAAGTCCTGGAACTCCTCCCTCAACTCCCCAACAACAATCAGACATGTCGAGTGAGAAAAATTTTAAACAGTTTTCAAAGAAGCTCAAAGGCAAGCTTGCAAAGGAATTCTCCCCTGCAACACCCCCACCCACCCCACATTATGAGCCCACTCCAGGACTTGAAGAGGGCTCTGATTCAGAGAAAGAGGAATTCATGCTGAGACTGATGAGGTCGCTTTCTGAAGAAGCTATCAACAATGAGGACGACGATGATGAGCAGGAAGACGGTCTCAACTCTGCGACCCATAACACAGAGCAAAATCCCAGTGTGGCAAACAAAACGATTGAGAGAGGGGCACTGCGTTATGCTGAACGTTTGGCATGCCATATTGTTTCCATGGCAACTGAGATGGACACTTTAAGCATTGGTGATGTAAGTAAGTCAGAGAATAAAGAAGGCAATGTCAACTTTGCTTTACATAGTGCTCAATTCTCAGAACAAACCTTGAATTTGTTGTGGACATATGCTGGGGAAATTGCTGGGGAAGTAATCAGTGATGTAAAGAGGATGATGAGTTCCAGCAATTGCCGTCACAAAACAGTCAAAAGAGGATCTGTGAAATCAGATAAGCATCAGCGGGGTGAGTGGAAAGACTGTCACTTTGTCAGCAACACGAACCAGTTATCAAATGATCTCATTGTGGCAGTTCCTAATCCTCAGCTTAGCACTTCAAGTACTTCAAGAATCTTAACCCAATCTGATTATCCAAGCTGTGAAAGTGTTACCGATGAGTACGCAGGATATGTCATCAAAGTACTTAAAAAAGATGGAGGAAGCCGTGAACTTATCCTGGATCAGTATGCCAGTCAGCTGGCTTATAAATCCATCAAATCAGGCCTAGCCCATGCTGCACAGAAAATAAAGCAGAAATCCCCTTCAAGAATGAGCTCATCTCGAAATTTACGCCATGAGGATAGCGGTGGTGTTTGTAAGATCCAACCTTCTGAATCCACTCCTGCCATTCTTACCCAAGGACAAGAAGGGTCCTCTAGCGGATCCATGCTGTGTGTTTGTCAGGATGCTGAAAACATTGGTAGGAAGGAATACATGGAACTTGTGAACTTTGCGGAGTCGTTGGCCTACAACATTACATGTGACGTCACAAGAAAGCTACGAATGTCCTCGATTCGGCTTCCAAAATCCCTTACAGACTCGTGTCTCTACAGGAAGTCAAATGTTGAAGACATGGCAGAAAATTTAATCAAAACTGCATTTTCATGTTCAGTGCTACCATACAGCGGGAAAAGCAGGCAATACCATAGCACTAGCAGCTTAGATGATGGAAATTACAGTAATGGTGTTATGCAAGTCATTGAGCATTATGCAAGGAAGATTGTTGATGACACTTTAGAGATGACTCTGGGGCCTACAGCTCTTCAGACAACAGAAGAGAGGAGGTCTTTAGAACGCAGTTCTTTCACAGAGAAGCTGAATGAGGCGTACAAGATTTGCCGATACTGTCAAGCCAGAGATTGCTCATTTTGTAAAAATTGTCACCTTAAGTACCATGGAATGCAGAAGAGAACACAGCAGGACTCGGACACAACGGTTGGACTTGAAATTCCCAAAATCCACATAGATTTGGACAAGAGAACCGTTTTTGCTGAAGAAATGGTATCTGCAGCGCTTGAGAAAGCTAAGAAGGAACATAGCAGCACCAGCTTAAATGCAGACAGTGGGATTGGTCATGATGGCGCAAGCTTTGCAGAAAGCCTTACCACAGAGATCATGACGTCTGCATTGTCCAATGTCTGCCAAACCATCAACCTCAGGTAAACAAAAAAGATGACTAGTTTTGTGAAAATTTTTGTAATAATTTAAGTTTGGACTTCTGAAGAAATGTGGCTCAACGTTACTCAAATATTGTGGCTTCCTTAGTCATTAACACTTCCTGTGTTGATGTAATAGTGGACAATTTATGGTGTTATTTTGCTTGAAATAATTATAAAGCCAGTCAGTTGGTTTGGTAAAACTACAGTATAATTACACTATGTTGGTATGTGTGATGTGGAGTTTTGTGCAAATTGTATTCATCAACCTGAAAGTAAGGTTTGCAAAATAAAGTAGTGTATCAGGACTGTTTCTAGCAAAGCAATCAATCTGACTTCAAACATCTCATCAGTCTCAGTTTACATGCATAAAAGGCTATGCTTATATCTACTATTCATGCTTCAGTGCTCCTGGAAGTGAAAGTGTCAATGTGACAGAGTCGACCGTCAGCCAGCAGCTGAATCTAAGCGTGGGAGATGACAGTCTTGGCAGCTGGTCTAACTTGAGCTTTGAAGAAGACCATCCCGATGAAAGCAGTAGCTTCCATCACCTAAGTGACAGGTACTTTTCAGGTCCAGTAGCCTCGAAGATTTCATGTTGATTACTAACTCCTCACCAACTTTGTTTTTCAATTCTAAACACCCATTTCTTTTACTCGCTGTTCACAAAAGACAGAATGAGATGAGGAATTGGCCAGAGAATTTGATGGATAAAGGTAATCGTTTCAGAAGTAGTAATCAAGTCATTGTAAATCAAAACCAAGCTGTTTTTAATATCCACAGTTTTAATAGTGTTGCATTGTGTTGATTTGTCTCAAATTAACTTAAGGCATTTATACAGTTTAGGTTTCCCCAAAACAATGATTCATCTTTGCCAAGGAGTGATTTTTATTTATTTTTTCATTTCTATTTCTATTTGCTTTATTCACTCACTCGTGGAAAATGGGCAAATGTTTATTCCACAAACAACAAAACCAAACGCTCTGTAAAACATTTAGAGACATGGAAATGGGTATTTATGGAGTTATGACATTTCCCTTTTCAATTAGGATTTTAAATTGCATGCCTAAAAAACTCTTTCCCTAGACCGAGTCTTTGAAAATAATTCTTGGCACCAAGCCCTTTATCTGTTAGAGGAAACAGTCATAAGCAACTAGTTATTTTGGATAATAAAAGCCATCTGTAGGTATAGAAATACTCCTGAAAGGTGTGGTTGTATTAGCAGTTATTTATATTTGGGCAGTGTTTCCAGGATGATTATTCTGCATCGTACATTAAGCTCTATTCCAGAAATGAACTCATCTGTCCCTTCTAACAAGTGAACCGGTGGTGTAAAAATAATAGCGTTCGTGCAGAAGGAATTATTATTTTTTTTTTTTATTGTGGCGTGGCTAGAAATTAATCAGAGAGCCTGTAATAAAATCTTGAAGATTTCTCTGAGGTGGGTATGTAAGATCCACAGTAACATGGTAATGACCTGGTAGTGTATGTGCTTACCCAGTGTTGAGTGCTCCTCTTTTCTCCTACAGCAGTAATGGGAACAGCAGTAGCTGGAGCAGTCTGGGGTTAGAGGGCGAGGTTTATGAAGAGCATTTGTCCTTCTCCCCATCAGACAGGTTGGTCCAGAGCAGGAAACTGAGTGTAGTCAGCGTGGGCTTTCTCAAATGTCTGCATGATGTAAGAGCTTTTATCACCAAGTGTTGAAAATGTATCTGTGTGACTGTAGCAACCTTTGCCTTGTAGAGACAAACCCAGGAACACAACAGCTCTTTGTTGGTCTCCGTTCTGTGGTTTTAACAAATTGAATTAGTAAATTAAATTACGTGTGTGTGTATGTGTGAGTGGGTGTAGGAAGGGTTTGGGAGTTAATTCCTTCTGTCAGTTCTTTGTGAAATCTTGATTCTGACAAAAGCGATCTGTCTTTGCTGTCTGCTGCATGGCTGAGTGATGGGAGACTGTTCTGGCCCCTTCTTCTCATAAGGATCCTGTTCCACTGGGAAAATGACTCAGAGATGTTCAAATGGCAAAAGAGATCACTGTCAGTACTTCATTCCACAGAACAGGAAAATGTTATCTGTATTTGGCACAGTGAGCCTCTTTAATAAGATGAAGTACAATTGAATCTGTTGCCGTTGGGCTGATTTATGTGTGTGGCAGCCTGGGAAAACCCTTCTGCTTTCAGCTATTTATAATTTTGACAATGACGAAAGACTTTAAAATAACATATTTTATTTTAACAGAACATGAACACTGTTAGAGCACTGTTCTCATTTGCATCACTGATGAAATCATTGCTGATTAATTCAGTATTTTTATTTTGTTTTGTTTGCAAAACTAAATGATCTCAACCGTGTAAGTGATCGTTTGAAGCCTTTCAAGTATTGGGTTGCCTGGTATTTAGGCTGTTTTAAAAGTAAATTTATTGGGGTTAAGTCCATTAGACTAATGTTTGTTAAATAAAAAACAGTTCTGAAAAAATTCTCTGTTTTGGTTTAAACTCTATTTTATCTGTGTCCGTCCAGAATTTAGCCACAGCAACATCTGACAAGTTTTCCCAGTCTGCTTCACAATTGGTAACTGATGCATTACTGAATGCAAGTCACATTTCAATAAGTAATTTTGTGTCTAGCAATTTAAAAAAACACTGAACTCAAAGTACAGGGATTTTCACTTGTATAATATTGTTAAACATCAGAGAGAAATAGTGGAACAGGTCCGTATGAAAACTAGGTTTGCTGTGAGACTGTGTGTGATCCCGCTATTTATCTTTCAGTTCTGAATGGCCCTCTTGCATGTTTTTTCCAGCCTTTTGGTTTTTTATTGATGTTGTATTTTTTGATCTGTTTGCTCACACTGGTGATGTTTCTCATCCTGTAGTGACTGTACAGACGAGAAAGCAACTGAGGCCAAGAACTTCATGGGTGGTAATGGATCATTTCTTGTTCTCATCATAAAACCTTTTTTTTGATAAAGGTAAATAGAGAAAAACCATATATGTACTTGTAGCCGGGCTTGACCCCGTCATTTTTCAGAACGATCGCACTTGGCAGTAGGAGTGTTCCGCTGCTTTGTCCAAACTGCACTGCTGTTGTTTCATATCCCTGTCTCCTGTAACTGTCCAAACGCTGCGGGTCTGCAGATGATTTCAGACTGAGCCGTCTGGCCCCATTTGCTGAAAGCCTGTGGGAAATGGATTTATGCTATGGGCTTGCTGAAATAGGGGTTATCTGCTGCGACGTGCTGATGGCATTTGGGGCGTATGTGTGCTTTTTAATAGGCCTTTGTGTATTTATTCTGGCAGGGGTGGTGCGAGTGGAGAGGGGCCACAATGAAGGAGACAGAGCTTTGCTGGTGGTCAGTACAGATGTGTGGGGTCAGGGCCCAGATCCTCAACTGAGAACGGTGCTGCAGTGGATGGCCGCCTCAATTGCCGAGCTGCCAGTCCTGCAGCTCAGCCAGCAATCTGAAAGGGCTGTGCAACAGGTTAGATTTTTCCAAACATTTATATCAAATTGAATACAATTACAGGATTTGAAATTTCAAACGCACAATATATAACCAAAAGTTTATGGATACCTGATTACCACACCTATATATAGGCATTTTTTTAAAATATTAAACAGTTCAAGGAGCACTAAGGGATCCAAGCATGTTCCAGCATGGCTATGCTCCAACATGGTTTGCCAGGACTGGAGAGGAAAAACTTGAGTGGCCTGTACAAAGACTTGACCTCAAACCAAATAAACAGCTTTAGATGAACTGTATTTAATACTTCAACCCAGACCTCCTCACATAACATATGTATACCTGGCTTTATTTATGTTTGTGGGTGGATGTGCAAATCTTCACAGCAATGCTACACTATGTATATATGGGTGTGATGATCAGGCATTCACAGCCATTTGGTTACATGGTGTATTTTAATAACCTTTTTAAAATTGAAATATAAGTGGCAAAATTGAAAAGAATTGAATCAATAAGAAGTCAAAAGTTTTATGATCAGCTAAACTTAAGTGTTTGTTGCTTTTCCCTGTTTAAAAAGAAAAACGACTAGAATTTTTATATTGTAATTTATGAATTACATAAAGGTTTTAGTCATATTTATTTAGTTTACATGTAACACACCCAGCCCAAAATAGTATATTTTTGAATTCAGAACAGTGAACAAAGTTGTACTGATTAAAGAAAAAAGACAGCTTGTCATAATATAAAGAAAGTACAAAGTCCTCAAGTCTTTCTTGAGTGAAAGTTACACTTTATCTCTGACTGACACTGGAAACTGTTAAACATCACTGTGCAAAACAACTTGCATGAGTGCATTAGTATTATAACAGTATTAGAATAGTAATATTTTTCCACTGAATGAGCATATTATTAATAACCTCGGATTTGCCTGGAGCCGTGCTGTAACACCCACTGCCCATTCAGACCTGAGTACCTTTGTGGTGTAAGTAAACATAATGACAATCTTTAACATCAATAGTGCAAAAGTTGGTTTAATTTCCTCTTGATCCACTGAAGTGTTTCTCAATCTTAACTTCAATTTCATGATTATTGCAGTGCAGCCTATGTGTTTCTGACACTACAGCCTTATGTTCATCGAAAACGGTAGTGCTGTTTCAAATGAATTATAACTGTGGCTCCTGTGTTTATATTCGCAGTTTCTGCATGTGGTTCAGAGGCTGAGAGCACGAGAGTGGAGAGTTGGCGAGCTCCTTCAGGCTCTGCTTAGATACTATGAGGAGTGTCCATCAGGAGAGGAACCAGGTGCTGGAGATACAAGACATGAGCGCAGGTCCCTTTTCCACTGGCTTCTTGAACACCCATAGACCATAACCACCCAACTGCAAACACTTGTGACTGGCTCGCCTGTAGTAAGAGCTAAAATCAATGTATCGAGGTGAAGAGCTCAATCATCTTCATGTTTATGTGCAACATAGCTTTTAGAGGTCTAGCCAGTGGGATGTATTTAGTAGGCATGTGTTTGAGTGCATTGCATGTTCTGACAAAGTATTTTTGTTCACCACCTTTTGTTTTGGTTTTAATTTGTTTATTGGATTGCATATCGCACACTTAGTATGTTATCATTTGCACTTTTCTCCGTGTTTTGCTTTCATGCTCTAAGCCAGTGTTTCCACAACAAACAGAAGGCTCGGTGACAGCATTGCCTTCACAGAGGGAATCCCTGAATGAGTGAAGAATATTTTATAAAGATCTTCTCCTTAGGGGAATATACATGAACAAGGGACCAGCCAGCAAAACCACTACACCTCCATGTACCTAGTCACTGCAGCATTTTGTAACTGGACATACAAATGAATGAGAAAAGTAGTAGACAAAAAAGGTAGGTCAGTTGTTCATTAATTGTTCACAGGAGCACATGTAGCTACCCAAGTTATCAAAATGTCATTGCAGGTAATTATTCTGACACTTTAAAAACAGCTGCAGTCGAATGTATTTTGATAATATTACCCTTTCAGTGCAAGAAGAAGAAGAGAAGACGTGCAAAACCTTTTTTTTATGTTTTTTTCAATGAGTCATCCCAGGATGGCACTGAATTTAGTATATATAATAAAAGAAATAAGGCTCTTATGAATAAGTATTTATGACACCACAGCGATATGAATATATAAATCAAATATATTTTTTATATGACTAAAAATAGTCTGATGGCATGGTGCACTAGGTTTACTAAACTGTATAAAATAAACTGTTGCCAAAAAATTAAGGAGCATAAATTCATATTTTTTTAACAGCAAATTTAAGTTAAGTAAAATGCTTAACATTTTTAAAAAGTCAGTATATGAAAAGCTGCTAAACAAGCAAAGAAACTCTGTAGTATGAAGAAGCAGGTAAGGCAAATTTTCTAAATGAATCTCCGAACCAGTGATTTGTGTTAATAGTTTTCTTTATGTACTGTAATAGTGAAACACTATGTACAGTTTGTATTTAATGTGGGCACGTGGATCACATCTTTAGCTTGACAGAGATAGTTATTAGGGTTGTAAAACTGTTTTCCCCCCTTTAATCTGTTTTTGTACAGGATTTTATGTTAACATATTAATTTAACTAATTCTTATTTCCAGAGTCTCGAAAACAGTAGATTGGATATCCTAGACGTTTTTGTCAGGTCATTTTGGTTTAAACTGTAATATTGAGGGAAAATCCATTTTTTCGTGTTGTTGTTTTTTTGTTTTTTCCCCTTCTTTACCTTGACTTTGATATAGATGTTTCATTGAGTTGTGCTCATAGCATTTTGTGGTTGCTTAGATTCCTCAGAATACCACTCTAATTTGAACCACGAATGAACCACAGCTGCCAGTGCCTGCATAACTCGGTCACTAATCACACACTCCTTACGTCTCCTGTAGATGTTTTACACTCCGGCAGGAAATCAACAACCACAGTCTTTCCCACACTATCCCATTCCCTTCACTTTACTGTGCACTCCCCATAAAGCTAGCACTTTAGCCTGGAATGACCGTGTAGGTCTTTCCCAACTTACTTCAGTATCTCCAAACAGTATATTTCCCACACTATGTTTAATTAAAACCACCAAAAGATGATGTAGTTTAGTACTGATAATATTTCTGCCCTGTGGTTAAGTAAGTTTAAACTAATTGCACATCACATTAAAGAATTATTATTTTGTTTACTATTTAGCTCAGAACATCTACGGCACTACGGCTCTGTTGGTGCCTCATAGCTCTGGAATCTACAATAAAATGATACCCACAATGTAAAACATGATTGGTTCACTTCCTGAAGCCGGATTGATTTTATGTTGAATTGCTTTCGAGCCATGCTAGTTTTCACTTGGAACCAGGCCTCGTACAGAATTCCTCAAACCAGTAGTATTGGTTTGCAGCAGAATGCAACCTGCACAAACAAAACAAGGAGGAAATAAATACAGGGGTTTGATTCAAATAGACCAACACTGCATATGTGAAAGCACCCTAAGATATGTTCAGGTTAACCTGACTTTTTACCATATATGTTAACTCATTTAATGTATTATTTAAAATGATGCAATTCGATATTCTCGTACAGTACGGTTTCTAAAGCTATGTATGTTGGAACAGGCAGTATAGAGAGGCAGATCTGGGTAGGTGAGCGTATTGTTTCATATGAACACTCATGCATGCTATTTCTATCCCTTTCTTCGTAACTGTATTACTATTAATCCGGTGTGGATGTTCAGTTTGTGGTTTCGAATCATCAGTGATTATTTCTCATGAGCATGATCCAAAATCATACAGCACTGTGGCTGCTCGTGCTATCTGTGTGTAAAATTTTACAGTGAAAAAGTTCTCTCTTTATGGTGTCATAATGTGAAGGAAAAGACAGATATATATATATAGACAGACGTGTAGATAGATAAATAGATATATCACTTTATTTAGCCCAGAAGGAAATTCAGGGAAAAGAATAGGAGGCTATGTTGTTTACATGATTTATGAATTGCCATTAAAAAACGTTTGGAGGTGGCTGTTGTAGTCAGTGTCTACATCTTAATGTGGAAAAGGACAATTTGTTTTTTGAGCTGACCACCCTTAAAAAAAAAACTCCATTGATTTATTAATTCAGTTGAAGGTGTACAGTATTTGCAGTATACACTTTTGCCTCTTTCACAGTGGGATTGTACTGTGTATTCTATCGCTGTAAGTGTAAACAGATATAAATGTGCTGGCTTTTTGTGTACTGACTTTATTTTATGTACATTCCTATATTTCATGTATGATCTCTTGCTATTTGTGTTATTTAAAGCTGTGTGTGTACTGCAGATTCAACATTCTAGTTTTAAGGTAAATATTTTGTTACATGTGCAGTGTCATGCTCATCTCAGTGAAGTAGACAAACAATCTTACACTGACTCTTCTCTATTTTTCCTGCTTATTTGTATGATCTTGGAAAAAAAAGTAAGATATTTAATAATTTATGTCAGTATATAACTTATAATTGTGATTACACTAGTGAAGTTGCTAAATAGTTTACATATTAAAAGGCCTAAATTAAGAGCACTACACCTGTTACAGCTGTGGCTATGAATAAAAGCTTTTTCATGTGATGCGTTGACTGTTTTTTGTTTATTGAATGGCTCAATAAAAAGAGAAAGCAGCCTCGATTTTTCCATCGAATGGGAAACGATAATACATTGTGTGTGCCTTCTGTCTAGAGCGGTGTGAAGCAAAGTACAATAGGGGCTTGTGCTCTTAAATCATTCCTGAGTTATGAGCCAGAGTACTGTAGACTGGCTGCATACAAAAATTCTAATTATAATAATAATGTTCTAGTGATTATTGCGATTCGAGCGTTTGTGATTTGCTCACAGGTACAAATCGACGCTGCAGCTTAGCACCTATCTGGTGCAAAGCCCTTTTTTCTGTGATTCTTATCCAGAGCTGTATCTGCAACCTTTTTACAGCTACTAATTAACTTGTATGTTGTCTTTGCCTCATGAAATATGTGATGATGCAGAACAATCCTTACTGTGTGGGTTTTTTTTTTTCCATGTCAACATCTTGCTCAAAGAGCTGCTCGAGTTTGGGGGTTGGATTCAGGAAGGCATGAATAAAATGAGATAATTGCAGGCTTTTGTAGTGACACCAAGACTAAAGAATGCAAAAGGGTGTCAAGTCCCACAAAGGAGCACTTCTAACACAGCTCCTTAGACAAAGCTCATTACTGAGTTGATGATAAAGCTGTAAGAGATAGCCATTCGCTCTTCCCGGGTCCTGTGGGCTGTCAAGTTAAACAAGGTAGCACTCAGCTGTTCGGCGCCTGCACATGCTGTGGCCCAGTTGACGTCACGAGACTGTCTCCTATGTTGGTGTGACAGCAGACAGTCTCTGTCTCAAGCTGGAATCTCCCCCTTCAACCCCACGACTGCCATGATTCAGCGTAGACCATGATATCATATGTTTCTCCGTGCCAATAAAACGCTAGTGTTGCTGGGTGAATCCATTGCCCTAAACACAGAAGCTTGAATCAGGGCTTTGGCATTCATGACCTACAGCATTGAGAGCGTTTACTGTGAAGAAGGATCTCCACCTACATCATTTACACTAGATTTGTTTAATCCGATGGACTATTTATTTAACATTATTTATCGTCATAAGCCCTGCTCAGTGAAACGCCAAACTAAAGGTTTCACAGAGTTCGACAAATCACTGGCTGAGTAAGTTCACTCATTTGTGTGAATTAATGGGTAAGTTTTTTGTGTTAAGTATTCCTGCGAGGGTTTCATGAATGTCCACAAAGTGCAGAAACACACAAGATTTCCTCTCGTTCTTCGCACTTCATTTAAACATAATTTAGAAACTGACACAGAAAATCGTTTTCTTAATGTTTTTCACATCCCACAGAATTGAAACCATTTTTTTTTTTCATTACAGTACAAAATGGCACGCATAATAGAGAGCTGGTGATGTGTCTTTCACCGACCACTAACCATCCAATTTGCTTCAATCAGTTCAACAGTGAACTCACTGACATTTGGCTGTTCCACCAGAAGCGTCACCAAACACCTTATTCAACAGCCTGGCTGGGACAACCGTTAGCTGACGTGATTAGAGCAGTGGTGCCCATCACGGCTGAGTGGATGAGCTGTTCTCTTCAATTCCACCGCAGATCATTGTTCTACCTCAGCACATAGAGTATTGAGTGGCGGTATCCAGGATATCGTAGACAACATGACTGCGCACATGGCAGTTGGCCTTGTTGTGTTTGTGGGCTGGGTGCACTGCTTGGACTCTCCCACAGCCCTGAGCCAGATCAGCCTAGCCCTGTTTATCATGGAAAAGTCCCACCGTGGGAGAGCGCAAGCCTTCAGACATCTGTAAGATCCTTCACTTATTCAAGTAGTTGAGTCATTTCCAAATATCAGATTTTATTGGGGGTGGGGAACCTTACAGACATCTGACAACATCTCAGTAACTGAGTTCAATAAATCCCCTTCTAAAAATGTTTTGACTAATGCGATTGAAAACAAGCAAAGTGGCCCCGGATGAGAGACGCTGGCCTTGTTGTTCATGACACACTGACAGAATTGTTCTGACCACAATCCAATTATTGACAATAAGCTCACACCTAATTTCTCACAAGTTTATTGCATTTGCCTCTTTTGATATATTTGCATCTTATGTTGTGATGATTTCAGCTCATGAGCTCATTTGTTTCGTGTCATGACGATAGCACAAACACTCCTTCATCTCCTTCCATGACATCAATCCTCCCTCTAACTCGTCCAGTTTTAATCCCCAAGTACAAGCACCTCCTTATTTACATGGAGACATTGGAGAGGAGGAAATAGAGATTAGATTCAGGGATTTGTCGATGAATCATGAGGTTTCCCCCGGACTCCCCGTTGGGATTGTAGCTCAGTCATATTATTTTCGTTTGTGGTTAGCAGAAGCGGGAGGAATGAATGTACGGTGTCACCTTGACTCGAACTGGAACCAGGAACAGCTTGATTAGTAGGAGAGCACATTTCTCTTTGGAGCTGGAAACCTCCAGCCTGTGCAGTTCACTCAGAGGTCCAGTGGGGAGAAAAAAGGCTGGAGCCAGATTGAACAGAGCAGCAGTGTGGCTTCTCTAATTAGGTCTTAACTGATGGAAAGACAAGCAGGAAGCTGTCTGCGGACAGCAGAGGAAGAACTGTTAAATTAGTGACATATTGAATGTTTAGTCCTTGTGGATAGACAGCAAGCCATCAATAAGAATTGTGGATATGGCTTCACACACACTAAGAGGGCCAGTTGCATTTTATGTACAGATAATTAGAGACTTTGAGGTTTAAAAACCAGTGTTTCAGCTTCAGCTATGCATTGTTCATCTGAATCTCACATGACCGTAATGATACAGCAAGTATAGTCTGTATTCTATCATTGTTTAAAGTGGAAGGAAATCTGTAAAAAACAAAACAAAACAAAAAAAAAAAAAAAAGCTAAAGCTAAACACAATTTTTTAGAACAATTGCAATACTGCATTTACTTTTCATGGTAATTGCTCATTTAGTTAATGATTAGGTTTCATTCCGGTGTTCAGAAAGCACTAATGCAATCGACGACACATTCCTGAGAGCAGACTGAAGGCTTGTTGTGTGTTATAGTTATCGCAGCCAAGTTTGTATTTGATCTGCCTACTTCAGCCCATAAACAAATGGATCGCATATCAAAATAAAAGGTTGTTCAGCGGACTGTTTGTGCCTTTTCTACTTGTTGACAGTCAAAGTGGGCTGGTTCTTAGCATGCTGACACAGGTTTTTGTTTTGTAATGAATCCATCAGGAATTCCTATCAGGTTTGAGAGATTTTCAGCTGCAGCTCATCCATCATTACACAAATTATGCATGTCTCCTCTAATAAATTATTTTTTAGTCAACTTAGTTTTCCTAGTTCTACACTATTCCTGATCACAACCTGGTACATAAATGATCTCTTAAAATTTGGGCTTTGGCCAAAACCCTCTGTGTGTCGCATGAGCAACACCTACTGTGAGCAGATGGGCTTCTTTGTAAACACACTTGATGCTCTGCGAGTTACTATGTAATGAGTTCTGGAAGGTCTAAAGTACAAAGGCCAGCACAAGGAGGCAGAGTCGTGCTTCACAGACACACACCCTTTCTTTTTAAGCCCTCTCGTATTTTGGTGTGTGAATGAGAGGGTGGTAGGAGGAGGAACGATGGAGAAGCTCTTTTCCTGCTTTGGGATGGAAGCTCCACACAGGATGTGGGAGAGAGGGGAAAGACAACAGTGCGCTCTTTTATGTCCCTGTCTTGCTTTCTAAACTGTAACAGGATTCCATTTGACATTCATTACCAGTTCGTAACTGCTTATAACCAGGATTGTTAGCTATAACCACAAGTGTTATTGCGCATGGGAGAGTGAAATCCCTAACTTTACAAGTCTGAAAGATAAATCTCTTTGGGCACTATTACAACAGCCCTATTCCCTTACTGAGGTTTAGTTGAAGCCAGGGGTGTTAATAATTCATGGCTTACTTCCTGTCCATCACGAAGTGCTGAAATATCATGAAACTTATGCAAAAAACGTGGTTGGCTTGAAATACAGCAGGGCAGCCACATGGAGTCTGGAGGCAGAAAAAAACACTCTCATGGTGACTCCACAGTCTGTGAAACATGCAGAGGGCTCTGGCACTTGCTTGCTCTCATCCTGTGCGTACAGTACTGTGCTCACAGGAGAGCTAATAATACCCTCCCGTGGCCGGCTCAGCACACAGAAAAGTGCCTGCCAGTGGTTTCGGCTGCTTTGCTCTTGACACTGTATGGTTTTGGCTGCTGTTCATATTCTGATGGAGCATTGGGTTCAGCTTGTTCAACTACCTCCTGGCTCGGGCAAGAACAGCTCACATGGCAAAACAAAAGGGTATAAATACCACCCAAACCTTCCTGCCGCAGCCCTAGCGCCTGCACTCTGCGGAAAATCGCTGAAGACACGAGAAAGGCACTGCAAAAAAAAAAGGGTTCTCACGGTATATTAATGACTCCAGAGTGAATGTGGAGCATTGTGGGATAACAGCACCACAGCGCCTGGCTGGCCAGCTGAGTTCAAAAGGTCAGGCAGCGTGCTGATCTCAAGCAAAGACTTCGTCCTGTGTTGATTTCAATTCTTAAAGAATGCAGGTGAGCTGACAGTCAACAAAGATCCAGTTTGCCAAAATGCAATTACAAATTTAGCCCAAAAATGACACAGTAACCATCTAAATATGTGTGGTTCTGGAAAAAAAGCTAATTTAATGGCTGCACACTAAAAGGATTCAGAGCAGCGAGGTTGCAGAATTTAGATTGAAAACATAAAGGCCAAGTTTCACCCATGAACTCATAGATTTTACTACAATAGTTAAGCTCTTTAGTTCTGACAGCAAAGCTGCTGTGTGATATTTAACATGAATTTGCGATATTAACCTCAGCAGTTCACTGATGCACATCAACTATACAGCCAACATCTGTAAATGATTATCGTTTAGACATGAACTACTCACAATTCTTTAGCATTGTACTCTAACATGCTCATATGGTTCTATTTTTGGCTAATGGATAAAATGCATTTCCTGTGGAAATATTACAGTTGCCGCAAAAGATTGGAGGCACAGACTACAATCATACTTTCTTTTACTTGGCAGGAATGTCAACTGTAACACGTTAGTAAAAACATGTGATTCTTCGAGGAAAGAAAGTCATTATGCTGTCTAACGCTCCAAATAGGACACGCCATTGCAAATAGGGCGGGGTGAGCAAAATTACTAAAGCCACATAAAATGAGGTAACTGAAGATGCACCCAAATAGCCTGCGCTCAAATTGCAAGTGCTCCTGTTCATCAGTTCATACAATGCATCGAGAGAAACTGGGCCAAGAATCAAGCCAAGGTAAGCCAAACTGAAACACAATGCAGCGTAGCAGAGCAGTGGTTCTAACAGAAGAGATTTTAAACGCATTAAAAATGCAACATAAAATTTTTACTATAGAATTGAATCAGCACTTTGTTGGAAATAATTAAAGAACCACTACATGTGGTTAGCGTGACAAAACTGAGATTTAAGCTCAGTTTTGATTTGACCAAGCTGCCAGTCGGAAACTGTTAGTATCCAAGGCCCACACACAAACACAGAACTTTTGGTGTAAGCAGCACAAAACCTGGACCCCTGAGCAATGGAAAAATGGAATATGGTCTGATGACATGACTTTCACCAATTTTCCTGCTTTCAGATGTGTTTACATTTCAAGAAAACCAAATCCACAATGTTAGTTGCAAACTGTTTAACATGTTGGGGAATGTGAAATTCTATTGATATTCATCTTTTGGAAGACATCAGCTCAAGGAATGTTTTAACCAAGGAATTTACAGGACCAGGTGCACTTCACCAACAGTCCCTTGGTGATACTTTATATTAAAAAGGAAATTAACAAATAGACACTGCTTAAAACAATTCTGCAGCAGTTATAGAAACATATCTTCCAGAGACACTGTAATGACCAGATGTGCATATTGCACCATCTTTACTGTATGTTTTGGAGGAGACTGCAGAGCACATGCTTCATCCATCAAAGAACTGGAGGTGTTTCTTCTTAATGGAAAAGCTAATAATGCTGTAGGCGTGATGAAGGCGATGAGTGACCCCGTTTCTTATAAAGTACTTAGTATGTTGTTAGATGTTTCCATTACTCTGTCCAACCCCATGGTTTCTTTCGAATGACTTCATCATGTCTCATCATTTAACTAAAGGCAACTGAACTGCCATTAATGCAGCACCATTGCAACACCTGCTTAATCATTCTACCCAACACAATGAGAGACATCCTGCACGCCTCTAAATCAGCATCATTCAGGAAGCGGGGCGTTATTCACACTGCAAGGAAAAATGGGCTAAAACAGAATGAACACCCAAAAATAAAACTGACTGATTTTTTTCCCCACTTCTGATTTGTTGCCTTTTATGTTTGGAACTGTATGTACAGCATGTTTAAAAAAAAAAAAAGTGTCAGTGTGTTTCTCATGTGTCGTTGTGTTTCTCCCAGGCATTCACATTCATTCATTCTTTAGTTACTGTATTATGCTGCTCAGAGGTGGAGGTGGATCTGAATGCCTATTCCAGGAACACCTATTCCATGCCCAAGGCAGGGACGTACCCAGTGCATCACATTCATTCTTTACAATTACAATATTACCATTTCTGTCAGCACCTTTAAAATAGAGTAAGACAAGACAGGCAATTGGGTTACACTTCCCAAATATTACTTTCAACATAAAAAAAATAAAATGCTTTCTTTTGAGCTGAAATGCATATTATCTGCCAGATGAAGGTCAAAGGAAAACGAATAAACTAAATTGATTAATTGTTAATGAAGCTTTGATAAGTAATTGTTTAATCCTTTCAGGGTCACAGGGAATCCAAAGCCTATATTGGGAACACTGGACACCTAGCCAGAATACACCCTAAATGAGATGCCATTTCACACACACACACACACACACACACACACACACACACACACACGTCTATGGACAATATAGTTTAATGTCAAATTATAGTCAACTGGTCAGAATAATAAAGGATCAGGGTGCTATTGTGTGGCCCATAGAGCAGAATTACATCCTGGATCAAATGGCGGTTCATCACAAGAAAACAAATTTCAGTAAATCACTGAACACTGAGTCTTACAGTGTGAACGAAGCCTTAATGATAGGGAATAAACTGCCAATCAAAATTACTGTGCACTCAAATCATACTCTCATGGGGTACTACCATTGTTTTATTGTAGCGTATTGTTCACCTGATAATGATATAATTTACCTTTAAAAGATTTTATGTTACAAACCCCCCATTGTAGCGTTACACTTTGAAAGTTCACTCTGTACATTAATAAATCGAATGAGAGGTGTACTATGGATGGAGACATGGGAAGAACAGCTCAGTGGCTTTTTATTTCTCAGACTCTGGCTACAACAAAAGCCAAAATATCAGTGCTGGTTACTGTATATATTAGAAAATACTAATACAAAAACCTATAATAAAGGCATTATCATTTGCATTAATAGTAATGAACAGCATTTAATATTGCATCTGTAGACTCAAAAAAGTACTGAATTGTTTCAGCGTCCATGGGATGGTGTTCCTTCAGAGATGTGCACCTTATACCTTCAGTGTGTATCTTTCTTGTCTCTTGTATGCTCAAGGGGGAATCTGTTGTACTTTTGGTGTATGTTTTACGTGCAGTAAAGTCTACCATGTAAATATACATCAGTGGACTTTGAAATCGCCTGTAGTTACACTATATTTATATCGTCATGTAGTTCAGGTACAGAAGGTGTACCCTTGTGAGAATTTTGTGTGTTTTTTTAAGTGTAAATATCCATGAGAGAGTCACCGAGGTTGTAAACGTACTGTGCAGCTCCCGAGTCCGCTGGTATCTGATTGGCTGAGTGTGGGAACAGCCGCGCGGCCGCTTTGCCCACCCACCGTTTATATAGCAATCCGCGCACATTAGCGACTTCCTGCACCGAGGAGGCTATTAGAAGCGCGCGCTCATGGCAGCTAATGATTATCGCGGTTACCTGCGGAACCATATGGACATGGAGCAAGGGGGTTCACGCTTCCAGCCGCCGACTCAGAGCACCCACAGGCCGCTGATTTTCGGCACGCTGGCCGTCATGGGACTGCTGCAGGTCGCGTCCAGTGTCACAATTCTGCTGCACTTGACCGGTTATCTGCGCGAGGTGAGTCGAGCCGCACTTTCTCTGAGTAGCACCCCAGCACGAGCCCGGCCGTGGCGCGCTTCAGATCGCTGCAACTCTGTCGACCTTGAAGTTGCGTGACTTTGTTTTTTCATTTCTTTATCTAAAAACTTTCAGGAAAGGCTGAGGCGATTGCACAACATTTGGTGTTGTCGTATGTGTGTGTGCAGGACGTTTCTCACCGTGCGCGTGTTTGCGTGTGTGCATTTCTAGGTCGCGCGGTTTCGTTTCTACCTGCGTGTCCTGTGCTGTGAATCGCAGTGACTCTGTGCAGAACACAACTGGAAATGGCGGTTGACGCTTATCTCAGTCTGTATGTTTCGCTTAGAAGTTTTCTTCTTTTTTTTCTTTCTATCTTTTTTTTTTTTTTTAACATCATCTTCAGGCAACGTGTTCGCCCCGTTCGAGTTCTCCGAAAAGAGCGCGAGCAGCATGTCGTGTCGCCTCCCTGGTTTGTGCTGTTGGCACGCGCGCTGTGAGCACGAGCTTGATTTTCCGACTCGATAATCGCGTTTGCCGCTGTATTGGCGGTGTCGCTCCTTGCGCGAGCTCACACCTCGGAACTGTTCAAAGCTTTCATGCAACTTTAGAAAAAAAAGCCAGAAGGAGTCTGTGCGTCTGTGATTTCTCAAGCATGGAGGCTGCTGTGCTTTCACGGTGCTAAAGGATGCCTGTGTGGGAGAGGAAAAGTTTGGGAAATCACCTTTTCTATAAACAATGACACATGAAAGAAAACGGGAGAGAGAGCGAAAAAATGCATTTCATGGTGGAGGATGTCTTATAAAGATCTGTGCATAAATCTGGACCTAACAAGTCCTTTATATATGTTGTATGTGCTTTCCATCCCTAAACAAACAATCAAACAAAAACATGCACAACATCATATCAGTTCTTAGCATTTCAGGTCCCAGCTCCCTATTCATATATGCATATTTACACACACACACACACACACACTCGCACACTCTCCCTCACACAAACATGGGCAGGCCTATCACATGTTATAAATCTTAATCAAGACCAGCTTCCCCCTGTTTATGAGTCTTTACTGTCAATCTATTGTTGGGAGGTTTTGGTTGGAATAGTGCTGTATGAGTGTGTGAGAAGCGTTTTATTGTCCTGGGGGGAGAGCCCAAGTAACAGACAGAAGATAAATTTCAGTTGTACTTGGCACACACTTCGGATTGCCTTTGGAAAATGGATGCAGGAACAAATTCAGATGAAAATTGCTGATTATTTTATTTTCTCTGGCTGATATTTTTTAGTTACTGCTTCTCCATTTTTTCCCGTGTTACTTGAAAAAACGGCCGTCTTGACACAAGAGGATAATGAATGTAATTCAATACTAATTCTCACACATCCCACTCAACCTGCATGCGGCATACAATGAGTCATGGACACTCTCACCTTGGGTACTGAGCCTGCTTTGGCTCGTATAGTTTTAATCACAGCCATTACCATGTACCCAGGTGTTCATATGATTTTGCAGTCAGTCGTTTTGCCTTCCTAGAATAGACTGAAATACCCCCTAACCTCTGCTTAGATCAAAAAGTTTTTGGTCATCTAATCTCTTCTAGGAAACATCGACACATCTGTCTCAGGTTTGCCCTCTGAACAAAATGTGTGTTTTTTTTTAGAAGTTCATACAAATGACAAAGCATGCAAGCCCACCGTATTAAGCACATTTTACAAGCCATTTTACCAGCACATGATTGAATGCAGATACAGGACTGAATTATGTTTGTTGTTTTGCAGGTTGACCTTTCTTCAGCTCAGCCTATAGAGGTGAGTGACTGCGTGTGATTTTACTGATGTTTTACTGATTACGCCACAGAAGAGTTACTCCTTGCACAAAAGGGGTTCTTATCTTTATTTGCAAGTATGCAGCTTTGGTGTCAACTTCTGTTCAGCTTGCTAAAAATGAGTCATTTCCATGAACTACTAGTGCTCTTACATTCCACGCAAACTAAAAATGGTGATATATATATATATTGGTATTTAGCTTGGTAGATCTGATGCTCGTCTTTCCTTGACGTCCAAGATATTCTCACTGCTCTCGTACAGGCTTGGAGCCACTGTTTTCTTATAATTTGTTTAAAGCAGTAGATAAACATTGAGCTACATACCGCAGCTGCTGTAAAACATTTCCTTAACTGTGGTGGTTGGGGCTGCCTGTGTAAAGGTCAAGCCAAAGAGCTTGGGCCTGCTGTCTGTCAGGATAACTACTGCGAGGAATGAACACTCATGTCATCGGCTTCATTGCCGAGATTTAATACAAGGAGGCATGTTTACATAACCTGGGGCTGGTTTATACACAAAAAATATGAGGTGCTCTCCTTGCTGATGCGTCCAATTCCTTCTTAGTGGCGCAATGATGGAAGAGAAATGTAATGCTTTGCATGTAGCTTTGTTAATGGCCTCATAATGTCTGACACTAATTACTAGCATAAGAGTGCAGGTGCAGCATGGGGTTACATGGGAACCATGTCAAAAATGTTAGAGGTCTTTATTTTGCAGCTCCTATTTATGACACTGTCGATAAAACTTAGTAGGCACTTAGTAAGACTGGCTTGAACCACCCACACTGCCTGGGAATAATAGTAAATTATCTCATTATGTTTATAAGCATTTGAGCAATGAGTTCTTGTTCATGCTCTTTCACTACGAACCGCCAGTGTGACAGTTTGCATAGCCGCAGATATTTCTTCTAAGAAAAACGCTAAAAAGCTAGTGCTGAAATCTGCGATGTCTCTCGTTCTGTTTTTTATTTCTCAAGTGCGGTACAAAGTTGTATATACTGGCCTACACTTTGTTTGTGGTCCGCCCAAACCCTTATGTTTGTAGCTGAATAGGGTCCAGAACACTGCATAGAAAACAGTTAATCAAAGCTTTTAGTCACAATTGTAGCTGTTGTCTTGACTGTGGAATGATTGCTATAAAAAAAAAAAAAAACTTTGCAAACAACATAGTATTGTATTTCAGAAACAGTTGTCACATTTGAGCACAGCAGTCATGACTGAGATTTAGTTCCATAGCTGTTGGTTTTAATGCAGCTTTTCCAAATGTCATTACCTGGTCTTTCACTTCATAAACTGCAAATTGGCTGTAATTATGTATTGTAATCCTGAATCATTTTAACACTCTGCAACCATCAACACCATTAAATGATATATGTGCTAAAATCTGGATCATTTCATGTCAGGTCAGTTTTAGTGCAGTACCATGCCTTTCCCATAGGTTTCACTGGAAACACTCAGTTTCTCTCAGAACTTACACTGGAATGCGTCGCAGGGTTTTATTTAAAAATGAAAGTATGAATACAGGGAAACGCTTTTGGGTTTTTTTTTTTTTTTTTTTCTTTTTCATGTTTGTTATTTGTTCTTAACACACACTAAAATAGAACATTCATTATACTATTCTTAAGAAAACAACGTGAGATTTTGATGATATAGTAATCATAAAACTAGAACAATGTTTTTAAAATTCATGAATCTATGCACACATTTCTGTTTGGACAGAGCTGACTAGAAGTACTGCAGAATTTTTAAAGGCTACTGCCATTAATTATTTAATGAAACAATGGGATCAGCATATTTACAAATACATTTTAATAATACATATTTTTAAATTGGAGACCCTGGAAAACCCTGTTGTTTTTTTTTTATTGACCATGCCCTCTGCCTTTACTGTCACCATCATTTTATTTTCTTTCTTTCTAGTAATCCATTTTAGCAGTACATCACGCACATTTGGTCTATCTTAAATCCACCCACATAATGCTTATAAATTTTAGTCCAAAGAAATAAATCTAAAAATTTAAAACAACCTATATAATATAAAATCTTATTTAAAAAAACTCTATATAGATTTCCATGTATTTAAAATGGAAAAATCAAATGTAATATACAGGTAGCCAGAGCAGTAAAGTAAACTCAAAAAAAGTCTTAAAAGTCTTTCTTGAGTTTCCTATTCATTTTTTTGTTCACTGAGGTGGAGGTGCAGTATTGTTAACCAAATTATTCCAGCATTTCTCAGGTGAAGTTCCTTGTTTACAGAGAGTGCATGTGACTGTGAACTTTGGCTGTTTGCCAAACATCCAAGCCAAAAAACTGTAGCATTCCTTAGTTAATCACCCTTGAGAGTTTTTAAAGTTAAAGGAATGTGCCATCTCTATCTCATCTGTATCACGTGATGATATAATGCATATTTCATCCCTGTCCTGAGAAGAAGAAAAAAAAACAAGAAAACCTGTTTAGTCGAAACTTGCTTATAATTGAAGCCCAGGGCAGATGATGAATTGCATAAGTAGACATTAAAAGTATAGTGAAATTAGAGCACTAGAACCATTTTAGCATTAAAAAGTAAGTACAGTTAGTCGTTTTTAGGTTGTCCAGTTTATGGTTGTTTATGCAGAAACCAATGTATTTTTAATTTTCAGCTTCATTGTTTGCTAAAGAATAGCCACAAATTAACAGTAATCGCACAACAGATGATCTTGATAGTGGATTGTGTATTAAAACAAATTTTCAAGATGGTATACATTTTAGTCTAAACTTTACACTCAGCTCAGCTTTCTTTTATCTCTCCCTCCATCTCTTGTTTAATAAACTCATCCATGTGGAAAATCTCAACATTGTTTCCATATTTGTAAAGGCAAAGGTGCAAAATTAGCTGTTTTCCATGGAAAACAAAAAGCACGCTCTGTGTGTTTTCACATGCGCTTTGGTTGCAATTTGACATTTGTTTTCTCCGAGAGACATCATAACAAAGACCAGAGCCAGTCTCATTAAGACGCACTGTTACAGGAAATTAATCCAAGTCAGTCACAAGCCAAATGTGGCCACATAATATCCTCTTCCATCACACAACACGTGCTGCTTTAGCTAAAGAGCCATTTAGACCATGACCTTTGTATATACTTAGTGTTAACATTTTTGCAAATGTCCTATGCATCTAGTTTTTCTGGTTGCAGAAATCAATGAATTGAGTATAACTGAGAGAAATTGGACACTATTGATTAATTATATTGTTTCTTTAAGTATTAGCATGATTCAATGATGTGGTGAAAAAACATTTAGGTTTACAGTACTTAGTAGGTGGTACTTTAGTATTACAGTAACATCAGTAGAGACTTTAATTGAACGGTAATTCCAGTGAAATGATTGTAAAGTAGAATGATCTTAATAAAAGAATAACGCCGCCATAATTGAAAACGTATTTCCCATTATTGCCACCTGAATTTCCACAGAATTTTCTATGATCTGTGTTCTTAAATGTGTCAAATTATGGCACATATGACAGCTCATGGATTTAGTTTTATTATGTAATTTACATGTTAAAGTTTTAGCATAATATCTTAACCATCAATCAGTATAAAGTTATACACAGTTGGGAATGTGTTCACTGATTCTTGGGATTCCATTTAAAGATTATTCCTGCTGAACCTTTAATAATGGCTTTTGTTTAATGATTGTTCTATCAGCTCTATGTCTTAATAACAGTTCTATGACTCAAGCACATGTTTATGAAAGCTATGAACAGGTCATATTGTTCCTCTTTTCTTACCAAGTTCCATACCTTTTTTCTGCCCTTATTTAGGAAGTTCATTCTGAACCTATAATTGCTGATCCATTCAAAGAGATCAAGAAAAAGGAAAGATCCAGAAAAAAAGATCCAACCCCCATAGCGCACCTTTCTGTCAAGACCCCCATGGATTTCGCAAGCAGTAAGCAAATGCTACTATTCTGTTCGATCCAAACATTTGAATTAACATTGATGTTTTCATTTTAATTTGATTTGTTCCTAAATTGAATTTACAGCCGACCCCAATGTTTTGACCACTGTCCACTGGAACCAGTTTCACGGCACTCTGAAAAAGGTCAAATACCACGATGGACGATTTGTGATGGAGGAACAAGGATTGTACTACATGTATGCCAAGACCTGTTTTCGGTACGCCCCTGATCATGCCTCAAAGAAGCAGGATGTTAGCAACGTCCAACTGATTCAGTATATTTTTCATGAGAGTCACACCCAGACAAAACTCAAACCCGTGCTGCTTTCAAAGAGCGGTGCTACGTTTAATTTTAGTGACCCGAAGTATAACATGTACTGTGTGCAACAGGGGAGAAGTGTCCAGTTGAAACAAAGCGACGGCCTTTTTGTCAACGTGTCCAATTCATGGCTGTTGGATCCAGAGCCAGAGGGGACTTACTTTGGTGTTTTTAAATTGAGCACCTGACTTTTGTTTTTATTTTTGCTACTGAACTGGTTTTATGCACATTTTACAACCTTATGAACAATTTCAACATGACCAAGAACCACTGAGCACTTATATTTTAGATCACTGACTTCTGACTTTTTTTTTCAATATTGATTTATATTGTACATCATTAAGGGCACATCAGAATTCTTACTGTTCATTTTGTTCTAAAAGTTTTGGCATGTTAACATTAACTGCCACAGTCGGATAAGACGGCATTTCTACTTCACTATGGACTTCACTTGCTCTCTATACTTTTGGACAACCTTGCAGTAACAAACTGAGGCAAGCTCTGTTTGTTTGCGAGTGTTAAATTTAAGATATATGACACCTGATAATTACCCAGGGTCGTTACAAGCTCAAGGGTTTGCTGTAAGTAACGGTCAGATTTTGGCACTGCTACAGCGGCAATAGGTGGTCACTTGTGGAAATGTTTTTGTTCCAGTTTCGCGACACTCTATACTGGGTTTTGTTTTGTATACTAATAACCAACGTTTCAAGAGTTAAAACAGGTATATTAAGCAGGTAAAATGCATATGCAGTACAGTCCTCTCTGATCTGCAAACCACTGTTTAAAACCTTCAACTTAAATTTTAGTCATGGTTTAGCAAGCTGAAGTCCTCGAGCAGATTTGGCACTGATCTCCCAATTTAATGCAACTTTAGAAGATTAACAAAAAGCCTGTCAAAGGTCTGCATCATGCTAACCTGGATATATTAATGGGAATTTTTTTTAGGTTATACGAAATTTCTTTGAGAAAACAAAAGAATATCAAAGATAGCTGGACTGTCTTTTAGTCATTGTGAGAGCTAAATAGATCAACATGAATACAGTGAACCAAACTGAGTTTGGTACATGCTAATTTAAAGAGTTGTTTTTCATTTCACTTCTTTAGGAGAAAATGAGAAAATGCACTAAATGTATTTATTTATTTTTATGATGAAAAAGATGGACATTTGTAAAATGTTCTGTCTTATTCTCAAACTCTTGTACAGTGTGTATGTCTGCCTAAGCTCAATTCTTTACACAGGTTTTGGATGACACGCATTGACTGTTGGTCAGTTGTAGATGCGCTTTTTTTCTGCAAATGATGGAAGCACAGGGCTTCTTTTAAACTTTATTTCGAGTGGTTTCTCAATAAAGAAACTTTGTATTTATGTATCTTGTATTTGACAATTCTGTGCACAAACTCTCATTCAAAGCAGCATTGATTTTACATCCATTTTGAATTTCAAACTTAAAATTTTAAGGATTTTTTCATATCAAATGTTTTGTTTAATAGTATTGTTTATTTATATCATTCTAACTAATAAAATACTTTTCTAAATATGCTCAAAAATGTGTTTTTCTGGTTTTGCTTTGAGTTAAAAGCTAATTTGTGGAAATGTGCTGCTTAACTTTTGTTTTACAGGAATAGCATGTCATTCAGCAAACAATGGCATACACTGGCATTCAGTGAGTTCTCCAGTACATGAGGGTGATTGATTTTAATGTCTTGTGAGTGAGAGTAATTGCTTGGTCTATAAGCAATGTTCCTACTTTACTTCCATCTAACTATATCAAAATTATCATGTGAGACCATGTCCATGAAGAGACCTTGTCCATGTAAGGTGAAGTCAAGTCATTGACAAAGGTCTTTCATGCCTACAAAGCACTAAGCGCATTGTTTTCTCAAGCTGTTACACTCATTTTCCCCTGTGCTTTTTATATTTAAAAGAAATGTGTCATATAGGTAATAAAACCCAGCTGTTTAAAGCTAATAAAGCTGATTTACTATCCTAAGTACATCCAGGAAGGCAGCTGATGCTTTCCATATTTCTCTGATAGATTTCAGTCACGAATAGGTGAGTTTTTCAGAATAATGATTTGTTAGGCACCACATCCACCCCAACTATGAATGAATGTTTTATTACCAACTGGTGCTTTTGTCAGCAGAACCTGAAGCATTGATACATTATACGATTTGTAAATGTTTTTATGGGATTCTGTGGTGGGCTGAAAATAGCTTTAAGGTAGACTTTATGGTGCAGCTGTGAGCTTGTTATGCACATTAAGGTTACTTAGAAGCTTGCACTCTCACACATGCCTCCTTTGCTGACTAAGCATTGGTTATTTTTGTTCCGTGCCACATTTCAGAAAGCTCTAACCAAAAGTTCATGTTTGGGCAAACACATTACAGGCCTCTGTACTGACCTCGGGTTGTGTGCCCATAAGCTTCAGGACCTTGGACAGCACAGTTCCAATCTGTGTGATCCATCAAAGCCGAGAACAAAGACTGGCTGATGTGTTTTTGACTACTTCCTGATGACTTGGTGACTTGGTGGGCACCTAACAACTCATGTAATTTGTTGATTTTCGAGACTTAGCTGTTAAAATTAACTCTACTCACTGAAAGGCTTTTCTTTAATGGGGAAATTTGTGCCCATTGGTAATATCCAGTGAGGAGTCTGGGCTGCAGGCATTGTTTATGATAAAAGCTTTGGGTTGATGTCAGGGCTCTTTGTAGGTCACTAAAGTTGTTTCACACCATCCTTGGAAAACAATGTCTTTATTGGCATTACTTATATAGAAACATTTTTTAATTATATAATCATATAAAATCTTTACAAAAGCAACAGTGCCAACATGAATTCTAACTAAACAGACCCAGTCTCTCTTGTAGCAGAAAGTTAGTTAAGTTACTATGAAAGTAAAGCAATTTAAGATAACAAAAAGTAAAAAAAATGACATATTAATGTGCTGTACATTATCAGGGCTAAACAACTTTTTTGTTTAATCAGCATCACCATTGCAGCTATATATATATATATATATATATATATATATATATATATATATATATATATATATACAGTACAGACAAAGTTTGGACACACCTGCTCATTCAAAGAGTTGTCATGAAAATAAAGAAAACTCTTTGAATGAGCAGGTGTCCAAACTTTGTCTGTGTATATATATATATATATATATATATATATATATATATATATATATATATATATATATATATATATACAACATAAAACGTTACTTGATATTTAATTAATTTTAAAAATATAAAATAAAATTGTGCCTAATTAGTAATGACACCAGTAAAGACACACTACTATCTCATTGTTTGTTTTCCCCCCTTTGCTAGATATCACAGCATGCAAATGCTTTTTGTGATCAACAATTAGCGTATGTGCACATTTAAATGTTATATTTTTTGACCGGGTTTTAATAGATAGCAACTGAAGTAAAGATTTACTTGGTATAATATATTTATTTCTTGTTTATGCTGCCATAAGTAGTAAGTAAGTAGTGACAATATCTGTGTAATCGGCTTGTTATGTAAACTTTCATGCCGTGATTTAATGGTCAGGTGTATTGTTGCCAACACCCAGTTACCACAAAACTGTCTCTCAGACAAGCCACATTGGTTGGTTATAGGTTTCACCACATCTTTCACTTTAATAGTTATACTACAAGTAACCTTTTTTCTGTGATATCTACTCTTTGGACACAATATGGTGTCCAATGCACTTCAGGTTCCTATTAACATATGCTTCTTAGAGCAAAATATGATTGTATATATTATTGTATAATATACACATAAAAAAGGGTTTATATGTAGCTCAAAGAGTACAAAATTGAGCCACTCAAGGATCTCTGGAGGTTAAGGGTTAAATGGTTATAAAATCCAAGAAGAACCTAAATGAAAAAAGTATGGATTGCAGGTGATACTTTAGATGACATTAGAAAGATAATTGCAATTGCACCAATTAAAAGATTTATGTGGATTTAATGTCCCTTGACAATTATAAGTGATGCTTCATTGTTATTTCAGTAAGAAATGAAGGAAGTTAGAGAGAGGGAATCCCCTGCCGATCCATCCATGATGATGTTATCTTAAAGCAATCCAGAAATTATGGGCTTCCTTCTTCAAAGCAAGAGAGATTATTGCCCGGCTTCTGTTAAAGCTGTCTGCATATGCATGTTTTAATCACTTGAACTGGGCAGATTAGTATATACTGAGTGGTAGAGAGTCAACTGATATTTTAGATTTGATTAGTGCCTGTTTTTGAATATACTGTACAAGAAGCTGCTGTACACATTGCAGATTAATTAAAAATTACTTGTCATTTCAGACTTGCATTCACCATTAAGGGCATTATATTAGCTAACATAAAGTGTTCAGAGCATGCAGTTTATTTATGCCTGTGGGAAATGGGAAGCTGTAGTGCAGCTAATAGCAGTGCCACATTCATACAGCTCCAGGGTCCCATCCTGAGCATTCTAATGTATACTAGTTTTGTATGATCTCTGTGGGGTTCCTCTCGGGTTCCTTCTTTAGTTTTCTCCTATCTCTCTGTACGTTCCAGTAGGCTGATTGTTTACTCTAATTTGCTCCTATGTGTGGTGAGTATGATGGACTGCCACCCCATCTGGGGTCAATTTCAGTTTTTTATCCTTAGTTCCTAGGATAGGCTCCAGATCTTCAGCTTTAATAAGAATATGCAGTTACTGATAATGAATGAATGAATAAATGAATGAATGATTTCTAGGTGCACAGTCTCATCCATGACAGGAACCATATAGACAAAAAAAGAAGGCTGGTGTCTTCTTTTTAATCCTTTAATCCTGAAATATCCTACAGCTTACAATATTCATAATCAGGTTACAGTCCATTAATGAAAAACATTTGCAATGCCAACCATGTCCAATATCTATACTAATTTCATTCCAAACTCCCAGCAAGTGTAGACATGTAGATTGTTAATTGCTGATGGCAAACCACACTATTTCAGCTCATCTTAGATTAAAGATTCCCAGAATCTTTTTTTTTTAATCTCTCCATTCCATCTTCTCATAACCTTTACACTTAATCCTAAACTGTGCTCTTTGGAACAGATTAGGTGATAAATATGATTTTTATTTCTGTTAGTAATCATATCTATATCTGTATCAAATGAGTACAAGGAAACAAACATTCACAGTACACATACATTCCAGCTATGCAACAGATTTGATAGTATCATTGATCTTATCATTAAACAAAACCTTATAAATATCAGTCAGACCTGCAGGATGCACATTTGTGATCTTATCTATATCTGTATCATCTACATGTGTCCCAGTTAGCTTTTTTTCCCTCTACAGTATGTGTCAGGTCTGATAGCATCTGATTTTAGAGAGCATCCAGCATGGCAGTAAGGCTTGCATGATGCAAATTGTCCACCATATTTGTTGAACACAAAAATGCTGCATCAAAGATGATTAGATACAAATACTTCAAACTTGCTTAGTCAGTTCCTGTACAATATTTATATCACATCTTTTTTTATAAAATGATTTTCAGGAGGCATCATAAGTCCATTTTCCCATCTTTATTATAATTAGTCACAATATGTATATCATGCTGTATATTTATATATTCTTCATTCAGAACAAACACATATGTACATTACTTCAATATACTCTAAACTACTTAACTCTGGCTGATATCTGTCCTTGAGAAACAACATTTTTTTTACCCAACCACCTTTTCTATATATAGGCAATTCTATTTTTTGGGTGTTTTTTTTTATTCTTTTTTTTTCCAGATAGATTGATACTTTATTAATCACCAAGGGGAAATGTGGTGTCACAGCAATCACAACGGAAGAGCTACAGGAAGGACAAAGGCTTGACAGTTCTAAAGGCTTTTAAAGTGCACAATAAACTCAATACTTTCTTTTATCACATAAAAGAAAGAACAAACATATACATTTAACTGTATGAAATCTATTACAGGTTGTCATGTTAAAAAATGCATGGTAGACACGAGGGAGGAGCAGTTGTAGTAGTGTTTGTATAAGTAAAGTTATAAATATTTGAAGTGGAAGTGCTGTGTAAGGATGTACAATGGTCCTACATAAAATGTTGTTCTGCATTTTGCAGACATAGCTGTCATCTTCAGTGTTCACATCACTACTTGCAATGAGTGGGGTCAGATCAGTTAAGGATTAGCTGTGGTCTTCTAAAAAAAGCAGCTCTTTTGGACAGAATGGCATGGAGGGATATTTAATATTGTCCATGCTTCCCTTCATTTTGGCCACCACCCACCTTTCAACTTTCCAAAACCCGGCGGTCCAGTTTGCAGCCTGAAACAATGCCAACTTTCCCTTGTTAGCTCATTCAGTTTCTTTGCATAGCCATGCTGATATATTTGGCCCCATCATGTAGTAATTGTGCATGCTGAAGCAGGTAGGTTATGGAATCACCCACTCTCACCTTCGGTTGCTAGTTTAACAGATGAGGGTCCGGTGCTGAATTCACGTTTTTTAAGATGAATCAGCACCCGTATCACATGGGATGTGATGAGATACTGTAGATAGTAATTTAGATCAGCGTCTTTCTTCCACAAAACTGGAATGATGCAGAATCCCACACAGCTGACAGGTGCAGGTTTTTAAAACATACAGGCTAATGCCATCTTGTCCTGCAGTCTTCTTAAGCTGTCTCCTGACCTACCCAGACAATCAAGTGGTCTGTGATGTATGGGTTAGATTAAAAGAAAACTGTAAGCAAATTTGTTTACTGACATTGACAAATTCAGCTATTATATAGGACTTTCAGTATCCATATATGTCCCTTTGATGTAGAGCAGTATTCACTCTGTCTCGTTATGTCTTATTATGGTGTATATTACAGCTGCTAACATCTGTTTGTCATTACTGTGAGTGTGTAATGAACTCCATGGCAGCGGCTGTACTACTGCAAAATTCAACACACAAACACTTATTTTAAAAAGCCCACTCCATCCGAAGGGTCTAGTGCTAATATTAACACTTAGGTTAACAGCAGTCTAATGATAGGCCACTTTAATCACAATGTACAGGACATTTGTATAGAGGACATTTAAGGTCTATTTAGAATAGAAAATATTAAGTATCAATAAACAAAAACAGACCATGAATAATACACACCAATTCCAACATTTATGTGCCCTTGAATCTAAATACACTGTTAAAGATCTTCTGTTCTTAACATGAGGTTTATATTGAGTCTAACAAGTTTCCATACAGTGGAGGTTTGTAGCTTTTTTTTATTGTTTGCTCAGATGGTTTCTCTTTGCAACAGCTGGTTTGACAAACATATCAAATGGAAAATCTTCTGTTGTTTTGAATGTTCTATATTTCAAGTTTTGAGGTGATGTATTGGTCAAAACACTGCTAATTGTAAAGGACAGTGCTGTTAGTATCTAAACACTGTTTGTGTAAGTTACATATAGCATATCATTATGGAATACCTGAAATCAATTAGAAAGTTCAACTGTGGTATAAAGTGTATTAACCCTTACAAAGCACAATACTCCTTTCATAAATGTAAACAAAAGTATTTTCATTAAATTTACATATTTAATGAGACATTTTCATATTGTATATCGTTTAATAACACAAATTTTTTTTTTATCATTTTCTTATCAGCCTAGATTTTCCACTACAGGTCCCTGTGAATAATCTGTATAATATAAAACTGTTATTGTATTAGAATGAGTGCATTAATAAACTTGTAATTTACCTTCCAACTGAACTACTGTAAAAGCTTCTGTTATAGAAAATTAATCAGTGAACATTTGTTCAGCTGTGTACAGCAGCCTACTAAACAAAAATGAGGCGATTGTTGTTTTGTCTTGCACTTGCAGGTCACACATAAATATGCATCCCTCCATAAACAGATCACTAGCCTTCTCTGGTGATCTTGGCAGACGTGCAAGAGGGAGAAAACCTCAGAGTAGACAAGTTTCCTAAGTCATTTTACAACATGTATCGAAGAGACTTAAACAAAAGCCTTGAAATCTGACAACAGGCATCATGGTATGCTTGTAATTTTGTGCCCACTGGAATGTTCCACCTTCTATATTCCCCCCCACACACTTGCACGCAAGCAGTGCAGCATTAAAGACCATCAGATAAAATGCGTTTTAGGTTTGATAAATAAATACTGAATAAATAATAAGCAATAATATGAATATTTCTGCAAAATAATTTGATACTCAAATACTAGCCCTTTCTTCATTTACATATGGCTTGTGACTGAAAGCATCATTTGGTACACTTTATTTAAATTCAACCTATTAACACTTTGACACTTTGCATGCATTTCTCTCTCATAAGTATTTTGATTTATAAACACACTGCATCTTAGGTGTTTTTACAAACAAATGATTCACTGCTCATTTTAAAACACTGACAATTGACCACATGCTTTCCAGTTACACTGTTTCCTTTGCATAAAGATGTTTATCCTGCAGATAAACAAAGAACTTGACATACATAGGCGAGATAAAACCACAGATGACACATATTTGTGTCACCTCGATTGCTTACTGTATAAACGTAACACAGTTTAGCATCTTAACGTGTTGGTGCTTCACATGCATTTGTTTTAAACACGAGCTATGTGATACAAGAATTTATTTTGTTTTATACATAGGCACATTTAAAAACGAGGCATATTCATTGCAGCTCCTAAATAATAATAATAAAAAAATAATGTGATGCTGAATATGGAAAGATAGCGTGAGAAAAATATGTTCATTTCAGTCACAAAGGTGGTCCCGTCCTTCTCCCCTATGACTCAACAAATCACAGAGTGGAGAGCGTCAGGCTAAACACTGGTCAAGATTTGGTGCCTGTTTCACCACACTGTGCTCCAGATGCTGAATGATCATGCTAGGTGAGCTGGCAGTTCTTCTAAAGCTTCAGTTAAGGTTGACTAAACTCTCTAATTGATCTTTACCCCCTCTTCATCTCTAGACATTGCTAATTTCTCATGGCACCATGCACCAGACTACTAAGAGGCTGGGCACAAACCTTTCTGCTTTTGATCTAGCACCCTCATTATGCACAGTGCTTTTTCAAACATGGAAAGACTTTACAGCAGACCTGGAAATGTATACTGGCGAGATTAAAAGAATAAGAAGCGATTCTTAAAAAATAAAAAGCAATTTTGTCCTGAATCGCATGATTTCTGAGAACAGGTGGTTGGGGTACTTGAAATGTGGTTTCTGAGAGGAAATATTAGATATTAATATGATGATTAGTCTAATTGCTTCAGGATATCAGGAGGCAGACTGTAAACACAGACATGACAGCATTGTTTTGCATTAGTTCATTGAGTGCATACTTTCTTGGGAGTGGCCACTGCTGCTTTGGAAGCTCATAGATGTGGTGAGTTTGATGAATAGGATGTCTGGCTTCCATATGTCATGATTGTGTTGAAACCCATGATCTAATCTAATCATATAAGCTGAATGCTACTATATACTTTTTGTGTATGTCTCTGTTACACATTTTCACTAATGTATTAAAAAAAAAAAACATTAATTATGATGAATTGATGTTGAGTGATTTTTCATTTTCAATTTGTACAAACACGATGTGGTACATAAATATGATACACACTGTATGTATTGTAAATACTTTAATAATACAGGCTTAAAGTCATTTAATCTCAATATACACAGACAGCACTATGTACACAACAGTTCCCCACCCAATGTAATGTAATATTTGATCCTACAAGGGAAAAAAATCGTCTTGGCAGATAAGGATTCAAATGGAAATAATTTTATTAACAAGCCACTGGAAAAACCAAGCCACTTGGTTTGACTACGTGACTCTTGATGGGATTGTGGGATTTCTCTATGCTTGCTTTTAACTCGCTGATTTGTTGAGCTTATCATAGTATGTTTTAAATCACAACATAGCACAATCTTGGTATATTAAAAAAAAACAAAATTCAGTTTATAGTAAACACATTAGTTTAACCCCTCACTTGCTAATTTCACAATTTTGATTTATCATCCCAGATTTATTCTCGTTCAGAAATTGCCATACCACTAGTATGGAAATTTGGAAAAAGTGTATGTTTTCCTATATTTTTATTTGCTTAAAATTAATTGTGGGTATCTAGCCGAATAAAAAAAAAAAACATTCTTTTCATTGTATTGTATAGTTGGACCATTTTGGTCTTCGGAGACTCGCTTCTGTAGAATACCACAATTGCCTGAAATTGGACTTTACACAATAACTCGCTACAGTGTTGTGAAAGTGGTCTGACTGTCTTCTGGTCAAAGGCCTCCCCCAGGCTCCTGAACTGATTACGCTGTGAATAAACTAGGATACTGTTGGGAGTTCAGACGTATCATTGAGGATATTACTGAGACAGAAGACCACAGCATGGTCAGGGCTTTGTCCTGTGCAACTTCTAAATTAAGTCACTGAGTTTATTTGATGGAATGTTTTTGTAAAACCGAACTGACCTCTATTTCTGGGTTCATTGCAGTCGTTTATATTATTCTTATTTTCACTCTAACAACCTCATACAAATGTTTAAACCAATAGAAATGGCCAATAGTGTTTAGTTAAATTTGCAGTGTGTTGTAGTTGTTGTAAAAGAAATACTGAATATAAATGACTAGAGAAAGCACCCTGTTCCATTTGTGTAAAATAATCCAGCAGTGTTTTGTTGTCAAAATGTTAATAATAATAATAATAATAATAATAATAATAATCGTTTTACAAATGCCTTCCATGCCCAGTCAAAATGACAACTTATAATCCACTCATCCAGCCAGAACAAGACATAGTTAATGACAGCGTCACTCTGCAGATCAGTAGTAAACTGTTGATGCTTGGTCTCCAGCTCTATCATAGCCTGTAATTTGGAAACTAGCTGCACGCTGGTTCCATCACAAAGTGGCCGCATAGCCATGCGTTAGTGGTTTTCAGCATGAGGTGCTCCTCTCTGCGCCATGAGAGGAAGGTTAGTGTGATGCCTCAAACATGCTGGCAAAGGGAAGTCAGTCCATTTTCAGTAATGTGAAGACTTGGGGCAGAGGAAGTTCATCAGGTCAGGATGTAGCTGTGTCTGCTGTTACCCATGAGAATCAAGAGCAAGCGAATAGTCAGAAGAGCCATTTTTCTCAAAAGGCTCTTGGAGCACCAAAGTGTGGGCATCAGCAGGCAGTTTTATTGCTTTTGCTATGGCCTTGCTTTTTGTGCCTTTGCCAGACCAGAGAAAGCAAATATTTTGCTTGTCTCGCAGCTGTGCAGGTCCCATGTAGACTTCAGGCTGGAGGCCTGCCCTTGGTGGGGAAGCAGTGGAGATAAATAACTTTCCCAGCAAAATAAAATTGTCTGTAATTCTAATGTTAAATCACACTGTGAAGAACTATAAGTGGTGTCAGCACCCTAGTCTATGCCTTATTTCATGCATTGGGGAGATCCGCTTAAACACCAAGGGACAAAACTGAACTGAAGTTGAAGAATATTATAACCACTTTTCCCTCTTACTTTAAACTGTCATTGAAGAATATTGAATATTGCCCTTCACATGATCATAGTCCTAAAAAAGCACCCATAGAATGCCCCAGATGTCATCATTAACAGACCATTTAACTTTTTGAAAGATTGTTTTATTGACTGAATAATTATTTTTTTTTTGTAATTGATGTTAGAATTTCAATCGAACAAATGCTGCTGCACTGCTTCTGTTTCAGCAGTATATAAGGGGTATATGTCTTTTGGATGGAAGACAAGTCCGAAAACATGTCTTCTCTCTGAAGCCCAACTGCAGTCGATTTTACCATAAAGACCATTTGTGCGGTATATGTAGGAAAGCTGTTGAGTAATTTTAACAAAATAAAGCAGTTTTCCTTTGATCAGTGGAAAATGTCGACACTATTTACAACATACCATTTCCTAGTGTAGCATACATGATTTAGATTGTTGTAAAGGCATAAAATTTGAGTACCTATAGAGGAATAACACATTTCACTTTGCACATAATACACTATAGTATTAGTCAAAACTTTGCTCAATCCTTGGTTAATTTATTTGCTTGTGTGGGTGTATGTGTATGTGTAAGAGAGAGTGTGTGAGTTAAAAAAAAAAAAAAAAAAAAAAACGTCAGCAAACTGTCAGCACTGTTCATCAGCAGCCAAGGCGTGCCTGCATGGTCTCTCTTTCATGGAGCCGATTTTTCCCCAGGAAGCAGAGTGACTCAGTTGTGGTTGTTGTGGAGATTTCTGCATGTTACAGCCCTGCAAAAGGCATGCTTTTCCAGTTCACATTAAGGTCCTTCACCGACCTTAAATATCCTCGCCTTCCAATAAAGGCCGATATTGATCTATGTCCAGAAGCGGAAATATGATATGACCTTTTGTAATAAAGCCACATCCTTTAGGATTTTAAAAACACAGGTAATCGTTTTGATCATGTTTTTGTTGTAAATGGCTAAGCTGTATTTCATAACCTATTTTTTCCCACTTAAATGATTTTGGAAAAACTGCAACAAGTGTTACTCATAGTTTCAAATGTGACCTTTCCTTTTCATGTAGTTTGAATAGCAGTCAAAAACAAGATCCACTGAAGAAAATTAGTATATATTGTCTTTGACGCTAAAGGATAATAGCATCCAGATCATTGGGGTGTTTTCAGTGGTTTAAAAAAAAATGTATAGTAGTTATTATTTTTTTCCTTAGAATTCTTTTGTGATACGGGTAATGCCGTGACCTAATTCATGGGAGGAACTGCAGGAAATCCCCCTTACTGCATCTAAAGTAATCAGGGTCCTGCAGGTTTCTACAGAATAGAGAATGTGAACTATTGGGCTTGTGTACAAATCACAGGTTGTGAGGTTGTGTGGCCCAGAAAAACAGTTCTGAGGTCCAGTTTTATAATGTGTCAAATGCGCCTGTAGATCCAGTCCTTAGCGATAACAGATTCCTTTCATTTGTGTAGGTTTAGACATTGGAAACCCCCTATTAAACATTCACTCATCTCTACTCTTGTATAGAGTGTATACACACACACACACACACACACACACACACACACACACACACACACACACAGGATCAAAAGGCATGCTAACTATAACAGGAAATGGCCTATTTAATAAGGGGATATATTAACATAATAAGTGCAAAATTCAGCCCTTCCTTCACTTGAATATGATTAATCGTGATTCAATGTCAACATGTGGTACCAAAATTATTGGTGATTGCAAAGTCTATTGTATGCTCCTTTGAGCCGGGTGAAAAGGCCTCTGCTCTCCTATTCCATTAACTTTGATGCTTTTGGAAAGCCAGATCCTGCAGGATGTAATAGTTGGATTAGGATCCTGACCACACACATTGATACGCACCTGCACTCTTACACACTTGGTGTGAGATAAAACATCAATTTGCAGTTTTTCATGACTGCATGTACTGGATTGAGCAATAGCTAAAGCTGTAAGTTCATACACAGTACAGGATACAGCAAAACAATCATGTGTTCCGTGATCTGTGTGCTGCTTTGGTCTTGTTCTGTTTCTCTTTATAACACTAATGTGAAATTATAAATCAGTGTTTAGACTTGTGAGTGCAAACCAGGAAATGCCCTTAGGAACTGTTTTGATCTTAGATTGAACCTCAGTTACCTCAGACTACTGAAATACTTTTTAAATCTTAGAAGTGAGCTTTTATTATTGAGAGGGCAGAATGAAATGTCTGGAATGCTCAGCTAGGTTAAGAGGAACATTTATTTATTCCAAACAAAGAGCAGAATAAAGGAAAGCTTAACAGAGAAATATTCTTGAAAAACATTGTTGAATATAAAGTCATTGTGTTGGGCACACTACTTGGCCGTAGTGAATCTATAGCCAAACTACCTAGTTGATAAAAAGCTAGCTACTAAGAAAAGCTGCTAAAAGCTTCTATATACATGTTGCAATGTGTTTTCTCTATGCTCATAAATTTTGGTGAACACAGCCATGAAGGCATTGCTCTTAACTAGTACAAGGCATCCTGTATAATTGTAAATTATTATTATTATTTTAAACACAGGTCAGTGAAAACCGAGTCCTGTGACCAAATATACATTTACACTAATTTGTTGAATGTGACAATGCTAAGAGCTTTGTTACTGGAAAAACAAATACAATAAAACAATTAAAAAAAGTTTTAAATGTTCCACTTATTCCATGCAAAATGTACTTTAGCTAGTAGTGTCCCCAACAGTTAAGGTTTGAGCCAACAGTGTTCTTATTTAGACATTGAGTAGATCATAAGCTTGCTGGTAATTGCCGTTACACTGAGAGACGATGCTTTCCAGAAACTCTCGTTCGCAGTAAGAGAACTTAGTCTGAAGCTTCATTACAACCCATTCTATGTCAGTATCTATAAGGGAAACACAGAAAATGTACAATTTAGAAGAATTCAATGCAATTGAAAAGTAAAACAAATCAGTTCAATTACTGTTTTGATGTGCTGGCACAGAAAATGTGATATGATGTAAAACAGAGCAGCGTGGTAGTGTTGGAAGACTTTATATCCCCATCCCACAAGCCGTCCTATTCTATCCTAATCTATCCCATTCCAGATTGAGCCTGAGGCAGAGACGTTTGACTGACTCTTCCTGCTGGTTCATCTAGTTCATGCAGCAGGACAGACAGGGTGGGAGTGCTCCACCGCAGTACTCCTGCCAACCCATTTCACACACAGTGTCATACCAGTCTGCTAACCACATGCTAATGGGCCAAACAAGCCGTGTTGCACACACGTCCTGTCCATGCATCCCGAGTCCCAGCGTCACAGACTCTTGCTGCCTCTGCACCCTCAGCTCCGATAGAGCCGCAGACGAAATTGAGTAAGGCAAGTGATGACATTCACTGAGCTTAATCATGCTGCTAATTAAGATAGATGGAATGTCATGCAGTGAAGGATTGCAACAAACGATTGCCAGGAACACATAAGAACGCTATGTAGTACAGTATGCATGAGCCATACTGTATAAATCCCAGATGTCAGAAGAAAAAGTCCAGTGAGTGCAGCATTACACCGTCAAAGAAAACAGACAACTGAGAGAAAGCCCACAATTACAGTTGACATCGAATGTCTTTAGCAGGAAGAGGCAGATCTGTGAGCTTTTTTGGATTGGTCAAAGCTCACCCCAAATCTTGGCTAAGGGTCAGGACCCTGCCAGTGAATCAAACATATTTCACTGATTCAAATGAGGCAGAATGTACACATGCAATGTACCATTAAGTATCCTAGAATACATGCAGACAGACAGAAGGTGAAGAGCGCATTAATCCTGCACTGTCATGCGGCATGTGCTCCACAAACAGTGCTAGCTCATGGAAAGTCAGCTCTAGCCACCCCTCTTGGCAAAAAAAGTGAGGAATTTTCAAATGTGGCGATGGTTTAAGGCTGTGGCCAGACAATGAATCAAACTATAAATCATCTAAATCTGATTGTTTTTATGAAGCAGCGTTGAGGATTTCCCAGTGATCTTTCACCTAGATAAACATGTATGCAAATATGTATAAATAAAATTCTGTATGTTAAAAACTCATTTACTACTACTCCAGCATATATGAAGTAGCGTGTGTCTAGTTTAGAGTGTCGTTTTGGATAATAAGGACTCGATGTGATTGTTTATATTCTAAATCACGAGTTAATTGCAAAGGCTTTAAAACTGAATGAACCTTGTAAGCAGCTTGTCTGAAGAGTGAAGCATGCGTACAAGTAAGGGCAGGGCAGAAAAGCGAGATACAGAGCAGTTAGCCGGTTTTTCTAGTGTTGACTCACAGACATCATACTAATCAGACCGCTGTCAAACTTTCTTTTTTTTCCAGCATTCATTTTGGATGTGAGTCAAAGCAGTGTCAAATATGACTATTTCTGTCAGTGAATTGGCCTCAGTGAGTGCACCTAATTAGCTGTAGTCTGTACTGCTACCTCATGCATTCTACAGCATTAAAACGGCGTCTTAGTGCCATATGTCTGTCTCGCACGGGGGATTTAGAGGCTTATTTTTTATTTACATAATATGGTACATGGCCTAACAGTGCTTGACTAAAAAAAATATTGAGAATGAAGGGCAGACCTCTGCACAGCATCAATCAGCTGAGGCATCTTGCGTTTTGATACCAAGTGTCATTGGAAACATGGAAAGAATAAAAAAAAAATGCTTCGAAACGTCTAAGACTAAACACGCACAATGTCTGGTACATAAATCTGATTTACCCTCCTCCGCAGCGCTGTCAGTCTGAAGCTGTGATGGGAAGGGCAAGGGCGATGAAGCAGGGTCCTGCGGTTCCTCCGTCTGCCAAACATTGCCCAGCTCCTGCGTCCAGGGGAGCAACTCAGACACACTACCTGATCCTCTCGCCTCCAGTCTGTCTAGAAAAGCCGAGTTCACACTGGAAGAAATATATCACCATCCCATTACAACCTTCCAGACTGACCCATACATCAGAGAGTTACTTTGAAGCCATTCATAATTCCCTGGCTAGCTGATTAACCATGACATTCATGGCTTGTGAAGTTCTCTTAGAATTAGATGTCCTTACCACAGCCGTTCATTTTCCATTTGTCTTTTCCTGTCCTCCTCCTCTTGTTTTTGTTTTTCTTCCAAAAGTTGACTCTGGGAATGATAAATGAATGGAATCTTAATCCATGATAGTAATGACGTGTCTATTTTTTTGAACAAGTTGCATGAGAGAGCAGTTGTTTTTCAGTTACTTTTATAATTGTCACAACATCTTAATCACACAATATCAGTATCAGCCCCATGCCGTCATTCAGTTCTTTCTGTGCTTGATTATTTTCACTGATAATTACAATTATAATAATTATGAGGTAAAGACAAAATAATAGTACATCTACACAATTCCATCCATTATATCCATCTGTTCCCTGTTCTGTAATACTCTATAATTGCATTTTAATATGGGACTGACTGCATCAGTGCATCAGGGCTTTATTAGGAAAGTTCATTCATGCTGTTATACTGAGATTTGCCTGCCCTAATACATTTTACACATACATTTTCGATTAACACTAGTGAAGTGGATCCACATTGTAAGAGTAGGAGGGTTATTGTGGGAGTAAAAGGGAGTGAAAGTTAGACATTTATCTGTGAATGAGAGAAATATGTATATGATGTGGTATGGTTACCTGCTGTATACCAAACAGGCTGTTTTAAATATTATTTTTGGTTTTTCACACAGTCTTTAAAGTTTATACAGAATATTGTGAAAAAAGAAAACATCCACTGAGCAGCAGCTATATGGGTCGAAATTCTATATTGATGAGAAAGATCAGAAGATAAATGTATGTATTTGTCAGGAAAACACAAATTTAAGTGGAAGAAGCAGTTGAAATGGAAGTGCATTGTGATTATTTATATATATATTTCTCAAAGTACCATTTATCTTTTACCTTTTGTTACATTTACTGGCACTGACATTAGTAGCAAATATGCTGAAACATCATGGTGAAAAATCATGACTGAAATGTAAGTATATGTTAATCAAAGGCATATGCTGGTGCTTTTTTTCTTGGTTATTCCCCATACTACAAAATGAAAGAGATAAAAACGGTTGTGCAAATGTTCCTTTTTTATGCACTTTGACTCTGGTACCTTCTTCCTTTGTTCATCTCTATTCTGCTGCAGGGTCACTTGTTCCTCCGCCTTCCTGGCCTCCCTGTATTCATGCCCACGAGCCTGTGTAGAAACAGTTCGGTTCTAATCAGGCCACCGAAGGTGATACAAGCACACCAATGAGCCCAGCCCTGAACAGCAAGTATTAGATGGTCTTTTGTGATATAATCGTGGGATTCTTAACACAATGAGGTGTTATGAGGATGGGTGAGGTAAGAGTGCTTTAAAGATAAAGAGATCCTTTGTACATTTGGTCAGATAGTCTAGGGACAACAGGGAATGTCTGCTCTGTTTGGAATGGCTTGAGAGCAAGAAGAATAGGTGGGACGACCTGGGCCTGGCACCCTGGGAAGTCAACTCAAATGATCATATGCACAAACAGAGGATATAGACGAGATTAATCTGTCTTGTCTTCTCAGTGGCCACAAAACCACATCAAGGCGGTGTCTTTCCACACACACTTTGATCAGCTGGCTTATGACATTTGGATTGGAGCATTCTGTTACTTTTCTTGGAGAGCTTCCAGAAACTTGAATCAATACCCCGTAAAGCACACTCAAAAAAGCCTCTTCTTCTACAAAACTAGCGGGACCAGACCACAGTTACTTATGCAGTATGCCTGTACTGAAGTAACACCATGATGTTTTAATGTCTACTAGCAGGATGTTCCTCCATAAAGAAAGTACTGGCTGTCCACAGAAGAAAAGCTTGTACAACAATACAGTAAGCCAGACAAAAACCTTTTTATCCCCCTCACCACAGGACCTGCAAAAGCAATGTCATCAGATGCCACATTCAAGTGGTTCATACAGTAAAACAGGCCCCACGCTTTTCATGTCTCAATCTCCTGTCTGCAGAATCATCCCAGGCCGGCTGAGGTGCAGACTGATATAGAATGCTATTTTACTATCAAGAAAATTATATTTTAAGCACATTTAAAAATACACACCATCCAATAGCAGCTGTGCCTTCTCTGCTTAGCTAAGTGAGCAAAACAAGGGTGACAGTGGCTAGACAAACTATCTAGGGTAGAGACAGAAAGCAGCAAGATTCAACAGGGAAACTGACCTAAAGGGGAATTTGCTCTTGCTCTGCGTTCATGTGTTACTTTAAATCTATTGCTCAAATGCTGTTTTTTTGGAATATAGGTTGCCATTGAAGACCGCACAAATATACACTAGCTATCATTTTAAACATTTTATCATACAGTGGTTACAGGAATCAGATCAAAACAAACAACCAATATACATTTTTGTCTCATTCATATTGCAGACAAAGAGCATTTGTCAGTTGCCTGTAAGAGCCCATTACAATATGTGAATCATACATACATGTTTTAGTAGATTAAATGACGCTGAGGCAGTTACAATGACGCCCCAATTACATCGACCTAGACTGCTTATGTCATTGGCTGAAACACTGGCTGGAGGCCAGGTACTTTCACTAGAACAATACAGGTTATACCACACCAGTCTGCCCTTTTCCTGCCCTCTCACACATCCTTCTGCATTCTGTGAACTCTGGGAAGTCCCTTCAACTCTGTTCATATCATTGTGCAGAAGCAGCACTCGTATCCTCATGTTGGCTGACCATGAAGCGAAAGTCTGTGTATTTATATTTGGAGGAAATTCAATGACAGACTCAGATAGTCCTCTCCAGTGTGTGGGTATGGAGAAGATAATTCAGAAAGAAAGTTAGGCCCACTGGCAGACTGATTTTTGTCTGCAGATGAATGAACCATGTTGATGAAAGCCCTCAAGAGGGGCTGGTTTATTCTGAAAACATGCATCAAAGTCAGATCAATTGGTGTGAATTACCCCAGTGCCTTGGGCTGTAACCTCAGTGCCACAGCTATGCAGCAAAGACTTGAACCCAGGCCTATGGAACACACAATGCATTCTTTGGCTGTCATCTTACCCATGATGACGTGGGTGTGGCGCTGCTCGCTGCTATAGGAACTGGACTGGACCTCTCAAGCCTTTGAAGATGCGCTTCTCTTTTCCTGCAAAGCAGGAAGGCACAAGATTAAATATTAATAGATTTACCACCAGAATATAGAATTTTTGTTAATTAATTGGTATGTACAGTATCTCACAAAATTAAGTACAACCCTCACATTTCAGCAAACATTTTATTATATATTCTCATGGGACTATACTATAAAAATTTAAATTTTATATATTTTAGAGTAGTTAATGTGCAGATTGTATAGCAGTATAGATGTACTGTCCTCTGAAAATAACTCAATATACAGCCATTATTGTCTAAATAGCTGGCAACAAAAGTGAGTACACCCTAAGTGATAACAGCTGTATGTCATTTGACCATGCAAAGCCACATGTCCTATTTATCATGTTCATGTTTTTGTCTGCTTGACAGGATTATATGTTTAATGTGTGTATCTTATATAAGAGCAGTTAAAATTTGGTGCTTTGAGTACAATTCTCTCATAATGACCACTGGATGTTCACAAAGATGGCCTAGGCTATAAGAAGATTAATACTAAAACTGAGTTACAGTACAGTGTTCATACAGAGGTTTTCCAAGACAGGTTCCACTCGGAACAGACCTCGGAAGGATTGATCAAAAAAGTTGAGTTCCTGGCTGTGCGTCAGGTGTAGAAGCTGGCTTCAATAAACAGATGCATGAGTGCTGCCAGCATCTGTTTATTGAAGCCAGCTTCTACACCTGACGCACAGACAGGAACTCAACTTTTTTGATCAACCCTTCAGCCCAAGTCAGTTTATATGGCCATCATCCAAGAAGTAAGCCTTTTCTGACTCTTCTTGCCTGCTCACAAGAAAGCCGGTGAACAGTTTGACAAGGGCAAGAATTACTGGAACCATGTCATGTGGTCTGATGAGACTTAGATAACTTGTTTGGCTCAGATTGTGTCCTGCATGTGTGGCGACGCATGTGTAGTGTGCATTGATGACGTGACTACCTCCAAGACCATCACTATACGCTCCAACCAGAAGCCATGGATGACCGCCAAGGTTCGTGCGCTGCTAAAAACAAGAGACTCTGCCTTCAGAGCAGGGGACAAGACGGCCTTAAAAACAGCAAGGGACAAACTGTCCCGTGCTATCAGAGAGGCGAAGCGCGCACACGCCAAGAGAATCCATGGCCACTTCCAGGACAGCGGAGACACCCGGCGCATGTGGCAGGGCATCCAGGCGATCACGAATTACAAGACCACATCACCTGCTTGTGACCGTGACGCCTCCCTTCCAGATGCGCTGAATGACTTCTACGCCCGGTTCGAGGTGCAGAACAATGTGGTGGCGAGGAAGACAATCCCTCCTCCCAGTGACCAGGTGCTCTGTCTAACCACAGCTGAAGTGAGGAAAACTCTATGCAGAGTTAACCCACGGAAGTCTGCTGGACCTGACAACAGAGTGCTCAGGGAATGTGCAGAACAACTAGCAGATGTCTTCACTGACATCTTCAACATCTCCCTGAGCAGCGCCACTGTTCCTTCGTGCCTCAAGACGACGACCATCATTCCTGTGCCGAAGAAGTCTTCTGTGTCCTGCCTCAATGACTATCGTCCCGTTGCACTCACACCCATCATAATGAAGTGCTTCGAGAGGCTTGTCATGAGGCACATAAAGACCCAGCTCCCATGCAGTTTGCGTATCGTCCAAACCGCTCCACGGACGATGCCATCTCCACAACCCTCCATCTGGCCCTCACCCATCTGGATAACAAGGACTCTTATGTAAGGATGCTGTTCATAGACTTCAGTTCAGCATTCAACACAATCATTCCCCAGCACCTGATCGAGAAGCTGAGCCTACTGGGCCTGAACACCTCTCTCTGCAACTGGATCCTGGACTTCCTGACCGAGAGACCTCAGTCAGTCCGGATCGGGAACAGCATCTCCAGCACCACCACACTGAGCACTGGGGCCCCTCAGGGCTGTGTGCTCAGTCCACTGCTGTTCACTCTGCTGACTCACGACTGTGCACCAAGGCACAGCTCGAATCATATTATCAAGTTTGCTGATGACACGACCGTGGTGGGTCTAATCAGCAAGAACGACGAGTCAGCATACAGAGAGGAGGTGCAACGGCTAACAGCCTGGTGTGGAGCCAACAACCTGTCTCTGAACGTGGACAAAACCAAAAAAATGGTTGTTGACTTCAGAAGAGCACAGAGTGACCATTCTCCACTGACCATCGATGGATCTTCAGTGGAGATCGTCAAGAGCACCAAATTCCTTGGTGTTCATCTGGCGGATAACCTCACCTGGTCACTTAACACCAGCTCCATCACCAAGAAAGCCCAGCAGCGTCTCTACTTCCTGAGAAGGCTGAGGAAAGCCCATCTCCCTCCCCCCATCCTGACCATGTTCTATAGAGGGACCATCGAGAGCATCGTGAGCAGCTGCATCACTGCCTGGTTTGGGAATTGCACCGTCTCGGATCGCAAGACCCTACAGAGGATAGTGAGAACAGCTGAGAAGATCATCGGAGTCTCTCTCAAGTCAAGTCAAGTCAAGTTTATTTGTATAGCGCTTTTCACAACAGACATTGTCTCAAAGCAGCTTTACACAAATCAACAGTGATGGTGAATGGTGTGAATTTGTCCCTGATGAGCAAGCCGTGGCGACTGTGGCAAGGAAAAACTCCCTTAGATGTTATGAGGAAGAAACCTTGAGAGGAACCAGACTCAAAAGGGGAACCCATCCTCATCTGGGTGACATCAAGAGTTTGATCTCTCCCCTCTATCATGGACATTTACACCACACACTGCATCCGCAAAGCAAACAGCATTGTGGACGACCACACACACACCCGTCACACACATACTTCACCCTCCTACCATCAGGGAAACGGTTCCGAAGCATTCGGGCCGTCACATCAAGACTGTGCAACAGTTTTTTCCCGCAATCCGTCAGGCTCCTGAACAAACATCTGGACTGAACTCTCTCTCTCACACACACACACACACACACACACACACACACTTACACACAACTGAGTGACTGATCTGTACAACCGGACTCAACACACATACACTTCACACACCCAGGTTTCAGCACCATTCACACCTCTCATTATAGCATAATGTTTACATGCCGTTTGTTGCTGATCTCCGGGACTTGCTCTATTTGCACAATATTCTGTTAATCCCTTGGTCACTGATCACTTTATCTTAAATGCTGCTACCATATTTTTTACACTATTATAGAATTGCAAAATTCTGTTTATATTTGTTTACATTTCTGCTACTATGCACCTTATCCTGTCACGACAGGTTTTACTGGCGGAGCTACTGCTGCTTTTATTTTTATATTTTGTGTATTGTGTATTGTCCTGCACTGTCCTGTCACTGTCTTGTGTTGTCTCTTGCACTGTTTGCACCAGTTGCACACATGCACTTTATGTGGCGAGGATCTTAGTTCCTGGCCCTGTGTTCTTCTGTTCTGTGACTGTTGTTTTATGTTGTTTTATGTAGCACCTGGGTTCAGGAGAAACGTTGTTTCATTTCACTGTATACTGCATCGCTATATATGGTTGAAATGACAATAAAAGCTTCTTCACTTGACTTGACTTGACTAGTGTCCTGCCTACAGTCAAGCATGGTGGTGGTTGCATCATGGTCTGGGGCTGCATAAGTGCTGCTGGTATTGGGGAGCTGCAGTTCATTGAGGAAAACATGGATTCCAACATGTACCCTGACATTCTGAAGCAGAACATGGTGCATTTCCTTTAGAAACTGGGATGAACTGCAGTTTTCCAACATAATAATGACCCAAAAACACACCACCAAGATGACAACTGCCTTGATGAGGAAGCTAAAGGTGATGGTGATGGAGTGCCTCAAGTATGTCTTGAGACCTGAATCCTATTGAGCACCTGTGGGGCATCCTCAAGCGGAAGGTGGAGAAATACCATCTGTCTAACATCCAGCAGCTCTGTGGTTTCATTATGGATTAGTGGAAGAGCAACAACCTGTGCAGCTCTGGTGAATTCCATACTCAGGAGGTTAAAGGCAGTGCAAGATAACAATAGAGCTCACACCTAATATTGGCACTTTAGAGACAGTTTTGACATTTTCACTTTTGTTGTCAGATATTTAGACAATAATGGCTGTATGTTATTTTTAGAGGACAGTAAATCTATACTGCTATACAAGCTGCACATTGAGTACTCTAAAATATATCTAAGCTTTATTTTTTATAGTATTGTCCCCTGACCACATATAATAAAATGGTTGCTGAAATGTGAGGAGTGTACTCAGATTTGTGAGATACTGTATTTACGGTTTGTTTGACATAACACGAATTTAAAAAATAATAATCTTAGACAAACTCTCTCTAGACATAAGTAAACACATTGTCATTTGATAACTGCACTGCTTTATTTTTTCTCAGTTTGGGGCATTCCCATGACCATGAATAATTTATGTATTTGGGCACCACTGATAATTCTTTTTCTTCTTCTTTTTTTTCATTTTGTTATTTAAATCGACTCACTGTTCAAATAGACTTGAAATCCTACTGTTCCTGTTTTAGTGCTACTCTGTCTGGTAATGGAAAAAAGGCTGTAGCTCTTTGAAACTGTGTTCTCAGATTTGTTATTTTTGGAAATGAGCCAGCAGAGCAACAGCAACCAGCTTCCTAATGACATGAACGTAAATTCTTAACCTCACGGGGACGTGACAACATCTAATGAAAATATGTGAACATACATTAAGAGTTCATGTTGGTACAGCTCCTGTCTCCGTTCCTCCTCCTGCTTTTTCTTCATTTCCAGTTTGTTGGCCTGTAAAACAAGACCACAATGTGATATTAGGCAACCTTGTTGTCCTCGCTGTTTTAACGTTGGAAGATCTTTCATAATAGAAATGTAATAAATGTTTTGGATAGAAAAGAATTAGATTTCATCTACAAACAAAACAGAAATATGGCTATTATAAACATTTAATGTGCACTTTGTATTACGTGGTATTTAATAAATGATTGCAACATATCTAACCAACTTAAAATTTAAACTGCTGTAGTTTCTGGCTATTAATATGATTAAATTCATTTAATAGCAAAACCTTTTTTCTGTTTAAAAGTCTGTAAGTAAATGCATTTAATTTCAAGAATTCAATGACTACATGATAGGTCTCAGCAGTGACCTCTAGAGTTTCAAACCAGCACTACAAAAATATAGTACAACCTCAGAGTGAAACCAGGAGACATATTTCAGTGAAATCACTTTGTCAAGTTTTACAATTATGTCAGTTTATGATGCTGTCACACCTTCTCTCTCTGAATATCTCTCATCATCTGAATCTTTTCTTCTTCTTCTTGTCTTTTGCGACGGTCCATGTCCTGTTGTTTGAGCTTTAGAAAACCCCAAAATATAAACATGAAATTAAATGCACCTAAACATACATGGTCACTGGAGAACACATTTTGAATTCTAAACAGAAAGTCAGCACCTTTTTTTGGAGTTTAGACTGGGAAGCCAGCATCTGCTGTTTCTGTCGTACAGCTGACAATGATATGTCCCCACCTCCTCAAATAAAACATTATCATTACTTTATACTTTCATTTTTTATGGTGTGTAAATATGTTTCCAGAGCTTATTCTAATAAATATCTCTATTACCTAGCTTCTTTGGGCTCAGTTGAATGGGACCAGGCCGATGTTCCTCCTTATATCTCTGCAGATCATCCAGTTCTTTTTGTGACACTGAAAAAAAAATCATAAAAAGAAAAGTACAGACACTTTTTCAGTGTGTTTCCTACATCCTTTAAACCATAAATATATGTTTAGAAACTGGTATTTTAATTTTATGATATTAAGGTACTGTATTTTATGTAAATCTAGTATCACACATAATAAATCATTACATCAATAACTATGATCTGTAAGATGAATTGCACAGCTCAGAATGTTTCAGAGTAACACCTAGATGTAATATAGCACCTCCTGATTTAACATAGAAGCATACGTATTCAGGAAATATTCAGTTCATTTTTGGTTCAGTCATGACCACCTAACAAAACAACAAAAGGTTTTTTTACCTTATAAATAAATATGTTGTTAATTATTCATCTCTCAAAGACGAAAGAATTGAATGGAGGGTACAATTACATTAAATTATACCTGTTAGGAACAAACAAGGAAAGGAAATGAATAATAGGGAATGGAAAACACAGTAACCCATCATGACTTACTGTTTAGGAGTTTGTTCCGTCTTGATTCTATTGGTGGGATCATGCTGTATCCTCCAGAGCTGAATGAGCATAAACATAATTAGTTACAGCAGGTACCTTTTACTCAGCAGCTCATTCCAGGCTTTGAGCTTAACAAACTCCATTGGCTCATTTGCAAAGAATGTCTCAAACAAAGGTGGGGCATGAGTAACTTTATGGTAAACAACGTCCAAATATGTTCCCACAAATTATCATCTGGAACTTCCCTGAAAACCCACCATAGCTAAGACCCAAATGTTTCTGTCCAGAAAGACATCTGTGTCTTTCAGAAGAGAGGAAGAAAGCAGAGAGGAAAAAGTTCACAATAATATTCACCCTGAAGAAAACATCACCATCACCGCTGGTTTACAGCCATGACTTTACTCATTTATAATGCATGATCATTGGTTTGCTTCTACTGTATACAGTGTCTAATATAGAATTTAGTGTTTAACTAAAAGATGTATACAGCTGTCACACATGGACAAAGAACATGTTGAGGATTCCTCAAACATAATCCCCACAGTAAACTTGCTCATGTTGGAAATCCAGGCTTGACCTAGCTAAAAGAATGATTTTTTTTTTATCATCTTTTGTTGAAATGTTGTTAGAGAATTTGTAGTCATACACAATTGCTTACAGAAACACACAGTAAGACACAACAAATCTCATGGATCACCATGTTCATAAGGTGGCTTCGCATGAGCAGACCATTTTAATGGCGTTCATCACTTGAGACTCTGGAGTCAAGATTTTCTTTATTCATGACACAAAAGTGGACACATTAATGATGTTTAACACACTAGTAATGCTCAACACAATAGTGAGGTTTAACATGTTGATGTAGTTGCATTGCCTTTATAGCTTTACTGACCTTTTTTATTTTAGTAATTCACATCTGGTCAAATCAGTTTAGGTTTACATTTGTTAGTCTTTAAATGTGTCATTTTTGACCTGCTTAGAAGTAGGAGTAGAATACAAAAGTTCTTTTGAAAATCATGGGATTTTTTAAAATGAATACCAATGTGTAAACAATCATTTGTAAACAAATAATTCACACATAAACCCATTTACATTTACAGTATTTTGGCAGACCCTCTTTTTCTCCCAATAATGCAGCAGAGGGTTAAGGATGTCACCCAAGGGCTCAGCAGTGGCAGCTTGGTGGTGTTGGGATTTGAACTCAAACTTCTAATCAGAAGTCCAGCACCTTAATATGTTGGACTTAAGCTGCCATGGTTGACAAGTGGATTTTTTCAGATCATTCATAATAAATAAGGCACATTTTAGTCACTGTTACTGTAGAAATAATTCAATGGACTCTAAGTTCCAGAATACATTACATATGACACTGCTAACTTGCAGAGACTCACTCAGCTAGCTATCATTGAGACAGGAAGCTCACAATGCAATGCAATGCTTACAAGAAATAAAGTTACGCTTTTGAAAGGCAGTTTATTTGTGCAGATTATACAAAAGGGGAGGCAGGTAGTCAAACAGGATTATGGGTAATAAACCATCATGCTAATAAAAGGTGTTTATTTGAAAACATAAACTCGGTCTTTCACCACATGATAAATCTGGGACATATTGCAGTATATAATCGAATTCAGGATTTTAGCTACAAACTAGTGTTGTCATTGTTTGCATTACAAAAATTACAAAAAGAATACAAAATCTATGCCACTGTCTATAATCATAATAATTTATACTCGAACTTAATTAAATGTCTTCCATGTTTTTTAATAACAAAATTTTATTCGTGTCACGGAAGTTGGCTTATAGAAATCTGTACGATTTCATGTACAAGTAACGACCTACAACTACAAGTAACTTCCCTTCTAGGAGCGCTCTGATGCTCTGCGCATGCGTAAACTTTGCTTACAGAGGTCTAGTTTCATCAGCAGAAACGAAACGGAAACTTATGCGGATAGTAATTTGGAAGAAGCGGTTATCTTTCAACAAAATATAAAAAATTTAAGCCATAATTCTGTGTTTTTATGAATCCCGGTTATATAGTTAAATATTAGGCTATAGGCAACAGCTTAATCTGTCAAATATCCATTAAGAAAGCCCAATGTAGCATGACAGAAGGCGTCCAGTTAATTATAGGGCGCAGCATGTAAAACAAGCTTTAATACTATTAAAGTTTAGTGAGGAAAAAAGCTATTTTTTATTTTATTTATCTGGTAATGACTTACTGTGTCGGATTCCGAGAATCTTGAGGTTGGGTGCTTTGGTTTGTGGAGTAATTGTCATTTCTGTCATTTTGCTCTTCGTTCACTTCTTGGTTTGTTGCTGTGTTTGGATCTGTCCATCTGTCATTATTGCTCCTGTCTGGATTCATGATTTAGTCGCTATTCAAGATTATGTATAAAAGCAATAAACAAGGCTTAAAGCAGATCCCAGTTCTTCGTCAACTGCTAGCAGATCAGTAAAAAAGGAGTTAACTAAGTCTAAGGCGTGTCCATTTCGCATCTGTAGTATAGCAGGTATTTATTCCAGTTTTATACAACACCAGTCTCTAACCTGTACTGGGTATGTAACTAGTGTCAGGATAAAGTTCATAGAGTGAACTCCAGCCACAAAACTACCCTGTGCTGGGATTGTAACTGGGTAGTTACTTCCTCCAACTGGAGCTCTAGTGTTAGTAATGCAAATCACAAAGTCTAATAATAATAATAATAATAATAATAATAATAATAATAATAATAATAATAATAATACAGTAATCAAACCATTTAATCCAAGGGCATTCATCCAAAAGTTTGACTAAATAAAATGGATTAAATCAATGGATTATATAAACGTTTTGCAGTTACTGTTTTGCTTTTGCTTGAATTTATTTATAATAATAAATAAATTTGAATATAAAAGAACTAATATAAAAATGGATTTAATAACCTATTTAACATAATGGTAATTTACCTATTTATCTATAAACCTGCTACATAAAACAGAATCTGTGCTTGCATGATTTATAGTAGCTAAAATGTAAACAAAAATAAAGATGACAGTCAAGACAAGTTTTTTTTTTTTTTTTTTACGCTTGATTAATTTATCTTTGGTAAATGCTTATTGGGGGAAAGTTTATGTTCATGGCATCCTGGTCCCATTTAAGGTCATGAATACTTTTACATTACATTTGGTCTTGAGCAGTTGAGGCTTGCAGGTCTTGCTCAGGGGCTTAGAAGTTGCAGCTTGGTGATGCTGGGATTTGAACTCAAACCCTTCTGATCAGAAGTCCAATGTCAACTGGACGTTCCTGGGGGAGGCTCAGAAACCACTGCAACTTGCAAGACAAGAAACTCTAAGAAATTACAAGCAGGTTTTTCCCTACCACATGCGGCATTAACAGTGTTACTTGCCTAAATCTAAATAAAACTCATAGGATTCAGGTGCCTGGGAATATTGCTTTTTTTTTTTTTTTAGTCATGCATGTCTAAAAAACAATCAAAAAATTGGTAAATTTATTAGGTCAAGATTTCTTAGAAAATTAGAAACAATGTTCCATAATTTTGTAATTATGCTTAACATTATAGATAGATAAAATAAAAAAGTAAATAGAGAATGAAGGGTTTTACTGCAACATACAGTTGAATTAATACCGTTTTAATCCAGTTACAACCGAGTCTTGTGACATTTCACATTTTCTCGGATTCGCGTTTGTCCTTAACGGCGAGCCGTAGTGTTTCTTCACCGTGGTAAACATGGCGCGTACAGGCGGTCATATAGCAGCGGACAGTGACCTTCTGAGACATGCTGAATATACAACCACCTCTAACCAGCGGAGTGAAGCAGATATTGACAAGCGGATTGTGAGTTTATTCAGCTCGGTGTATTTTAAGGCGTGTCTTTATCAATAACCTGTTAGTGGTGTATTAACTCATGTGTAGCACGTAGCCGGCTAGCCAGGCATCCAGTGGTGAAACATGTGACTTTACCTAGCTAGCTAGATTCATATAGTCTAGTGTTAGCCTGCAATTTGTGTGTCTGCTTTGCGCAACCTAATTTTAAAACCACCCACTTACAGTGAAGTGCAGATAAATAACATTCAAGAGTGAATTTTGAGCACATCATTATTATGTATTTAAAAAGTGCAGTCTGGTTTAAAGCTGAGTGCTGATCAGTGTGTCGGTGTGTGATTGACAGGGCAGCACGCTGATTGCAGTTGGACTCGGTGTTGCTGCAGCAGGACTCGCAGGTAAGCTGAACATCATGTCGTTCAAGTGCTCAGTAAAGGTTTTATAGTCATGAAGCTGTGGGATTTCTGTCACCTATCAAGCACACCTGCAGTAGCACGGAGTCCAGAGTTCCACTGACTTTCCACTGACAGTCACCTCGAGTACGTCTGGTGTCACAGGTTAAGAAAGTCACAGCACAATCAGGAAATCAGAGGAGCAGAGGCTGCACTTCCTTTCCCCCAGAAAGAAGTCTTTATATATATATATATATATATATATATATATATATATATTTTTTTTTTCCTTTAGTGTCTTTATTCACCTAACACCTTCACACTGTACATTATCTTCAGTGCTGAAAGGAGTCTTTGTGCATCTGTATGTACTGTTCTTATGTGGATGTGAGGCAGAGAACTGTTCTGTACAGGGTGATTGCTTAAGATACCATCTGAGCGATGTCATTATTATAATTTTTTTACTGAAAATTTTTTAAAGCGGCTTTATACCGTATGAGTTTTGTGCACAGTCTTGCGCTGTATGCTAAAATTGGCAGTGAAATTTAGCTACTGTGCAGCCAAATTTAGTAGTTCAGAGTGTCTGTGATTTTTCTGATTAAACTGTTCCTTTTAACACTTGTAGTGGGCGGTGTATAGTGAGGTGTTAGCTCGCATCTGCCAAATGCCATCAATGCAAATGTTGTTGGAGGGCAGCACTTAATTACCTGAAGCTCATGGGATGGCTTCAAACAACGTAGCCACAGTAAGACGTAACCTAAACCTGCTAATGAATAATAATAGAAAGGAGATTGCACCTTTATATTATTACCTACTTTTCTTTTAATACATTGCATTGTGTATTCCCCTCAAAGCACATGCAGATACAAGCGGTTCTCCTGTTATTAGTTTATTTAAAGACTTCTTTATTCCACTAGAAAAACGAAACATAGTATTATCAGCAATTTACAACAATCACATTAGCTTGACACAAAGCGAAAGCGTCAACAACAGATGTAATGGCAATAAAATAAAATACAGACAAATAAATCAAAATACTGCTTTGGCTGCATGCTGGTAGAAAGGTAACTGTTTTTTAAATCTTCCTTATGACTGTTCAAGTCCTTTTATGACCAGAACAAAGTTTTAACGGAGCATCTATAATGTTCAGATTGTTGTCACTTCAGAACGAATGATATAATTAAATATATTCAATTTGAACCTAAATCATCATCTCTATATCGTCTCATGCATAATACTAGGTCTTTTATTAGACCATTCATTGCGTAATCTGTAACATGTTCACAGTCTGTTACAGAACTTGGTGAAGAATTCAGTTTGGATCTTTTATAATTTAGCAAAAAGTAACAATCTTAAAGACAAGTGTAAATGTCACCTTCATATTATCCTTACTATACACTTATATCAATATCACGGCAAATGTTTTCACACGGCTGCTCCCGCTGTACCATGCAGCGGCATAACACACTCTGATATATATACCTTTGAATTCAGGATCATGTGAAATTTTGCAGCAGGCCACATTTGTACACGTGCATAGTAAGAAATTATGCTTAATCCCTTGGAAATCTTTTTTTAAGTATTACTGTAAGAGCTGGTTCAAAGATCCTTACAGTGATTAACAACGTCTAACCTGCTATTAGCACAGAAAACCCAAAGACTTTTTACCATAAAATAAATGACTGCAATTTATAAAAGCCAATATGTGGGTAAAATAATCCCAATTATCTGCCTGGATCCCCATCTTCATATCATAGGTAACAGTTGTTAATAAGCTTGATATCCAACTGTGATTGTATGAGATCATCATGCAGCAACACTTGTGGCTGCTTTGAGGAAGTTACCTAATTCCTCTTCCAGTACAGCTCTCCTGCCAAAAATCTCTTTCCAAGCAGTGTGTGGTCTGCTAAAGAGAAAGGCTTTGGCTCACAGAGGAGCAAGCCTTTTTGAGGTTGAAAATAAAACAACTCTGCCCACTTAACAGTGTCTTTCAGCAAGTCATAAAATATTTCACAATTATTCCTAGTATATTCTTTTTAGGGAAAAACAACACAATAGGGGTTTGTTTTGTTTTATTGTCATCTTTTATATTTTTTGGTCCTCAGACACACAATGTCTTAAGCGTTGGTTTACAATATGTGTGAACATGTTTTTAACTTTTTTTGAACAAACATTTCCAAAATATCAAACAATCACTTCACAATGACTGATTTCGAGTTCCAGTGTTTTGAAATAAAATATACGACATAATGAAATTTCAGTGCACAATTTTTAGTTCAGTAATATAGATAATTGATATGGGGACTGAAATTTTTTTTACATTTGTGTGTCCATGATCTCCAACCCAGTGGATATATTCAGAAACATTTAATGTAAACTTTAACAGAAGCTGTTGATCTGTATGATTTTTTTGATTTTGAAGTTTTTTCCCCTCTGCATACGATGGTTTGGTTCAAGAGGGTAACACAGATGATGGCAGTCGACCAGCACTGTGGCCACAAAATACAGAGGGGAAACTGAAGGGAGACTTTTCCATGTATTAAACCTGACTAAATGTGGTTTTGTATTTGGCTTTGCCTTCCTGCTATCAATTTTAATGCCTCAATTTGTTAAATAGTTGGAACACGAGTAACCCAATCATCTTATTTAACCTTTAACATCTTGTTTACATTTATTTTTAGGTCGATATGCTTTCCACTTATGGAAACCACTTGGTCAAGTTCTTACAGAAACTGCCAATAAGTTTCCCTCTTCGGTAAGTAGCAAAAAAGCATTTTGTCAACTCGGATGTTTTTCTGATATCTTGTGTATAACATCTTACTGAATCCAGCAATTTCACAATCAGGATTATGCAGTCATGAATTGTAAAACATGTTGGATTTTTTTTTCATGTTAAGTTTTATGTTGCATATTTTTGGCATATTAAGCTTCCACTTGTGGGGTTTCACTCTTGTGGTGTTGCAGTTTCACCCCAGACCTGAGTTCATATTGTTGTCTTTCCTCTGTGCTGTTAGGTTGTAGCATGCTTGCAAACCTCATTTGACCCACAATCCTCCACCTTACGATTAGCCATCACATAACCATATGTGATAATTGGTGTCAGTGGTTGACTTGTTTTAAATTCAACCCTGTAAATTTTTTTTTTTTTTTAAACTTCTTTTAGTCTAAAAATATCATTTGCAGACTGCTCATGGAAGAACACTTCATAACAAGCTCTGTATAATCACAAACCCAATGTTCTCAATAGCAAACCACTTTCATGTTTTACTTTTCATCATCATTTTTTTATAACCAAAAAGTCTTGTGTAGATTTTTTATTTATTTGCATATTGTAGTTTGGAATTGAATTAATTTTTACTTTGTAGAATCCTAATTTGCATAGAATTGAGAAAAGCTTAGTATCACCTGCTATTGTGATTGTTGAATAATAACACATGGATATCTTTCTCTGTATGCAGAGACACCTTCTGACAATCACATTATATTTATTATATGTTTAGTTATTAGATGTGTGTGTGTGTGTGTGTGTGTGTGTGTGTGTGTGTGTGTGTGTGTATATGTATGTATGTATGTATGTGTCTAGTTACTAAATCCCCCTCTGATCTGACACCCCAGAAAATGTTTATACATTTGATATGTTTATACATTTCCCTGTACATCTAATTACTATTCTTCTTATAGTACATCTAGTATGTTACTGCTGGATCTTTACCTAACTTCGAAAGGGTTCCCGAATTAGAATTAACACTTAACACATACATGTTTGCGTTTTCATTTCTGCTCTAATAATAAACTATTAAACCAATCTCAAAGAAAACAATTAAATGTAAGGGCAGCCTCAGAAATGACAGAACTAGTCTATTAATTTTGTAAAAAAAAAAAAAAAAAAAGATGATCTCACGTTTCACACATCTAGATTCTGATACCAATGAATGAAATTGTGTGTATCTGTTGCATTACTGGCTGATACAGGTTATGAACAAGCTAAAAATGGATTTGAGCAAAAATAAATAAACAAATGAGGCTTTTCATGTAGATTTGATTCAACATTATTGTCACTGTGCAAATCTTCTTAATGGTTTTCATGTACTGTAAACTGTTTTTAAATGATTGTGGATGATCTCCCTCAGCCTGAGCATTGTATGATTTGTGCATTTCACCAGGCATTCTCGGCTTATTACAAAGGTGGATTTGAGCAGAAGATGACGAAGCGGGAAGCCAGTCTCGTTCTAGGGATCAGGTGAGAATGCGATTCCTGTGTTTTTTACAGCCTTCTCGTAGTGGTTCGTTGTTTGATTTTTACATCAGTGTATAAGAACAAAAGTTTCTTTCACAACATGTGAACGCACTGAATCACTAGTTTTCCCAGCAGGGCCTGTGGTCATATTCAAAGACTATCTTTTTGGTTTCATGTCTTAACTTTGATCCTAGCGGGGATGACGACTGTAAACCTCAATCTTGTCTTTAGCTTTGTAATCTGCTCTGTTGAGGACCACCCGAAATGTTTCTAGTACAGGAGGAGTGAGGAAGTGTCGTCAGGGTTTCACACCAGTTGTGATTCACCCATGCTTTATTACTCTCTGTGTGATGGACTTTGCATCATGTATTTGCTGCTCAAATTTGTCCCTTTGACTGTACCACACATTGAGCTGCATTTCTTTTAGGTTTTGTTAAGGGCACAAACAGTGTGCTAGTGTTTGTCTTTGTCCAAAAGATATCTGATCTGTGAAAATGACCACATAAATGTAATTTATTGTATAGTAGATAACGGTTAGTGATTTTGTCAACGAGTCCAGTGGCCAGGGATGCAGACGGGGTGTGACGTGAGGAAAAATAGCTGTTGGAGTCTTTTAATCTCCCCTGGGAGACACTCTTTAATCAGCACTGCTATTCAGTAAGGGGAGCATGCTGCTTCTAATAAATGAGATGAAAAATAGTCATTACAAGACATTACAGTTCCACTGTTTCCTTTTTGTTGCTTGTAGAAAATATGCATCTTGTTCCCTGCATTTTCATAATTAGATTTTTCTTTCTACTGTTCTTTGGCTTTTATTGGTTTCTTTTTTTTCTGTATTATCTTAGAAAAAAATGGGCTCTGTTGAAAAGAGTGAGAATAAGCTTTTGGTCTGATTTACCCTTCCATCTGTCCAGCCTTATAAAGCCATCTGGAGTGCTATAGCCCATGTGAGTTCTCGGTACAGGATCTATGATACTGAGGAATCGGACATAGGCAGTCTGGTTTGATGACATGCTCCTTGTTTATGTAAATGACTGCAGCTCTTTTTGGTCAGGCATTTATTTTGAGTGGACTTTCTAATCTCCTCTCTCTGGATTAGGATGTCTGTCAAAAGTAATGTTTTTTCTAATGTTTACAAACTGGTTTATCACCAGTTGGATTCATTCCAAACAGAAATGATTTATTTTCTTGAAGGCTTCAGATTGAGGCAGAGTAATATCGTTTAAACAGCTCTTGACTGCAGAAGCCATTTTGATTAGGCTGATTATGTTTCCACACCCACGAGTGGGCTGACAATAATATATCGTGTTTGCTATGTGGCCACTAGATGGCGATGTGTTGCCATTTAACAGTAATGATTTCATGCACGTTTTTCTTTGAACAGTCCCACGAGCGCCAAGGCAAAGGTGCGAGAAGCCCATCGGAGGATCATGGTCCTAAATCATCCAGATAAAGGTCAGTTGCTTTTATTCCGCACAACTATATTAAACCCTATACATGTATTTTTTTTCTTTTACCAATCTTTCTTTTCTGAATGTGTCTGTTGTTTATATTCAGCAGCACAAATGGAGGGTTAATGGCATTATTATTCCTGACATTTATGTGCTATAAAAAGATTAAAGAAAGTATGAATGTGCAGATATGGGTGCGTGCATGTTATTTTATGGCCTTTGCCTTGAATTTACTAGTGCCCTGAATTTTTCTTCGGCCATTTAGATTTGTCCAACTCAATCACCTCCAGAGAGACTCAATTTAAAAAAAAAAAAGCTGGCCAGTGATTTGTTTCCTCGCTCAAGGTTAATGGTTCCCCTCACGTCTGGCTTTTCCTTCCACCACCTGCATTTTTCACAGACCTGAGCTCTGTGTGTGTGTGTGTGTGTGTGTGTGTGTGTGTGTGTGTGTGTGTGTGTGTGCGCCCGCACGCCTGCCTGCCTGCCAGTGCAGCGCTCCTCTGCTTCTCCAGGCCACTGTTACAGTGTGTGAAATAAGCAGTGTGCTTTGTGATGCCTATCTGTGGCTGAAAGATAAGGCCCTTAACCATGAGGGAGATGCCCTGCAGTGAAGGAGAAACCTGTTCTGCAGAGAAATATTGCTCATTAAAGCTGTACCACAAATACACATGTAGTAGTGTATATACTTTTTGTTATGCAGAAGGCGTAGGGTAGTAAAGTGAGTATTTAATGCCATCACAGAACAGATTCCCTGTTGTTGTTGTTTTTTATTTTTTTTTGTTTTTTATACACAACATTTCCGGGTACAAGATGTTAGCCGACGAGACACTGTACACTTCATAAATCATCATAAAGAGTAATTGCATCCCATCTTTTTTTCCCTTATCTGCTGGCCTGATATCTAGTTTTAAAGGGACATTACTGTTAGATTGATTAGATTAACGGATTCACCCTACTTTGCTGTGCACACACGATTCGACGCATCACCGTTTTGACTTTATCCAGGCGATGAGTTTCGGATGAATATTCGTGTCATTTGTTCATACCGTTTTGCCGTAATGACTCTTGGTGCTGCAGTGGTGATATTTCTCACGGCCAAAGTAATGACATGGAACAATTGTTGAATTAGCCTTCATTAGCTTGCTTTAAGTGGACCCGTGTAGATGTTTGAGCATGGTCTCGATGGCTGTCCGTGTTTGGTTAAATTGAAGATTTCTCTTCAAATATTAAGGTACCTGGAAAGTCATATCGACCACAGGCACTGACTTGGTTTGTGTGCTTATGAGGTTGTTAAACATGATCTTAAACTTTTAGATTCGAGTTTTGTGTGTGTGTTTTCACGAGCCATGTGTAATTAAGTCAGTCACTGCAAGCTACGTTGCTTTTGCCGTTTCCCCTCTGGCACACAGACAGATTAGCAGCCACTAGCGGCCCTGCTCCCTGATACCTGCTCACTCTCCAGCGTGTTCTCCAATTTATAACTGCCACTGCTCTCAACACACTCATTGGTGTGAGGAGGTCTGTGTGTGTGTGTGTGTGTGTGTGTGTGTGTGTGTGTGTGTGTGTGTGTGTGTGTGTGTGTGTGTGTGTGTATACACTATTTCCAAAAGTATTGGGTCACCCGGTCATACGTATGTTATGTGATTTTTGAGCATTGCTTTCCACATTTAGTCCCAATTTGCTCTTATAATGCCCTCCACTCTTCTGGGAAGATGTTCCACTAGATTTTGGAGTGTGCTTATGGATATTTGTGTTCATCAGCCACACGGGTATTACGAAAAGCAGGTACTGATGTAGGTGAGGTGAGGAAGCCTGGGGTGCAGTCAGTGTTCACATTAATCTCAAAGTTGTTCAGTAGGGATGAGATCAGAGCTGTACAGCAGGCTACTCAAGATCTTCCTCTCCAAAGCATGTGAACCAGATCTGAAAGGAGCTCATTTTGTGCACAGGGGCATCACCATTTTACAAGTTTACAAGTTTAAGTTAATGCAAAATAGTTTTTTGTTATTACAAAAAAAATATGTTTATTATATTTAATTAAGTGCCTCCAGCTTTGTGGTAACAGTTTGGAAAATAATTACATATAGCAGGAAAGGTTGGGTGACCCAATACTTATGGCAATATATTGTATGTGTTTGTTTTTTTTTTTTTTATAAGTAATAGCCTAAAGGCTGGACCAGGTCATTGTGTCTCATTCTCTGACGATGCAAGGCAAGGCAAATTAAAGATGCTTATGCAGAAGACGACACTATTAAGTATTAAATGTGAGGGAAAAATGCAGCAACCTTTTTGTATTCATGTCCACCTAATGTAAAAGCCCAAGTCCTGATAGTCTTTTCTGGTGTTTGACAGAAATAAGTTATTTTCCATGCAGCGGTTTTCCTATTGGCTGTTGTCTAGTGTGGTCTAACCACACAAATTACTGACTATATGTTGTTATCCAGTTGACCAAAGTCATTCCACTGAAAATGAGATGTTTTGATCCTTTGGACCAGAAATGCTAGTTGGAATAAAATAAAATAAAATATGATTGAAAAAGATTAGTAGTTAGATTAGTAATTAGCTGGACAAAAATATCCAGCACAGATGCCATTTGGGCTACAAATAGTGTTGAATGAGGCTTTTACTGTCAGTCTAACAGATGTTGCTCTTAACAAATGATAACACATTAAATTGGGCCTAAATGTAGATTCTTGAAATCTGAAATATTGGGGTACTCAGAGAATTCGTGTTTATTTTGGATTTCAACATTTTTGTGTAACATTTTATATAGCTGAACGTCTGTAAAACTACTCTGTACTATAAATGTTTCATCAACACCAGAATATATTTTTATTTAGAAGTGTTAGCACAGATTTTTTTTCCATTTGCATTTAATTAATTAGTGCTTTCCTGTTAGTGTACATACATATGCATACAGTGTAACTCCAGCTGCTTTACCACATAGTGGAGGAAATAGGAAGAAAAACTTCACACACAAAGCTTGACTGGTAATTGATGCCTCTTCTGCAGGTGGATCTCCATATTTAGCAGCGAAGATCAATGAAGCAAAAGATCTGTTCGAGTCTGGCCATCGGAGTTAACCGTCTGCGCTCTTCAATGCATCGTTCACTCAGCCATTTTCTTTTCACTTCCAACCTCTGTTTGCTGTTCCTCCTAAACCACCAGAGCTCCCACTGACCAGTATCCTCTCATCTGTGCCGACATGCTCTGACCCACCCAACTCAGAGACTCTGCATTGAAGTCTACGCAGACCTGAACTTTAACCGATATCACTCAGAATCAGGCATCAGACCCGGGTCTTTAATGTTGATGGACACATGTTGTTTATAGGAAGCATTCATGTTTATTGACATCATTATTAAAGCTGCACTGTAAATGTTTTACGTTTATAATCTGTCTGCTGTAAAACCATCACTTTAGTTTGTCTTTTGCAAAAGTGTGCATGCCAGATGCACTAATGCCTGTAAAATATTATTTATAAATATAGAATAAATTAATAGTATCTTTAAGGGGCTGTTAATTTTAACTGAGCAGCTTGTGTTGGAAAAATGTTGAACTAATTGCCCAAAGGAAGTCTTTCTAAAGTTACAGAATGAACATGTAGTGGAAACTATCCAATCATTTTCTCTGTGTGTCTATATAACCAAGTGCCTATGTGCCCAGTAAAATTGACCAATATGTAAATCAAAGACAAACAATCGTTATCGTTCTTCTGTGTTCCTCACAATTTGGCACTGATGCAGGGACTTGGTCAGCTTTTCTCTCCTGGCTCAGCCCTGCATAGATGCTCCAGCTGATATCGATTACTTGCATGTGTACAGTAAGTTGCTCAGAGGTGAGTGTTCTGCTGTTGTCCTGACTGAAGCTGTATAACACTCAGATTGCCCTGTCTGTGTCTGCTGCTTTAACCCCTCCTGTGACTGCAGCTATTTTCAGCCTGCACACTTGCTGTGATCTCTGTATGGAGTTTCTAAACAAGCCTGCTCTCAGCATGTTCTCCTCCACCATGGTGCATTAAGTGTTGTAAAAGTCTCCGGGTTTTTCATGCCTTTACCTGTCCAGTGAACAACTTTTCCATTTTTACCAAGCTTAATAGCTTGATGTGAATATCTTAGCACATCATACCTATAATTATCTTTTCAACTTGTAATACAGTTTTCCCACTAACGTTAGCATAGACCACATTTTTACATGGGTTCTTATTCCATGTTTACTCAGTAATTTTATAAATCAGTTTTAATGTTTGTTAAAAGTAAGGTTCACTTTTACTACAGTAGTAACTATCAGTTTTTGTCTGATTTTTAAGCACATGACTCCTGATTGTCCACAGCTGCTGGGATTGCTATGTTCATTGTTGCTACTCGTTATTCACTCCTCACCCTTTGTAGATTAGACTCTTCACGTTCATCAGTAGAAAGGAATAATGTAATATTTTCTATGGTTTCATTTATCCAGACGATGCCATCATTCGAGAACGTGCACAAAGCTTTGCTAGCTTGCGTAGTGCAACCCTACACGCCACGCATAATCCGGGTTATTAAAATCCAATTGGCTTCAAAAACTCCGAGTCATGAGATGAGCAGAGCCAGACATTTAGACTGTGTGACCTATATTTTCAGCTCTGTTTGTCTTGATGAAAAGTGGATGTGCTGGAGATGTGAGAAACAGAATATTGCTGAAGAAAGTATCCAAACGTCCAAAGATTTCTTCTCCATATTACAAGTTCTAGCTTGTTCTATATTATAAATTTAGCTGCTGCTCAGAAACTGCACAAAGGTGTGAGGAAGTTAGAACAGCCTTGGAGAATATTTATATCATGTTCTCTCATAAAAAACTGCATCTGTCCTCTTGCATTGAACATCATACTTCAATTAATAGCTTTTTTAGCTGCACATCACAACAAAATGTGTTGAGCACTGAAAACATATATATATTCACATCCAGATTAGCAGTGTTACCAAATAATTGTATAGTGAAGTACAGCCATTGTCATTGGAAATTATATAAACTCTACTTTTAAGGTGTTTTTTTTTTTCTTGTTTCATAAACAAATCCGTAGTTAATTAACTAGCTACTGTGAGTAGGAGTGATTAGCACAATTCATGCTGCTTCTATTCCCACTCATATCCAGTGTATTTATAGATGACTTCAGGAAACCTTATCTACAAACTCAGCTCTTTGCATAAACTTCCTCAAACAGACCAACAGAATGTCTCTGACATTTATCTTTATGCAATATGTCCTATGCTAGTGAAGGAAGATTAAAAAAAATAAAGATTTAACATGGCTTTCTGGAATAAGTGGTATTGGAATCTTTCAGTGGCAGTGATGGGAGTTTAGTTGTTTGGTTTTTTTTCCCCAAACATTACGTTTAATCCCAATCTGGAACTTGCTACTAGTATTGCTTTACCTTTTGTAGTACAACAATAAATTATGTCTAAGCAACTGAGTCTTTGATGGAGAATACCTTCCTACATCACATTAATATCCTATTGCTATGGAGACGGGAACACCCGCAACACACCGAGCAGGGAAAAAATAAATAAAAGGCATAGAGGTACAGTTAGAAGCAGTTAAGAAAAAAAGCTTCAAAGTGGAATAGAAAGAAATTGCACAGTGAGAGCCTTGTAAACATACTGCTGTGCCTGCTTTTTGATGCTCAGCATCATTCGTCAACCAAAGACATTCAGCGCATTAATGTCCTGCATGCAAAGGAAACTAAATGAACAGAGGAAGGGAAGCAGGAAGATGTGAATGTGCTTAATTTTCATTTTCCAGCTTTGGGGATATTTAGAAAGAAGCTAGGGTGTCACAGAGGAAAGAAATAAGAAGCTGAACAGTAAATGCTATTCTTGCAGTCTGGGTTTGGTGTCCAGCAAACACTATTTTTGTTCACTGGCATGAAGAAAAGCTTATGCAAGCAGTATTTCTGTGCACCATGCTGTCAACAAAATGCATTCATTTTTACCGTCTGTTGCAGACTCAGGAAGTCTGTAATGAGAAATCATTTGTTTACTCTGAATGAAACATAGGTCTTTTCAAATGAATATTTGAATAACTAAGTGGCGTCTATATAGAATTTAAACCATATCTCTCCATATGTACCTTTTTATGTAGAAAACATCATCAGACTGTAAAATTAACAATAATATTAAATATATGAACAATTTTTCTTTAACATTAAAACTCAAAATGTAAATTTGCATTTCCATACACAGCTTCAGCTCTATCATCTGGTAAAAAGGAATCGTATTTTTAAAATTTGATGGAAGTTGACTGCTGATTTAGTCATAAGGCATCAACTGCTTCAGGGGGCCATATTAAGGCTGAACCTGTTCACAGACCCCAAATTCATTTAGGAGTCAAAATACCACTCCTCCTTTCCAACCTTTCAGTTCTAACTAATAGCACATGCTTCCTGATCTATGCCTCTGAAGGGGAAAAAGCATTCCAGTGTCCCAAGGAGTAAGACTATGTAGCTGAAGCCTTCAAGATCACTTACTCAGCTTCTTTCACATGAGGTCAAATATTACAGTCCAGTCCAAAAGCAAACATTCCTTAGAGGAATTAGTTCACATGGTACAGCACTCACTTAACATGCAAGAAGTAGCCTGCATTCTGCTGTGCAACAGATATCATTTTACTTATTCTGATGCTACTTTCAAATGGAAGTATGCTCTTGTCATATTAGGATTCAAAGTGCAATTTAATTGTGTTGGGCAGCACTAAGTTGCATCCCTTCAACAAAAAAAATGGGCACAGCATGATCCTGACAACTATATATGACCAACCAACTTCATCTTTGGAGCTTGTTTGAGTATCATTAACAATTAAAGCCTTGAATATCTTCTACTCTTTCGGAGTCAAATATAGATCCCCATCCCAACACACTTTTTAAAATTATACTCAGTAACCTATAATGACCAAGTGAAAACAGAATTCTAGAAATGTCTGTACATAAAAAAGCAAACAAAAATATGCCATGTCAACAACAGGCGAAATAATAGCACTTGGGTGTATCTCAACCTAAAGGAGAGAATCCTTAGTATTTGACCTGATGAAACATTTGAACATACGCAGGAGGTAATGTTCTATGTCTGTTTGATTTGGGTTTGTAATCAGGTGTCACCAAGACAGAATGTGTTTTCTCTTGGGTCCACTTCCTTTTGTTGTTTCTTCCACTATCATCTTAGAGAGTTTGTCCTTGCCACCGTTGCCTCTGGCTTGCTCATTAGGGATCTAAATATAAATCTACATCCAGATCTCTCCAAAGCAGCTTTCTGACCATGTCTATTATTAAAATCGTTTCCCAAATCAAACTGACCCGAATTAATTTCTAAACGTTAGAATGACTTACCTCAGAATATAATACTACAAACTACATTTATTGCTATTAATAATATTTTTTTGCCATATTATATGCTAATGGAATTATCCTAGACATCCTGTTTGCATTGATAGAGCCATGTTCTGACAAAGTTTGTAAAGGAAAGAGCAAAAATATACTCCTAAAGCTATAGCTCTATCGTCTTCTTTCCCATTCAGACAACAGCTTGTTTTATTCCGAGTAATTAAGGAGACTCTGCTTCGCATCTTCATCATGTCTACGCAGTGTCGACTGCGAGTTAAAAATAAACACAGAAAATGTGACAGACTGCGAGACAGTGATGTGCCACAGCTTTCATCTCTGCATGTGTAATAGTGTTTAGGTTTGAATAAAAAGGGTTTTAATAGAGTTTTTGAGAGTCGTAATTAACATGAGCTGATAACGATGGTGCATTATGACACAAGGAGAATGCACATTACATACACGGTCCACATGACAACAAAAGACCCTAGACAGTAAAATATCCTTCGTCACTCAGGGGCACAAATGTTCATGAGGAAGTATTAACTGCTGCACTGAAGTTAAACTGGAGCATTTATCAAGACTGAAGCTCCTGAAAGAAAAATAGCACAAAATGAACAATATCAAGCTGAAACGAAAAAGTATTTTCTCTGAACACTTTTTGTAATGTTGAGGTGATCCTAAATCTGTAATGCATTTGGCAAAATCTGAAATAATTTTTCAGTGCGGTGTATAGCTTCAGACACTGGATCTGCTGGGTCCATGTGTGTCACAGTACATATCCATATTCCACATTCTTCATTTAGAATTGTGTGATGCTGTATTCCAAGGTTTTTCTTCCTGCCATGACAGAAAGTTATGCAACAAGATCAGGCGCTGAATAGAGCTTTTTCAGGTAAGCACATCTATCCTGATTCTGTACATTTTCTTTTGCCATCATCAATGTCTTTAAACCAGAACAGCAGGGGTGACAGCTACAGCAGCAAGGGAGATCCCTTTACTGTGTTTCGTTGAGGCAACGGCCAGTCTCATTCTGTCTGTCACCGAGACACAGTGCTCACAGTTCCAATAACCTCAGTGGCAGAAACTGGCTCTCTGTTCGTTATGTTGAGCTGAGGGCCTCAAAGCCACAGAACTTCCAGCGTTTTTCCAACGTTGCTCCCACACCACTAAACTCTTGCTTGAACATGTTTGGTAGCCGCACCATCAGTCGTTCTAGGTCACTGGCCGATATCTGAGAAGAGATGTTTAAACGTTTACACATAAAAATATTCTTATTTATGTCTATTGTGAAATCTGATGTTTATAGGTACATTTCGTCTATTTTTCCAGCCGTAAGCCTGTGCCAAACAGAAACATGTCAAACTTAATGCAGTTTGATTTTGTGATTTAGTTTAGCAGTCAAAATCCACTGAATAAGGTCACATGGGCTCGGATGCTACAACAAAAACAAAATAATCTACATGGCAGGAAATAAGTACAAATTATAGAATAAATAATGTGCTCAAGAAAAAAAGGCTAGTCGGTGATCATATTCATATCAACAATGCATGATCATAGTTTAGTGCAAACCATGCACACTTCTACTCATTGAATGTGACTTATCAAGATGTTTCTGTGCATGAGGATGTGTGTACTTATCACTTATTCTCAATTATGTCAGCATAATAGAAAAGTAATCACTGAGTTCTGTGCTCATAAGATGCAGAAAGGCACTTAAAGTAAAATCATATAAAAGACACGTTTAAAGGATGCTGTAAGTGATTTCATTTGCCGAGCACAGTGTTAGTCTTTATTCTAGGGTTTTAGCCTTGGGCACATTTCAGTGAGAAACTTAAAACCAGTCTGATGCTTTCTAACAATTCCTGAGACGAATACTGACACATTATATTCGTATCACTCATGCTACAATATGACATTTTCGAACCAGCATAAGGATATATTATTTTAAAAAAACTTCAAAGCACTTAGACAAAAGTGACTGCTAAATGCTGTTAATGTAAATGTAAATTATGACTGTAGTGGAAAATCTTCTTGCCATCACAGAATTTTCTAAAAGCAAGTTTGTAATAGCCATAAAATGTAAAAAAATATTGTTAATTATTGATTTTTAGACAGACCACTTCATGCCAAATAATTTTTTTAAATTTTGTTCTGCATCATACAACATGATCTCTATATTATTACTTTGTTTTTTTTAAAAAGGAAGTTGTTTACCATATATAGCCATTTGGTAGCGTTTCTTTATCCAAATGAGTGTGTGCCATGCATAAGCAGAGCAATGGCATTTCTTGGCAGCTCTTCTGCACAGATTTAGAACTTGTTCTATGCAGGCTTTGAAAAATGAGACCCCTGGTCAGTAATAGCAGAGATATAAATGAAAATAGAAAGTTTGTAAAATACAAAACAGAACACCTCTACTGCTCCATTTACATAATTTTGGAAATTTATAAAACAATATACAGAACTGTGCAAAAGTTTTAGGCAGGTATAAAAAAAATATTTAATGAAAAAATGCTTTGAAACGTGGTAATATTTATTTATATTTATTATTATTTTTTAATCAATTAACAAAATAGAAAGTAAATGAACAGAAAGAAAAATCTAAACTAAATCAATATTTGGTGTGACTGCCTTGCCTACAAAACAGCATCACTTCTTATAGGTACACTGGCACACCTTTTTCGAGGGATTTCAGCAGGTAGGTTGTTTCAAATGTTGGAGAACTAACCAAAGATCTTCTGAGGATGTAGGCTGCCTCAAATCCATCTGTCCCATGTAATTCCAGACTGAATTGATGATGTTGTGATCAGGGCTCTGTGGGGGCCAAAACTGTCTTTTTACTTTATCAGCCCAGAGCACCCAAGCTCCTATGTGTTCCTGCATAATTGAGTCACTTAGCCTTGTATTCATGTCAGTAGTATGGCTTTTTGGACACAATCCATGAGGACTAATTCTGGGCAGACTTCTACAGACAGTAGAAGGCATCTTCCCAAGGGAAGTAAACACATGTCTTTCATTTGCTGCATTAAGTAAACTTAACCAACCACTGCATCTATGGTCCTCAACATTGTCCATTTCTTTTTCAAAATACTCCAAAATAGCTTGAACAGATCTTGAAACCCAGTCTGATTTAAATTCTTTGCCTGGGAGAGACCTTGCTGATGCAGTAGAACTACTTTAAATCTTGTTGCTGTGCTCAGTCTTGCCTTGGTGCATGACCTGTGACATGAAACTGTCTTCCACAACCTCACCTTTGTAGCAGTTTGGCTATTCGTCACCCAGTTTTGATCCTCCTACACAGCTGTTTCTGTTTCAGTTAATGTCTGTGTTTCAACCTACATATATAAAATTGATGAACACCTGCTTGATATAATTGATTAATCATTTACTCTGATCTTACAAAATCGACTTATAGTAAGACTTGTAGTAGTCTTAAGTATAAGAATTGTAAAGCCAAAGGGTAGTCACACAAATATTGATCTGATTTAGATTTTTTTCTGTTCACACTCTGCATTTTCTGAATTGAGAAAAATAAACTATTAAAATATATAATATTGAAAGCATTCTTACTTTAAAACATTTCTTTATAATGGCCTAAAATATAGTGTTCTTTATAGCCTGAAATTTGAGACAAGTAATTCAATGTTTGTGTAGCTAATTTCCTCCACTCTGGTTTATCTGACAAATCTGAACTGTTATAAATGTCAAAAAATGTGCATATAAAGGTTGGCATGAATACATGTTTTATAGAAAAAGAAGGTATGGTTATTTTCATAACACATGCATAATTTATATCATCGTTGAAATGTCAAATATAAATTGTTTGCATTTACAGATGCCAATGTCTATGAAAGAAATGAAGAAATGTGTTACCTTTGCATCAAGCCTTTGAATATAAGACCAAAGATACTCAATGTTGGCTCCAAATGGGTGGACATGAAGGAAGGTTGAAATGACTCCTGCACAAAGAGAGAGAGAGAGAGAGAGAGAGAGAGAGAGAGAGAGAGAGAGAGAGAGAGCGCACACAAGCCTCAATATTGTTATGGTCACATATGCAAGTAAGTGACAGGCTGGTAATAAAGGCAGCCTGCACAATCATAAAACTCCTCTTCAGAGCAGAACCAGCAGTCATCCCCCCTCCCCCATTTTAGTTGATTACTTTGGAGAGGTCCTCCAAAGGTAAAGCAGTGAAGCAGAGGCAGAGAGAGAATATAGTGCCTTGCCTGGAGGGTCCCAAGCCAATATTTATTTCCTTGATTTATATGGCGTAACACTGCCAATTACAGAGGAACCTAATTCAATTCCCTTCACAAGCCATACTTTCACAGAGCCTCACTCTTGAGTGTATAAGGGAGGGGAGGGGTTGGCTGATGATGTCTTATCAGATTTTAAAATGCGAAGCCAAGGATCAACTTTTTCACCTACATGCTGACTTGCAGTCTGCTGCTCCAGCATAGATAAAAAAATGTATTTATGTATGAAGAGAAGCAAATGTGGTAGCAATCATCTTATATAAATAGGAAGTATATTAGCAGTGCTACTTATTGAAGCAAACGAAGGCTTCCTCTCCAGAGTTAACATTCTGGTGCTGCTGCCTGATGGTATAAGCCTGTAAAGGTAAGCAATTTTGTGTTTCACTGTTCTTTTATGTCCCTTCTGCTGGAATAAGCCAAGTTTCCCAGCCGTTCTGGCTCACAGCTCCATAGTCAATTTTTTTTTTAACTAGCCTCCATCTGTATAGTGTGTTTCCTCACTGTTGGCAAAGCAGATATGGGGTGTGTGTGTGTGTGTGTGTGTGTGTGTGTGTGTGTGTGTGTGTGTGTGTGTGTGTGTAGAATTAGTGTTGGATGTGTAGGTCAGAGCCAGTGGTGTGCCTATCAGACAAAGGAACAGCTTCTTTGAGCCATTTTGACCTCTAAGGATCTTGATCCAAAAGCACAAAAGATAGACCAGAAGCTGTGACTACATCTCCTAGCAAGTAGTAAAGCAGCATTTCTCGGTTTCTGTCTCTGACTCTCCTGTTCAGCCTAATGTGTTTTATATGTTGGAGTAAGGATTTTTGGAGACTGAGCCAACATTCTTCCCAACCCAACTGCAGTTGATCAAACCTGCATAGACCAAAGACAGCTTACCAAGTAACAGAGCTTCCTTTTCAGATTTGAGAGGACCTCGCGTTAATGCCTCGTTGCTCTTCTCTCGATGGTGATAGAGTGCTGCAGTGCCATTTACTCCCTGGTCATAGAAACATACACATACACACAGATATATACACACAGATGTCATGCACATATAGAAATCATCTAAGGTGAGTAAGAAACAAAACACAGTGAATAATGTGAATAAGAAGGCACATACATGCTGACCAATCTGTAGTAAACAAGCATTCGGCTCCTCTTTCAGAGAAATCAATGTTTATCGACATTTACCCCCATCCTCTTTGCAAAGCCTACTAAAGATGGCAGGCCATAAGTCAAATAAATGATATAGTGATTCACAGATCAGGGCATTACAAACACTTTTCTTTTTATATGCTTTTTGAGGTTGCATAGAGCATATTTAAATCTAAACAACACATTTCCAGTTAGTAAAATGAAAAAGAAAAATTCTGTTTATGTGTATATATATTTAGTTCCTACAATGGTATGTTTTGTGAAGGAACTGGATTTTAATGATAATAATAATTCTTACATAAGTTGACGCTATATTTAAATATTAGGAGACATTTTCCAGAGCAGTTCTGGAGAGAAGATTAGGCGGCTCTTAAGCTGCTCTGTGCTCTGCTCTGCAAACTGGGTGGTGTGAAGGCACTTTTGCCCATCCGCAGTTGCCAATCTGCTCCGTGTTCACAGTATTCTATAGAAAGAACACTATAAACAAATGTATTGCGGAAGAAGATGTTAGATGTAAGCAATCTAGACTGTTCCCTTGAGTAGAGATTATATTTAAACACAAAAACCTCATTATTTACACCAGACATGTCCTAATGGAAAAGCTGTCAATTGCTACCAGTGCATTAAGAGCTATAGATAATGTTGTCATCCACAAAGGCCTCTAACTGCATTTTTGTTTTTTCAAGTGTTTTTTGTAATAAAACTGACATGGAGGAAGAAATTCTAAACACTAAGCACATTAGCCCAAGGTTTGGTCATGATTTTATTTTATATTATTATTTAAAACCTTGTATATGTTAACACTTTCTTTTATTTCAGAACATTATACAGCATCAGTACGCAGTAGTTTAGTGAAAGCACTGGCTCTTCTTTACCTTGTCAGGGATGTCAGTGGTGTTGTTTATCCCTTCCACCAAATCTGTGCTGTTCAAAAGCTATCAGGAGAAAATAAAAATAAAAAGTATTTGTTTGTGAATGATTTCAAATAGTATAGTTATAAACATAGATTCTGCAAAAGAAATAATAAAATGTGAAGAACATTTGTTTAAGCAATCCTGTATACTCTGACCTGTGTGACACAATGGCTTTATATTTACTTGGCTTTAAAAAGCAAATATTTTCACTCTACACAGGAGAGTAACGTGGCTTTATATTTTATAATGTAGAGTAAATCTTTTATTCAATCCACATTTATTTGTATAGTAATTTTACCAATGGGCATTGGTACAAATCAGCTTTACAGAAATAAATAGATTAAGAATATACATTTATCATCCACAAATTCCCTGTAAGTTTTCTAATGAGTGAGCCAAAGGCAAAAGTAGCATGGAGAAACTACCTAAGATGACTTTAGTTAAAAAACCTTAAGAAACCTTCTACAACTATGCATGTACTGTACACATTATTTTTCATTCATATCTGTAGAGCATTTAGAATACTGGTCAGTCACTGAGTTCAAGTCGATCAATTCTGTTAGGACTTCGGGTTAGGTACAGTGGAAACCACAATCTCCACAGGACTTCTGTTTATTGATGTTCCCATTATCTCAGTCAAATAACATTCATGCAAACCAATGTCTGCAGTTAGTAAAATTGAGTAAACAAGCATGGATTTTATTCAGTGCTCTAAGGCCAACTACAGTGATAGCAAAAATGAGTGGAGATCATGTTGCTCTGTTCAGCAGGGAAGAAGCAATAACACTTGGATCATCTTTCAGGGGCACTTTGTCAGTGACACAAATGCACAAAGCACACAGGAGAGTATGGTGTCTTTTTAAGCAGCACATTTAACCTCCATGTGTAAGTTAGAGTGCATGAAATGGTAAACTAGAAAATGGGACGTTTACATGTAATATAGACAGTAAACACATCAGGCTCAACAGATGTCAAGCAAAACAGAAAAAATAGCCTTCCTGAGCTGTGTCCCACCAGGCATTAATGTTTAAACCTACAAGTGGAAGAAAATGGTTTGTGTGAAAGTGTGTGTATTGTGTGTGTGTGTGTGTGTGTGTGTGTGTGTGTGTGTGTGCGTGTGTGTGTGTGTGTGTGTGTGTGTGTGGTTGAGGGGGTGATTGGCCTTGTATAATCTCATGTTTAATGACAAAGAGGTAAAAATTATTGTATGGGTTACGGCAGAGAAAAAAATTAATCATATCTATAAGGAACTTTAATTAAATATTTAAAATCATTTTGCAATCATTTTAGTAGTTAAAAGAAAGACAGAGGTTCCCAAATTTAGGGTTGATTTTCTAATTGAGGTCATGGGAGAAACCTTTTGTTTTTTTTGTATTGTGTTTTCAATAATTAATTTTATGAAGAGCTCTCCAAATAGTAAATTAGATTCTCTGGGTGAATATTTTGGTGCATGCTATTTTATTCTTTTTTATTATGCTGACGCACTGCACTAGTATATAAACTGACCAGAAATAATAGAAAATTCATAATGCCAATTTAGAGCCATTTTACCTAAAACCTTAAAACCTGAAACCTTCGCTTTAAGCTAAATAGCTAAATAGTAAGTTGTGTTAAACGTACCTTCTCCTTGAGGCTGAAGATCTCCCCCTCTAGGTAGCGCTGCTCATCTCGTGCCTGTTCCAACTCTAGTTCCTTCCCCTTCAACTCATCCTGAAGTCTCAGTAGTTGCTGTGGAGACAGACAGCATTATAAATGATAGCAGACGGCACAAAAAACTTGCCTGTGTAAGTGATGAATGCTTATAAAAAAAGATCAACAACTAAGATCTCAGTGTGGTGCAACCAAAATTAAGCACAGGGTGGCTACATACATGCTTACATACACTAGACAAAACTGTGCAGTGACTGACATGCTATCTTGATGCAGCCGATAGATAGATAGATAGATAGATAGATAGATAGATAGATAGATAGATAGATAGATAGATAGATAGATAGATAGATAGATAGATAGATAGATAGATAGATAGATAGATAGATAGATAGATAGATAGATAGATACTTTATTTATATTCATGGAGATTTACACCATTAATATACATACTAAAAATATGAAAGTATTTTAAGATCATCTCAGCTAATGTTATGCTACAAATACGTTATGGTTTTATAATACTGTGTAGTCAAGTCATTCTTAAAATAGCACCTGGTCACAGCTCTGAGACTTTGTAGTCATATCTTAATTGCAGAATGGATTCTCCACTGAAATTAAGGATGCAAATGATTTCTGTCTAAAATACCATACCTTTTTTTATTTAAAGACATGCAAAATCTAAACTGATCTGTATACTGTGGGTGTTCATGTGCCTTCTCTCATTTCACCTGACTGAAATTGTATTGTGAATGAAATAATATACAAATTCTTGTTTGCATTTGTCGGTGAATTGTGCAGGGTAGGAACAATATAAACACATATCATGTTCTCTTATCGATCTCTGAGTGAAAAACGCAGAGCTTTTATCACAGGTTAAAATGTTATATTATGAAAGACAAATGCATCATGACTTCCACTTCCTGTTTTTTTTTGTGAATGGAAAATATGTGTGTGGCTTTGATTTTGTGTATAGGGTGAGCAGTAGATTGTTGAGGCATGAACTGAGTAAGTTGGAGGGTCTGGCAGGGTGCACTGCAAGCTCACAGAACTCCTGCTATGAGTTAAGCCTCACCATTTTGTGTAAAGAGGTCAAACATTTAGCACAACATCATAGTATAAAGGTGCAGTTTTGTCTTATAAGAGTATATTGAGTTAAATTACTATAAATAATAATATTCTAGTTAGTATATGCTTTGTGTGTGTGTGTGTGTGTGTGTGTGTGTGTGTGTGTGTGTGTGTTACCTGCTGCATGCTGTGCATAGTTTGCTGCAGGAAGTTGAGCTGGTGCTCATGACTGTGCTCCTCTTCAGGGTGTTGCACCTTTCCCTGCTCCTTCTTCAACAGCTCCACCTCATTCCTGTACGCATCCAGCTGCCAGCGCAGACTGTCATTCTCTTCTCGCAGACCATAAGACTGAGCAGCCAGAGCTGCAGACATGAAAAGAATACAAAAGGCTCATGTTACAACAGTATATGCATAAGGCATAGTAAGGCAAAATTATTTTTTACCTCTCTCTACTGTAAGTCTAAAGTGTCTACTTATTTATTTGTTTAATTATTTGTATATTGATTGATTCATTGCTACCTAGAGATCTTTTTTAACTTGTTTAGCTGAATGTCTTACAAAAATGGTAAAGTAATGTGTATTTTCATATTGTTCTACATGCCAATGTTGCTGGTTTCACATAGTCCTTTTTCTTCACGTACACTGACAATTGATGTAAAACACATTAGGTGTACAAAGAATAATGAACTAAATTGAGCTATTGGATGCAGTATTTTTCCATTCCAACCAAAATACTATTCAGGGTTGCAGGACTGGACAGTTCATGATATATGGCTAAGCTCTGAATTTCCAGACAGCTGAGTTGTGCAGAAACAGTCCCCCTTAATCGAGCAGTGTCAAGAAAAACACAAACCTGGATGTTTAATAACTCATTCTAGCATTCCATCACCAATAACTAAATAGCTAAATATTTTCCTCAAGATTAGCCATAGGTATAGCAAATAAGGTGCAAAACTAGTGCTTGTATTTAAATAAAGTACACTGTGTAACAGTAACAGTGTTAATACTTACAATGAAAAGGATAATAGAACAATTTTATGAATTAGGGCCATGAATTGAGAATCACATTTAATAATGGTTCAATATCCTGATATTCAAAAATATTTACAATATGTTACATTACATAGATGTTACACAATAAATATGAAAAGCACAGATCTCACCTGAGTTATCCATCCGGACCTTCTTACAGGGGTTTTCTTCCAAGTCTTCATCTGACATCTCCATTTCTTCTTCTCTTCGGATTCCCATGATATCCTCACTGTGGGCGTTTCTCAGCTCCTAAAACACCAAAATCAAAAACGCACCCAATCATCCACCCACACAATCACACAAAAACGTACACAATAGGAGAGACAGGGGGAGTCAGAGAGAAACACGCACAGACACCATTAGTGGTATCTGCCCTGTAACATGTTCTTTGCTAGAACATGATTTAATATTTAATTTGTCATATTTTATTCTACTATTATCTACTATAGAAAAACGTCCCTTTCATTTATACCAGTAATCAATTACACATATTTATGTAAGCATAATAGTAGAATTTTCTTTGACTTTCAGCTCGAACAGGCTCTTGTTGCAGACCAACTTTGTGATAAATTGACAGACAGTTGCTGACTGATTGAGTCCAACACAGCCTGCTGAGAGAGCTGAGACTCTGCCATCACACAGCTGTGTGTGATAACAACAGCTTGGATGCTCCATTTGTCTGGGACTGAAAAGTGTAAAAATCACATTATACAAACTTCCAGGCTCACTGATCCCCTGATAGTCATTATAGGGATCAGCAGTAAGGTGGTTTAATGCCAGTAGTGTGAAATCTTGCAGATCAGACACAATAAATATCATTGAAGTGGTTGCACTGAAGGGAAGGAGAGCACATAGAAGTTTCACTGTATGTATGCATAGGTATAGTGCTTGTTCCTTTATCTTGTTTTGTAAACTATGATAAATGGACACTATGGTGATATTTTTGTTGCCACTATGTTTTATCACAAAGCTGTAAGTGAAGTAAATAAATATTAAAGTATGATATAATTTTGCTTTAAAGTATTCTGACTGCACGGGCCAAGATTTCACAGTGGTGACATCAAAACTGATTTTGGCCTATCACTGCACCTTTACAAAATCAGCATCTTACCTCTTATTAGACTGAGAACATTAATATGAAGTTTCCATTTAATGTCTGGACTTAGTATGAATAGAAATAGTGTACTTCCTTTTGGGGGGTTACATGTTTTTGGTCCTCACAGAAAAAACATCCCAAAGATTTTGTTACATAAATATATATATTTATGTAATTTGTAAATGTACTTCAGAATATACATGGACTAAATAGGTTTGTGAAAACACTGATTTTGGGACAAACTTCAAAAGACTGGTTAATGTTTTGAATATAAAACCAAAATACACCATATGGACAAAAGTTTCAGTGTAATATTTGAACATTCCAATCCACATTTAGTTGCCATTTGCTGTTATAATTAACCTCCACTCATCTGGAAAGATGTTCCACTAGATTTTGAAGTGTGGTTGTGGAGATTTAGCCACTCATTCAGCCACAAGGGCAATATTAAAGTATGTATTTTATGTCATTTAAATGGCTCTGTAAATCGTAGACTGTCTGCACTAACACTGTGCCTTTGTTTGCTAAAATGTATTAGATTAAATTATATTTATCTATTGTTTATTATAAAGAATTATAAAAAAAATAAGAAGTAGCAGGCCACTCAAGATCTTCCATTCCAAACCAGGTTGCATGAAACAGGTTTTACATAATTATTTTTCTTAGACTGAGACAATTGTTGTAAAAGACATTAGGTACATAAAAAAATGAAATGAATTGAGCAATTGAATGCAGTATTTTTTTTATTCCAACCAAAATACTATTCAGGGTTGCAGAGCTGGACAGTTTAATGATATATGGCTGAGCTCTGAAACTCTAAACAGCTGAGCTGTGCAGAAATATCCCCCTCTTAAACCAGTGGTGTCAAGAAAAACACAAACCTGGATCGTTTAATAACTAATTCTGGCATTCAATCACAAAAAAATAAATAGCTAAATATTTTCCTCAAGATTAGATATGCCAAATAAGTTTTGTGTAAAACTAGTGCTAGTACTTAAATAAAGAGCTCTATAGCAGGCCACTTTTACTCTAAATCATGTAACCCATGGATTAGGTTTGGTTCTCCTAGTGCAAGTAAAGGGAAAATTCAATGCTCTATATCACAATTGTGTTTTCAAATTTGTGGTAACATTTTGGGTTGATTTCACTACAAATGGTGATATCAAGTCTCTCGATAATTATGTCCATACTGTATAGTGTACTATTTTAAAACTTTAATCTAAACCTAATGCAAATTTTATCAGTAATGAATTATTTATTCAAGCATAATATTAATGACTATCATTTTAACCCTAGAAGTATCAGTTGCCATGGTAACTTTAGAGCTACTTTACTTTCTAGTACACACAGACTGTGCTGCAGAATGAGAGACCAGAATCAGAAAAGCAGGATGGTTTATTTGTGAGACCACGAAAGCCATAAAGACCCACAAGTCACATTAGCAGCTAGAGTGCCAATGCAGCTTGTGGAGTCAGCATGACAAGAAGATAGGAGACATACCAACCTCACACTGCTTTCGCCAAATGTCTATGTTCTTGCGCTGTGCTTTTGAGAAATGGTCCCATGCCTTTTGCCGGGTGGCAGCGCTGAATACGCCCGTAATCTGCTCAACTTTGGTGGATAAGGAAGTCAGACAAGACAAGCCATTTATGTAGAGCCACTGCCAGCTAGAGACACACACCAGAAACCTTCCCAGTGAGGTTCCTGATAGTGTCTGCTCTATTGTACTTACATCTTATGACCTGCTGATTCAAATCCTTAAGGACTGAGGAAGGCAACAGGATACAATGGTTGGAATATATTTGTTCTTCAAAAGTCTCATTGCTTTAATGAATTTGAGGGAAGCTGAGATGGAGCTTCAGTTAAAATTTTAATATTATTGTATTCAAATTTCAATTTGCAATTCATAGGTTTCAAAATACAAACAAATACTGAAGTTCTACCTGTTGTAAAATGTTGCCTTTTGATCTGACTAAATGTACACATTTAGTTTGAGATATTTGTGTGATTTGTGTATTGTGTGATTAAACAGACCCATGCACCGGTTACTAACTTAGATCTTTGAGTATTGCTTTTTATGGGTTTTAGTGTTGATACAGGTACATTGGAGCTGCTGACAAGTCTTGCATGATTAATACAGGCAGATGAGTCCATAAACAGCATAATCACAAATTGTATTGTTTAAATGCTTATTTGTGTAAAATATTTATAGGTAGTCATTCTTGCTATATAGAGGGTGTTAAGAGCTACAAAGCTCTTTGATATCTGAATTATTCTGAATGACTGGGATGGAGCTGTTTCAGATTTGTTTTGTTGATGCAGATATTGAATAATGGTCAAGCCAGGCATGAGTTCCTAGTTATAAGGTTCACACTCCAGATTTGAGTTTTTGCTTTGTAAGCATCAAATTACCACAAACATATCTATATCTATAATATATTTTTAGACATACCAGCCAAACAGTCAAAAGGACAGGGGTATAAGATCAATCTGTAGTTTATTAGTGCATGTGCCTGTGTTAAACCCAATTAAACATTAAATTCCATCTGATACTACTACTACTACTACTACTACTACTACTACTACTACTACTATCACTATTACAACAGTACTTCAGTAGACAATGCTTTATAATTACTATTTTTTTAATCTATGATCAATTAGAAATTAAATTATAGACATAATTCATAATTTTGCATTCCATCATGGCCAACCAAATAAAATAATAATAATCACATTTTTAGAATCTGATTTTGGCATACCTGTAAGTTAAGTTGAACAGCTCCATTCCTGTAATGAAGACAGGCTCCTCCCACTGAGACTGTACTTACCCTGGGCCATTCTGTGGGCTATGGCTAGTGTCCCCCTTGGGGGCTAGGTCTGATCTTATTATAATATTACTAAACTGTGTGAACATATATAAGGTTTTTCCTTATTTTTCTTCCTGACAGGCTGAAATAAATAAAGCTTAATAATTGGTATGCTATTACATTTTGGCATAGCTGCTAAATAAAGCCATTTAGAATGGTACAATGGTTTATCTCCAAACTGAGTCAGAAAGCCCACTGGTCTGATTAAAAGACTGAGCCAGCTTTCGAATCACACATAATCTTGGACAGAACAAAGGATGAACTGTTGTCATGGTAACACTACATGAATGTCTCTAGGTAAGAAGTGTGTATAATGCCTGTGAGTCTTACATTGAGTGAGGATGGTGAGCAGTGAGTTCTTGAAGCGCTCTTTGGCTTGCTCCATCTCCTCTTCATGCTGGGCCTTCTCGTTCATCAAGCGCCGCACGTGGCTGTTGGCTGACTGGATCATAGAGTAGAACTGATTGGCAGTGCGCCGGTTCACCTCACCCCGTTCTATCCATGTGAACAGTACTGCTATAGCCTCACTGAACTTATTGTCATCTGTGGAAAAAGTGGGAGATTTTTTTTTAAAGGAATTCAGAGATTTCAAAATAGTAAATACAGATCTTTTAACATAAGGTTTATTACGTTAAATATGATATATGAAAAAAAAGGGGGAAAGGGCTACCACACTTAACATGCTTTAATCTAGTGAATATTTAGTGTAACCCTAAAAATGCAATATAAAATATAAAGCTATCAAGCAACAAAAAGCAAAAAACATTTATCCATATCTTCTTCTTCAAACCTCTTCCCTCTCTCTCTAGTAAATTACTACTGAAGACATTCAAACTATTAAAGAACTTGTGCATTAACATATATATTAAACAAAAAGATGTTAACCGAAATATGTTTTATATTTGTCCAGATTGTCCAAAGTGGCTACAGATTTAAATAAATGTTTCTTAAAGTTCAAGTGGCAGACATATTTTAGCATCCACTGTTCAGCGGAGACTGCGTGAGTCAGGACTTGACTTGAACATGGTTCAGTTGCGGCAAAGAAACCATTACGTCAGAAGAACAACAAGCAGAAGAGCCTAGTAAGGGCTAAGAAACACAAGGAATAGACATTAGATCAGTGAAAAATGGTCCTTTGGTCTGAAGATTCCAAATTAGGGATTTCTTTGGTTTTGCTGTGTCTTTGTTAGACATAGGGAGAGTGAACAGACAGTCCCTGAATGTGTGGTTCCCACTGTGAAACATTGAGGAGGAAGTGCAACGGTGTGGGGGGGCTTTGCTGGTGACACTGTTACATAGCATTTTGCAGTGACATGCCAGCCCATCTGTTTTGGATTTAGTGGGACCATCATTTGTTTTCCAACAGGACAATGACCCAAAACACACCTCTAGGTTATGTGATGCATCAGATGAAATTGCCTCCACAATCACTCAATTTAAATCCATTTGAAATTGTTCAGTATAAGTTGGACTGGAGAGTGAAGAAAAAGCAGCTCAACACCTCTGAGTACTCCTTAGTATTGTTGGAAAACCATTCCAGGTAACTACCTTATGAGGTTTACTGTGAGAATGCAGAGTATGCAAAGCTATCATCAAATCAAAATATGGCTTTCATGATTCTGTTGTCAGAAGTTTGTAGACTGTTTAAAATATATTAAAGAAATTGCTAATGTAGAACAAACGGCATTTGTCAGTCAGGCCATTTATAACTGATCAAATCTTTATCATGTGTTTTTGACTATAATATTAAGCTTATGTGAGCGATGATTTACCTTATTATTCATCACTGAAAAAAAAAAGTGTGATAATTGCTTATATTCAAATAATAAAAAATAATTAATTATATATCATAGAGACTTTTTATTCCCGCAGCTATTCCATGTTCTGTAAAAAATTTCAGTAGCCTATAGAGTTGTAAAGTAGTTGCAGGCTAAGAGCAGACCATATAGATTGCACTATCATTTATCATTCCAACTAGTTTAGAAAGCTGTATTCCCATAGTCCCAGGACAGGCATGCCTCTCCAATGAAGTAAAAATAATTCCCTCAGTAAAAAATACAACTGCAAAGCCAGTCCCCAGCAATCAAATAGACATGACAGGATTTGTAAAAGTATAAAAACTTAATACTCTCCTTGCTAAATCCCCCATCATATATTTTTGCCTTGCTATAGCTGTATGGCTTCTATAATTAACTAGCAGTTAATCAGTCACCATAAATGGAATTAGTATTGTGTGATATATCATAGACTTATTTCTGTAAATAATTTCATTTAAATGTATTTATTATATTCAAATACAATAAGAAAAACATGCTTTTTATAAATACAAATACCAACAACAATTGCAAAGAAAAATGATATGCTTCGACCTGTACCAGACAAGGCATTAAAAGAGCAGCCTAAGAAAGACTTATCAAAAAGCTGAGACCCAAAAGCAGAGCTGAATAAAAGCCAAATCCAGTGGAAACACTGGCTTTACATTGTGACTGGCTTTTAATGCTGCCCTCTTACAGAAATGTGGCTTAACTCCACTGAAAAACACGTACAGCAAATCGAGGCCTGGGAGAGTGTTTCTTGATGTTTTACAGATAATATTGTAGACAAAAAACAAAAACAAAGGCCTTTTCACTATTACCATTTAAACAGGCATTATAATATTTATAGTCCAAACATATTAGTGTATTACAAAACAAAAAAGCCTGCCCCAATTTCAGAAAAAAATACTAATATAATAGTGTCTTTTCAGCACCAAGCAGAATACGGAGCTGTATCTAGCATTCTTTGTGTGCGTTTTGGGGCTCATTTAACATACAACTGCACATGGTGCAAGAAAGCACCACACTGAGAGAATAGGAAATGCTCAACTGTGTGCCAAGATTGCTGATAAGGTGGGGGGTTTGCTGTCGAGTTACCATCATCTATATGAAAGCAGATGAGGAGATTTGAGAGGCTTGGAAAGGCACTTTACACCTGATGTCTGTTTTAATTTATCACAAATTCCAGAAAAAAAATCATATGCTGCATATGAAGGTGAAAACATTTGACCTAGAAAGATCTGGAGAAACAATCTGCAGCAGCCGATTCTTGTTTTTATTCTTGATGTTATTCTTTGAAAAAAAATAATAAATGAAAGGCCAAATCTTGAAGCTAAATAATTTTTTAAAATGAAAAAGCCTGTTGAGAAACAATCTCATCAATATAAATTGTTTATGCAGCATATACAATGAAAAGCAAGGAGTTTAGAAATGGAGGTGTTTTTTGACTGCCTGAATCATTTACAGCCTTTTTTTTTTTTGCAGGTTTTCAGATTGTGAGGAAAAACACATGGGTGAAAAATCAGGTGGCTGGGAAATATTCCTGAAGTGTAGAAATCAATGCATTATTATTTATGGCAAGTTGTGTCTATTATATTATAAGTTTATCCTAGCAGAATATTTTGGGTTAAAACAATGGCTACAGTACTAAATTTAAGGTCTTTACAAAAAATATTGTGCTGTAATATGAATGCCCTTTGTGTCAGATTAAACCTCAAAGAATTCATCTTTATTTATTAACACCCCTGACTTCTGTTTTGGATGGCGTCTGCTTTGGGCTAGATAGCCAGTACTCTGACTAAAGACTCAAGTAGACTTAGAGAAAGAATTCTTTAGTAGAAAAAAATTACAGAGAGGAAGGTTAACTGAGAAGAAGTTTGTGCTTTAGGCATGGTCTTTTACCCAAACTTCAGTTGCTGGATTCTTTTCCTAACTTGTTCTGCATAGAATTCACTGCCTTTACTGCAGTGTTTAGATTAGAGGCATGAGGCCTCCTAGTGAATATTTGCTAAGGACCACTATAGCAGCTCATTTAGGACAAAGACAAGCCCGGCCCTACACAACAAAAAACAGTTGGCCATGTTTTTGGGTTGCAGCTGTGGACAGTGGAGGAGCGTAGGCTGGGAAGAAGGCTGAGCAGCCAAACATTTCACTAATAACTTTACATCATCATCAAAGAACAGCCGAAATGAAAAAACATATGCAGCCAAGCAAGTCTTCAGACCACACTGAAGTTGGCAAAACACTGCTGAACAGCTGCTCAAGATATTTTTTCACCTTCACTGCTTTTTTTTCCCCCCCGTTTCTCTAATGATGATGCATTTCCTGATGAAAAGCAGCCATGGACTCCATGAAAACTTTTTCAGCAGAAAAACACACCTTTCAGTTTTTCCCCGAGTAGGCCAGCCTCATGTTCTGAGTAGTGCATGATAGGAGGGGGAGAAGGAGGTCGCAAGTGGTCTTCATGGATTTTGCGCCGATGACGTTCTTCTCGTGCCAGTAACCTCTGTTTGCACTCCCACTCATATAAGTCATCCCTCGCCTGAGCAAAGTCCACATGGATACGGCCTGAATCCTTTTTATCTGTGCTGGAACCAATGCGCATCCGGTAGCCTAAGATATAAAATACAACTATTATAAATTATAGAAAGTACCAGTGTTTAAAAAAAAATAATAATAATAAATTAATATCATTAATAAAAATCTCTAAAGCAAAAAATGTTTGTGGCCATAGAATGTGCTGTTTAACACTCACATTCATATATATTGACTCTATATTCTTTCATAAATATTTATTTGGCTTGGGTTCATGCAAGTGTGAAGGTATAGCATATAATTTGCATACAGTTTATACTCATCAAACAATTCAGTGTACTTTGTAAATAAGGATATAGCCATCTTAGAAGAGATCGCTCCCATCAGGACAAATTTTTTTTGTCACAGAATAAAATAGATCAGTCAGAAGAGCTTTGTATTGATTTGCGGTAACTCTTCCTTTTAAGTGCGAATGAAACCAATCCATGACAAAAAATGTCCCCACAGCATGTCTTTCTTCCTTCAATTTGTATATCAACATATACTCAAAGTCAGTCTATAAGTTAGGGAGATAAAAAAACAAAAGCGCACCAGAAAGGTAAATAGCTTTGTCCACCATGAACTCTTCAATGAAACGGATGTGGCAGAAGTTTTTCTTGCTCTTGCGGATGGCAACAATTTCACCACACTGGTCAAACACCTCTCGTATAATTTCTTCACTTGCATTCTCAGGGAGTCCGCCAACAAACACTGTTTTGCAGCCGGGAGGCCGTTCTCTAGTAGATGGAGGTGGAAGATCTGTAGGATCAAGATACAGAGCAAGTCACAACTGATTAATGATTGTATCATACCTACTTTTTTTTTCATCAACCCATCTTTTTTCCGGGAAAGATTAGCTAATAAAGTTATCTGCAGGATACACATGAAACTCTTACTGGGGTTCTGGGGAAAAAGTGTACAGCTCTTGCAGTGGATAATCTCTTTGATGACAGGTAGCTCAGGCTGCACAGGTGGGGGAGGCACCAGACTGATCCCTGCCATCATGGGGTTAATAGGTGCTATAATACCCAAGTTGGGATCAAAACCTTGGATACAGATGGACTCTGAAAGAAAATCCAATGAAATGAAAGGTTAGAAATGCATCCTTTAATTTTAAAGTAGAGAAGAATGTTCAAAAGAATCTAACAATAATGAAAAAGGTGATAAAAATCCTACTAGCGAAAAAGGACAACAGTGTCACCCAAAAGATAGGACATAAGGCTTAGGTTACGACATAAAATTGCAATACTTTCCTATTCTCTTCTGTAAATCTATGATTGTAATCATGTGAAATGTGTACTTTAGCAGATGCCTGCCAAACACATGAAAATATAAATTCTTCAACAAATTTTTACACAGAAATTCCTTCCTTCAAGGACTACAGGAGTTCTCGTTCTTTTGGCCTTAAGCTTCTCATTTGCTGACAGAGACTTAAGGAATGGGTTATATGCTAGTATTATTATTTTTTTTTATCATTTCAGAGAACTTGATCCAGAGTTAAAGCTTCTTCACAGGAAACAACTGGCTCTGATTATCTCTAAAGGTGGAATGTTATCAATCAGAAGCCCTCAGAAATACCATTATTGTCAATTTGTGCACCAGGGGAATATTAGTTCCATGAGGAAATCTCTTTAATCATGTGACTTCTTCACCCATTAACATCGATTATTCCTCACTGTTTACCATACAGACAGTACATAATCCGGGAAGTCACTATCAGTGTCTGAATAGTGACACATAATCATATAACTTCCATCACCTCAGCCGAGAACAGCAATGTATCCAAACTGACTCTGTTAATATCCATAGAACATGTAAGTATAGTATGGAACTGCAAATATTTTGTGGCCAGATCCAATGGGCCATAAGAACTTCTTTGAAGTGTGGATAGACTAATTTTGTTTTTTTTAATTCTCCCTGCGAATTTGTGTGACAAAGAAGTTTATATGATAATTAAACCTGCACTGCAAAATAATAATCTAGGTGATCAAGCATGTCCTTAAATTTATTTTTCAGTCAGCACATCTGTAAACATTAAAATCATCCTGCTGGCTACTGAACAGGCAGCCGCTCTTCTCTGTAAGGTCCTTTTATGTGTGTCACTCCAGGAACAATATGTCATAAATTGTTCCTTTGAGTTGCACATTGCTTACGACCACCAGGCTCTAAAGGAATCCTGTGCAAACTGCTCGTAGCACTTCCCCCCATGTTTTTTTATTAACTAGTCACTTCATGCTAGAAGCAAACCATAATAATTTTAATATCCAGTCTTAAATGATTAATGGCACCCAAATAACAAAACGCTCAAATATAATTCAAAATGTAAGCCTTTTTAAATTATACCATTTCCATAAATATGCATGATCCGTAGAATCTGCTCATGCATTTAAATCTCAGCTTAATTTGCCTCAATCTACCACAGCTCCTTGGGATGATATTAGCTCCAATATGTCGCTAACTCAGCACAGGCCCTATTTTGTATGAGATACTATTGTAAATGCAGTCACAGCATTAAACTGTATGGAAAGCTAATTATAGAGCCTTTCGATCATTCACTCACTCCGTTTTGCTATAGTCCTAAGCAACGCAGGCAACATTTCTTGTGGATTTATTGTCATCTCTAAAAGTACTGGCATGTGGATAAAAATGTCTTTGTGATTAAATAGCTTAGATTTCTTTAATATTTTCAGGTTTGGGTTAAGCCAATTAACAAAGACCTTTTTCTTTTTTTTTAAGGGTGTCAATAATTATGAAACTTATTACATATTTTACAGTTGCCAAAAGCTGTAGTGTTTGCATTAGCCGTATACTATTCCATAATTCATTATTCCTTTATTTCCATAGTATGTGCCACAGACAGGGTACCAACACCTTTCCAAATGATTCTAAGTAGAAGCTGGAACCAGGAATAGCTCATACAGGCCTCAGACAAAGAGTCAGTGTATGCCTCCAGAGCACTCGAGGGTACCAGCCTTTCCAGGGTTGCAACAAATGGGTCCTCAATGAGAAAATAAAGCTCAACAGACTGGAACACAGTTTAACATAAAATCCAGTGTCTAGCATTGCTGCTAAAGGTCACATACTTGGCTTGAGCAGATGGTGCTAGTGTGGTTTGCTGGGAGAAATATGAGAAATTTGTTATTGACTCAGGCTATTGCTCCTTTGTGGAAAAAAGTGTTGGGGAGAGTGGAAAAAAATTTAAGTAAGAGTTAGTTACATGCACAACCTAAGATGCACAGCTCTACCTGACACCAACTGCTGTCCGGTTATGCCCATAGGCACGATGCCTAAGTTATTCATGGCTGTGGCCCAAGCACCAGGGTCCGCCACAGGCACACTGAGGTGGGCTTGCTCTGTACCCAAACCCCCAATGCCATCTGCAGCTGCAGAGAGAAAGCACAGAGGACACATTTGATTATTTAAGTAAATATTCAACAGCTCCTTATGCAATCCAATTTGACCAAAGACAAAGGCATCCTGACAGCACAATCCCTATACAAACCCATCTGGTGGTTGCAGGCTGCTGATTCTTAATTGTATAGTTCCCTGCTTTTTACTTAATCACACTGTAGATGTACCTTTCACGACCTCTTGTATTTTTGATTTTTTTTTATGTATACTACAGTGACAAATTAGAATTCTGTAATGTTCTGCATAAAAATATGCTTATTGAAATGCAGACTGAACAGTTCACAATGTTATCAATACCTACAATCCAATTAACAACAGAAGTCAAGAATATAGACACATGAATCCAAGACTAATAATAATGCTTAAATAAAAACCTTGCTGTAACATTTGCAGAGTACTGAATTGTGTGTAGAAGCAAAGCTCTGACAGAAAAGAAAATGAAAGGGTTATTTACCACTGGCCATGACAGCTCTGCTGTATTGCTGTTTCTCTCTTCCAATGCTGTCCCCAATGCACTTGCTCCTCCAGGCCAGCTGCCCAGAGCAGAGTATAAAACTCAAGGGCTCATCACAGCATGCATGCAACCCTAAAACAGACAAATTCATTCATATCATGAGAACACAAACCCCAGACGTGTTTACAAAATAGGAATAAGAGCACATTATAATTGATTGATTGCATGGCAACAAATTGCGTTTTGTAAAAAAAAGTTGATTACAGCATTGGATAAGATTCATGTAATACATATATGGGACTGTCATTAATGTATATTTCACTTAGATTATTCCATGTTCTTGGTATTATAATGTAACACATAAGGACAAGCCCTTATGTTGACATCAGACAGACAACTCAGACAGGAGTGAATGTTAATTTCCACTGATTCATCACTAACAGGTTAAAGAATCAGGAGCTGATGATCATCCGATTAATCTTCGTCTAGTGTCCTGTAGATTTTTATTTTATTTTTTATAAATATATAGAATATATTTATATTTTAATAATAAACTAGAATGTATTATTATTTGCTTCTAGGTATTGTTGCTGCATGGTAAGCTGAATTTATTGGGATTCCATTTATAAGAATGCACAACAAATATTCCTCAAGGACATGTGTCTATCCAGAGCCAGTCACCCTCCATAAATGACTTCCATTTGGCCCTAGGCCATCAATCTGACACATGTCATCCTGCAATCCATCAGATGTCCAGTGGGGTTATGTGTGTGTGTGTCTGTGCTTATATATATGGAACTGGCCAGACCATCCCCCCTTGTTGTCTTCTGATAGCAGCTGCAGTTTCCTCTTCCACCTTTCTCCAATATGCTCTAAGTGCATCCCAGCTCCATCTGCATGCATTATATCATCTAAGAAATCAATGTCCCCATGAAACAGCATTATGCTGCTTAATATGGGTGAGGGTGATGGATCCTGGTCACGGAGAAAGCACTATGCTCTTTTCCATCAGTGCTGAGAGAGCAGGGATGTCATCAGTATGCAAAACATGCTCCTCTATCCCACTTTCAAGCTCACTGCAGTAATGATCATTATTCAAATCTGACACGCAGAAATCAACTTAGGAGCGCAATACAATTTTCCTTTAATCAAGGCAATAATATCACTACTTTTATATCAAGGGGCCAGACTTAATGAGGAAATGTTTATGCCAACTATATTTCGGTTGACGCAAGTTGGAGGTTTAACGCATATCCAAACTTGTATACGAAGGTTTTTATTAATCAGTGTACAGTAATGAAAATGCATAAGCTAATCACATATTCTCCATGTAGTAATTAACAAAAAATAATTAGCATGAGTAACTGACATAGCATTTTGTGCTTCTTATCATACACCAAGAGCCCAAGACAACATCCTGCCACATGTCAACACCTCCTTCATTTACTCCTGTTGCCCTGCCAGGCATCTCTCACATGCCATGGACAAGTAACCCTCTCCTACCAATACTCACTTTCACATGCCATGAAATATTCACTCCACAACCTGTGTTGCCTTCATTATTCATGAACTCACTTGACACTTTGAATGATTTAAGTGGCATCCTGTTCACCCCATGAGGAAGAAGTGAAGAAAGAGATAGGGGAAGGAATCATAAATATGGCACACAAATGTAAGTTTCCAGCTTGATCCCAAATGCTTCTCAGGATGTTAGATATAGATGAGAAGAATTAAGAAATAAATCAAAGTGATCTTTGAGAATAGAGTTTAATGTCTTACTGGCTTCTTTTCCAGAAAGTCTTACTCCTCAGATGGAAAAAATTTAGCATACTGTCAACATCGGTGCTTGCTAAAATGTGTGACTTTAATGTTTTGATCCTTTTTTTTTTTTTTGGTTTGGAGAAATGATTTAATCTATACAGACATAGCCACTGATGACTTGTCCTCAAACCCGTACCTCAATTTCAATTAATTATGCTTTGCTTATATAAGTAATTGCTACTCTAATTACCCTGACAAATGATTGGGTTATAGAGGCTGGAACAGTGTTTCCCAAAGCAACATCGATTTCTAAAACACACAATACTTTAAACATGTACAGTATGTTTTAGTTAAACACGATCTTAGTCTAGAATATAATTTTAAATGTTTTAATAAGCATGTTATTACCTCCTTTAAATATCTGAGTACACAACAAAAACCAGCAAACTATTACAGAAAAATTATTATTATAGGGTTGGTGCCAGTGAAGGCAGTTATCAGCCCAAAGTTGACTATTGTCCTATAACAGCACTCTCTGAAGTAGTTATTTGTTTTACACCCCAGCAATTTGTCAACACTAATAGCACATTTGTCTGTTTTTTTATGTTTCATGATGAGGGGTCGCTGCCAACAAGCCAATTTCTTAAGTTTATCAATAACTTCTGACCAATCAGAATGGAGACTTCAATAGTGCTGTGGTATTAGAAAAAAAATCTATAATGCATCACAGCAGCTCAAATCAGATATTCATTTTGCATCTCGAAATAACAGCTGGCATAGTGAATTATCCAGTGTGAATGTGGATTACTCTTTAAATGACATAGCTTTTAGTTTCAAAGGTGGTTACTAGATGGAATAATCAGAGATCACATTATGGTAAGCGTACTGAACACTCTCATGTGTGTTTAAAATTGCATATTTATCAGTCTTAATATTTCTGGCATGCCCACAATGTGGTTGCTTTTCCCTGCTGTTTCATCACTGACCAAACATTTGTCTCCTATTTCAGGGCAGCATGGACTCTTTGGGTTGAACACAGCTTTGAAAAGACCAGCAGGCTAAGAGGAGCATCCCTTTCACTGGAAAAGGGGTCACGACCACAATATCACTCACTGCTGAGAGCAAATTGCACCTAATAATGCCTTTAGAAAGGCACCATTAAACTCATGTCTCCTCTTGAAGAGAAACCTCCTATGGTAGAGAATGAGGAGTGTTATGCCAAGAGTAATTTAAGTCCTGTTGCCATAAGTCATTATAAATGCACTGTGAGTATACTGCAAGAAAAACTCTAAGAGGGACTTTTAGGTTGGGTGTTTTCAAAAGTAGTTGTTAATAAGAGCCCAAAAAATGACATCTGGCCTTTTTATGTCTATTTTTATAGCCATGATTTACGATCCATGTCTCAAATATGCTTGGCTTACAGCTTCTCACTGATCATAAAAATCAGTATCCATGTTCATCCCCTTTGAGAATGCATTGCTGCATATATGGTGAAATAGAAGAAAGAGAGGCAACTCTCCTGCCTTTCTTCACGAAGATGTAAGTGTGGGACGACTACAAAACCAGCCAACCGGGGACAATGCCAACATCAATAAGCAGAGCATGCAGAATGAGCACCAGTGGTCGCATCCACCGTTGTAAAGGCACTATATTACAAAGCTGGTGTAATTGTGTCAGATCCTAATGCAAATATCTGAAAAGCATTTATTAGAGTGATGAGTTAGACACACATTTCTCTTTTGCTTCGTGTTTCTAAAGCAGCCTTCCCCTAAAATGTCTTTGATATGAAATGCACACTACCTAATCCTATTAGTGAGTTTAATAATCTGTGCAACCCTTTTGTATTACAATAATATTATTCCAGTTAGAGTACATACAGGGTTGTGGCAAGCTTCTCTCTCTGACTGTCATTTTTCTGATACATTTAGTGCTTTTTTTAACAACGGGATCAATCAGTAAACAATGCCTGATGTGTCATGCAACGTGCTCTTTAAAACACTCAATACAATTAATATTTGTATTTTTAGATCATTTGAACTCTAAGTTAATGCTGTTAACTGATATTTAAATTAGCTTTTTACACACCATATATTTAAATTGTAATTTAAATGAAACCAACCAAAACCTGACATTTTTACCTTTACAGAATTGTATAAACACCATTACCACTGCAAAAACATCTATATAATGTTCTATATAATAGACATTTTTCCTAATTTGAACAAAGACATTATTCAGAGTGACAGTACTGCCTGAACAGAGCTCAAGGGCAAATTGTTCCAGTGACAGTTTTCTCTAAAAAATACACACAGCATATATGAAGATATTTATTCTTCCAGGCACATAGACAATTATCATTTTAGCTACATGTAAATAAGCACTCAGTCCTGCTACAGAGATCAATAATCAAACTGTGTGTGTGTGTGTGTGTGTGTGTGTGTGTGTGTGTGTGTGTGTGTGTGTGTGTGTGTGTGAGAGAGAAAGAGAGTGAGAGCACACATGTCTGTGTGTGCATGTGTCAGTGAAGCATGACTGGCAGATGCTATAGCAACAGGAGCCAAGTGCTGCCAGTTATTGCTGATCTGTCCTTTCTGGCCACTGGGTTCACTGCCCTGTGCTCTTAAAGCATTGGCATGCATCATGCACCCTGTCCATGCCTTTCATCTGCCCTGTGTGTGAGTCTGACCTGCTCCCCTAAAGCCATGAACATGAAAGTGGAAAGACAGAATGGGCATACATTTCTTTCACTGCTCTCTCTTTGTTCATCATGTTGATGCGCAGTTAATCACAGCTGATTTTTCAGTTCTTGTTTGTTGATGTGTACACTGTCTTGCCACTTCTCCCAGTGCTAATTTCTTCAATTGGGCTGTTAAACATTTGTGATACTGGACTGCGAGCATGCATGGCTTTGTCATAAAGCTTCCACATGAGAAATAAGACGATTGGCCTGACCCCTACATGATACAAAGCTAATTATCATACAGTATAGATCCTGGCATGAACAATAAAATAGCCCATTGATTAGCCAATCTGCTGCAGTCAGAACGACATTTTCCTCAGCTGTCAATAAAAAACAGTTGTAAGCGATTTGGTTTGTAGACACCAGCACAAAACAGCATGCAACAGAAGGCAACTCTTCACTTCTCCCCCCCTCTCCCCCAAGGCTTCATCCATCAGTATCCACTCACTTCACTCCTCCTGCAGGCATTCTGTCTGCCTCATAGCCTTCATAACTCACTTGCCCTCCGGCTCTCTCCATGGGACAGACACTCAGCGATCTCATAACTAGAGCACCATGTAACACCAATCTTGTCTTTTAGTGACATAAATACAATACATACAATAAACTCACTGAGGAAATTTTAACTGTTAGGACTGCCATCCTTTTTCTGTTCATCTTTACTAAAAAAAAAAAAAAACATAACTTTGTTACACTTGTTCATAGCCAACAGTGTAAATGGATGCCGTACACTAATAATAGTGTAATTGTTCTTTAATAGACATATGACTTTATTATAAAGTTGTAAAATGGCCATTACATTTTGAACCACCAGACTGTTGATGCTCAATTCTACCTGGTCAGAAGGTGTTTCATTTTATACAGCAGCTCTGACAAGTGCCAGCAGCAAACATTTATATTAATGCATTTCAATCCAATAATCTAAACAGGAACTCCACATAAATGAATGTGAAAACGTGTAATCATTAACATGCTGTGGCAGTTTGTTTGATTAATTATATAAAAATTACATTTCATAAATTGCTAATCAGAAAATGGACCAGTCTAGGGGATATGTTTATATTATCAAATAGTTTTTTGTCACTGTATTACTGTGATTTCACTGATGTCACTGCCCCAGAAGATTCTGATAAATGCTACTAAAAATCAAACTGCTTCAGCTCACACTGATACACTGTACAAAATAAAAACATACACAGTTACAATATTGCTTTCTTCCCACCAGCTTGTGCTAGCTAGCTAAATGTTACCTCATTCATAAAAACATTTTCCCAGTTGCCTAACAACAGTGTTGTTACAAAAATAACCACTTGATCTACCTATCTTCCCATTACAAAAGCATGAAGTAAACGTTTCATTGGTATGTATAGTATTTTTCCACTTTCTCAAGGAAGCCCTTGTAACATGTACTGTCTTCAGAACAGGAGGTAAAACATATAGACCAAACACTACTTTCCAATCACAAACATCAACATGATCTTTGTTCAGGATACATCTGCATTTTTCTCAGCAAGTTGCTTATACAGCATACTTTATCCAGAGAGGGCTACAGTCTTTCAGTATGAGCTTCATATGCTAAGTTGGGAAATAATCTTACTACATTATGTAGTACATAATACTTTCTTTCGGCTTCTCCCATTAGGCGTCGCCACAGCGGATCATCCGCATGTTTGATTTGGCACATGTTTTTCCGCTGGATGCCCTTCTTAACGCAACCTTTCCTATTTATCTGGGCTTGGGACCGACACTAAGAGTGGCTGGGGTTGGTTCCCTGACCGGGGATCAAACCCGGGCCACAGCGGTGAGAGTGCCGCATCCTAACCACTAGACCACCAGGGGACCTACACATGTACTACATGATATTATGTACAATATAGACTTCAATAAAAATGTATATACATTAATTCTTACTAGTGCAATTAGACTAAATGTCAACACTGTGCATTAACTGATGTGATTAAGTAACGAAACACCTTGCTTTAAATTACATTGCAGCTTAAATAATAAAAGAAAATCAGAGGTAAGATTTTGAGTGATACATTATCTGTCACACATGATCATTGCTGCTTTTTGAGCACTTCCTAAAGCAATTTCCAATCACTTACAGCAGTAATTTAAGCAAGGGTTAAACACGTTTGTTTTTCTTTCCTGTTGGCAATACACCTGAGTTAAAGGATTATTCACAACAAACTATTAAGCACCCAAATCAAACTAAGCTCCAAAGCATCCCAAATTATCAACACCCTCAAAATGTGGCTTCCTTTATTACAGCCTCTGCACCAGAACCCAATTTTATCCCTCAGTGGACACAAAGTCTATTCGTTTATGCTGTTGTATTGCATCTCAGTGATTTACAGAGCAAACATATCAAAAGTGTACAAATGTAGAGCTGTGTATGTGTGTTCTACAGCCTCTTGAGATATGTGAGGAGGCGATCGCCGTGAGCCACACTAAAAGTGACCAGATGGCAAGAATGAGCTGGAGCATTCCTCCAGCCATGAATGCTCTGCATTTTAAACAGTTTCCCTCTCTACATTTCCTATCTCTCTCCTGCTGTCTCAACTATCACACACACACACACACACACACACACACACACACACACACACACACACACACAAACGCATACATGCACACACACACATTGGGCAGAAAGCATACCCAATTAGCATTGTGTTAAATTTTGCATAGGCCTATAAACCTGAGTTATGAATTTAAGGAGTCCACACCTACTGAGAAGGCAAAATGAGCAAGAGAAAAAAGACTATGCTCATTGTAACTGTCAAGTCAGCTGTAGTGCATACATGGCGCTAGAAATCAGTAGGAAAGCTATTTTTTGTATTACAGGATTTTGCATCACTAAGTATGTGTTAAATGCCATTAGAGTTTCAACTGGGAACAAACATCCTATGAGCAACAAATTTTGCAACAAATTCCATAATGTATTTGAAAGAGAACAGAAACCTGCAAACAGCTATAATATAATCCACATAAAAAGAGCACCAGAGAACTCCAGTGATATCATGCTTGGGTAAAATCCTCTCCAGACATGCTAATGGCTTTTACAGCTGTGCTGATTTAATACTGATGAGCCAGTTCCATGACAGAGTCTCCCTTCGCCATGCAATTTGAGTGTACACAAACATTAGATATAATATAAATGGCCATGGCTGAGCTCCAGAAGTCTAGCCTGGTCCTGTTTACTGAACAGAGCCAGACGCGATATTTCCCCCAAAAAAGGGAACCTCCTGTGTATTCATTTAAATCTCTTTTCCAGTGCTTATTCCCACCTCTTTTACATTACCGTCAAATGCTCTTTAACCAATAGAGGCTCATTTCAAACCATTAATCCAGGATATGAAGAAGGCCAGGGTTGACTGCAAGTGACTCCCATTTCTGCCGCTCAGTCATCCTCTGAATGTTACAAATTGAAGGAGAAGTGGTACTTCGTAAAGCATTAGGGACAGAGAGAACAGCCTGACTGTTGAGTATAACTTGTTCCCCTCTAGCTAAGGTCTCATTCTAATGCTGTCTAAAACTTCTACACAGCTCCCTAAAAAGCAAACTATTAATAGATCCAGGTAGGTCTAAGCCTGATGATAAGTGAAATGGTAAAGGAAAAAACTCCCCAGATACCCTGTATATGTGTATTTTCAGACATCAGACAAAGTATAAGAGTCCATGGTTTATATTAGAGTATTTATGGTGGATCTCTTCTTACCCTTTGGAGTCTTGTTCAGTACATAACAGAGCAGCTCCATTTGCATACTCTACAGCAACCGTAAAGACGTTTACCATGGGACACAAGCTAACAACAAGAGTCATGGGACAGTGTAGAATACCATTGGACCATTTGCTACTGTGTGTCTGGACCTCTGCAAGCATGTCACACCCAAGGACAACATGGTTATTTATCAGCTGGCCATTGCCCCAAAAAAATGAGCGTAAGCATAATAGAGGACAGCACTGAACAACACACCTCCACTTAATATAAGCACCACACAATTCAGTTCTATTCTTGCTACTACTCATAGCCATCATAACGTTTCAGTGCTGTGCTGCAAACATGCGGCCATGCTGAGTACACTGCACACCCGATTTTAGAGATTAATGACACACTTTCAAGTCTGTTTTGAGCTGAATTCATTAGAGGCTTGGGTATCTGCACCAAGCAGTATGAGTGACAGAATCACTGAGCTACAGCAGCACCATATGTTCCTTTCTCTTCCAATTAGTGTCAAGCTTAAGTATAAATTGTTGAGCTTTAGATTGTTGTCTCAACTCATGCACACTATTGTATAAGAATATATGTTTTGAAGTCATTAAACACACGTTTACACACTGAGTAACAAACAACATTCAGCTTTAAACCCACTCTCAGCTAATGACTAGAAACTCCAAGTGATTTTGGATAGTTAATGCAGGACTCCAGAGTCAGAAACCAGTGCACAGCTTGCTCTAGCTGTTTCAGGACAGACTGCTGGGTTTCACACTGGTTTGGATTTTGAGTTCTCTTTGTTCCAATGGTCTGATGAGAGATCCAGATGTTTTGGCTCACACATCATGTCCTGGGCTGATCTGTAGGCCTCATTCCTCATAGCCCTCAATAAGTGACATCAGAGAAATTACCAAATCAAGCAGTCTTTAGCAACAATTATTTTTATTTTCTTTGGATGTGTTGTATGCATAGGACATTACGTTTTTTTTTTTTACTGTCTAATAATAACAACATGGCATCACATTGATAAAAATGCAAGTTACTGTACATAGATAGACCCCAATGATTCTTTGAATAGTTAAAAAAAAAAAAAATAGTGTTTAGAAACTTACAGAATTGATTATTTAATCCTATTTAAAGTACTCTCCTTTTCCTATAGTTTTTTTCTCTTCCTGAAAACATTACCTATAGTCATCTTTTGTCATCATGTCTAGAGCCTCCTGTGTTTTTACTGGATTTCTTCCATGGTGGCAAATCTTTTCCCCTTTTGTCTCATGTTTAATTTTGGGAACAAAAAGAAGTCACAAGGAGTGAGATACTGTGGATGTAAGGCAATAACCATGTTGTTTTTTGGTAAAACTCTTCAAAGTAAAGTCACTGATTAATAGTCTGCCAAGGGGAAATAAATTATTTATTAACAGCGCCAGTGTCAAAAACATGATAATCATTTTTAAGCCATATTCAAATTCCAAACATTTTTGGCTTTCTATTCATAAGTGTTTATGTTTCTTTCCCTGAAAAACAAACCCCAATTAAACATTCAGTTCTTTCACATTATTGATACAAGTATATTAAATAAATTCTGTGAATATTCATATTAGGATTTGTACTAATTGTTAGTCCTCATTTACTGATATAATACCCAGTCTTTCTAAAAGATTTGGAGATTTTGTAGTGTGGCTAACGAGATTTGTGCTCATTCTGCCACAAGGATGTTAGTAAAGTGTACTAGTTCAGGGAAAGGAGGTCTGGGGTGCAGTCAGCATTCAAAGTCACCCCTAAGGTGTTCAATAGGTTGAAGTCAGAGATCTATAGCGGGCCACTCAATATTTTCCACTCCAATCAAGCCACATCTTCATGGAGCTGGCTTTGTGCACATGGGCATTGTCATGCTGGAGCAAGTTTGGGTCTGATAATTATAAATGTAATGCTACTGTAGCACATCCAAAAACATACTATACAATTGTGTGCCTTCAACGATATGGTAACAGATTGGGGAAGAATCACATATGGTTGGAAAAATCAGGTCTCCCAAAATAGAAAATGGTCACAAATTTCATAATCTTTCTAAAATGCTAAATAATTTAGTGTTTAGTATATCTAAATATATGATGTTACATCTCATGAAATGAAAAGCAAAAAAGGAGCAATAGTTTATTTAAAAAAGTGCCCAGAATCATTTAGGGTTTTACTTTAACCACCAGTAAAGCCATTCCCACCTCAGCACTGTACTGATAAATTCACAAAATGAAACAGTTTAAGCAATTCAAAGGAAAATTCAGGCAGTCAGTGTATATAGTATAAAAGTGAATGCCATTTTGAACACAGTGATTCTTCTGGGTTCAGCAAAACTACTGTGGCTTAGAGAAGCCTATTAAACGAGTCAGTAGAACATTTTCAAATGATATAGAACCGATTAAAAAAGAAAACCCAAGTGAGCTTGGAATGAATCAGATAAGGATGTTCTAAGCCTCTACAATGTTTTCTATTTTTCTGCAAAGCCATTCAGTTTATACCCTCAGACCCATTAGTCTTTTTCAGACTTTTATACACTGTAAGAAAAAATGCTATACAAAGAGTTCTCAAGTATTTAAGATGGCCACTGATGACCCTGTTCATGCTTTTTCGCCAAGCTAACAGATGAATACTGAGCTTTATTTAGGGGTTTTTACTTCTTTTCTAGCTGTATTTCTCCTTCTCCTTCTTTTGGCTTCTCCCATTAGGGGATCATCCGTCTCCATACCCCCCTGTCCTCTACATCTACCTCTTTCAAACCAACTACCTGCATGTCTTCCATCACCACATTCATAAACCCCCTCCTTGGTCTTCCTCTTTTCCTCCTTCCTGGTGGCTCCATCCTCAGCATTTTCCTACCGATATACCCCATGTCCCTCCTCTGCACATGTCCAAACCGTCTCAATCTCACCTCCCTCACCTTGTCTTCAAAACGTCCTACATGCGCTCCCAATGAAAACCTCAACATCTTCAGCTCTGCTACCTCCAGCTCCGCCTCCTGTGTTTTACTCAATGCCACTGTCTCTAAACCATACAACATCGCAGGTCTCACCACAGTCCTATAAACTTTCTCTTTCACACTTGCAGATACTCTTCTATCACAAATCACTCCTGTCACTCTTCTCCACCCACTCCACCCTGCCTGCACTCTTTTCTTCACTTCTCTCCAGCACGTACCTCCACCTCTCCAGGCTCTTCTCCACCGGCCCCCTACTCTCACTTTTCAGCGGTATTTATAAGGACAAAAGACATTTCTAAGAAAACAGGACAATAAATATGTAACACTGATAATAAGCAATTGCATAGTTAATAATTGCTTTCCTCTGTGCGTAATAATATACAAGCACTCAACAATATGCCACAAGATATCTGTACGATTAAAGCATTAATGTTAATATAAATAATATATCTAAATATGTGTTAAATGTAAAAGCAAATAAAAAAATAGCTAGACCATGAATAAAAAGCAGACTTGAGCAAGACATGCTTGTTACGTCTACTGTTGATATAAAGTATTAACCTGAAATGTTTCTGTCAGGAATCACAGGCCTCAGGAGTAGCAGGCAGGTCAAAAGGTTCAGTTCTCTGCCTAAGCTTCAGTAGAAATGCAGTTCTCTTTTCACAGTATTCAGGGTGTAACATCATAGAGGAAGGTCAAGGGCAACGCCCAGAGCTCTGAATAATTCACATACATTTAACAATCTCTCAAGTGTCTCTTTGTGCCTGTTCCAAAACTCAGGGCTACACTAATCTCCTCAGCTTATAAGTGTATCTAATATTGGAAGCATATTAAACTAGATATTTATTTAAATAATGTGTATGTATGTATAAATATGTATAATTTTTTTAGCTAAGTACTGCATGTATAATCCTTTAAACAGATGTGTTTCAACTGATGTATCTACACACAAGAAAATTATATTGCGATCTTGGCCAGACAAAGCTGCACACCCATTAATCATAGCCCAATCAAAACTATAAATTTCATCCACACATGTTATTAAGTGTTGAAGGCTTGGAGGAGCCTAGCTAGTTTAAGAAGCACTTACTCTTGACTGTAAACTGAAAGGGGAAAAAGATTTCTGACATTTCTTCTCCTTGGAGAAACACAGAGTGAGCAAATAACCACATAGCTTATGCAGAATGCCATATGTCTGTTAACCTCATCAGTATAGGCATTTATTCTGGTCATTTTAATTTGTATATATTCATTTTGACTTTAAAACAGCCTTAACCACAAATGATGGCAGAAAAGGGCAAAAATCCCAGAATCACAATTTTTAATGTACAGTGCTCTTTATTTTTTATGTATTTATATTTATTTATATTTTTAATTTCAAAAATTATTTTTTATATAGACTATTTATATAGAAGATGCATAGATCAATTTTTCATTTCACAAAAAAACAGCTAATATACATTTTTTTAAACATACAACATATAAGCCAGGGGCACTTCCTGTTGAGAACTACTATATATATTCGGGAAGTCAGTGGACCTGCCAGCTGGTCTAGACATGAGATCATGCACTACACATTCTTTCACCACAAACCCAGATCAATCCCAAAAGGCTCAACTGTAAATGTGCAACACACATGAAGCTACACACATGCACGCAGACACAAATGTAATAAGAAAAGACAAGAAGGACATTTGTGACACATCTCTTATATTATTCACACTAGCACTCCTTCATTTTCTCTCCATTTTTCTCTCTTTCTCTGGCTGTTGGGTGTGCTCATGGTGTTTGTAGGCTCATCAGAACTCTGTTTTGATGGTCTGTGGACTGCTGAAAGAGTTGAATAATGGAATTTGAATTAATATACAGATGATCTATAAATCAGATGCAGAGCCTTGGAATAGATGAGCAATCCTAGTTTTCCAGTATGTACAATAGCCCTGCTGACTCACATGGCTTGAGCAAAAGCTGAAAAGAACAGCCCATAACACTAGTCCTAAAAAAGTCATCAGTTCTTCATCTGGCCATGCAACAACATCACCAGGACTATCTTTGGCACCACAGTGCCTACCTTTGTCATGCATGTTTCTGTGTTTTCTACTCTTCATGTCCCTATCTTTTGCACTCTCTCTCCTCCTATATATATCAACATGATGAGTGGCCTTCGAATGACCATCTCTGGCTTTAATAGCCCCCATAAATCTTAGCAGGTTTATCCTGGCTTAATAGAGGAAAAGGACAATTCATCACCTCTACACTACTAGAGGCCACAAATATATCAAGATGTAAATTCCAAGCCTATTATGATCTTAATTTTTCTCTTGTACCATGTGACTATGGATGAGATTGTGTTTGTGTACGTTTCTTATGCAATGCCTGACTGCAATGGGGTGACAAAAAATGCAGATTAGTGTGACAGGCAAATAATCCACTGCTAATCTAGTTTTATTGCTTTTATTCTACAGCTGCTGTTGGTGTTATACACCTGATGCTCTCTCTCTCTCGCTCTCTCTCTCTCTCTATCTCTCTCTCTCTCTCTCTCACACACACACACACACACACACACACACACACACACACACACACACACACAGCCTGCAGTGCTTACCTCAGTATCACTATTATCTTATGCCTCTGTACAAACAAACTTCATATTTATCCAAATAAAACATTAATAAAACATTTTTTAAGAACAAACAAATATTAAGACACTGCCATTGATTTATTTGAGTCTCTAAAAATACTGCCAATCATACTGCCAATCATTGTTCCTAAAAATGTGTTTACTTGAATAACTCTGAATATCACTCAAATCAATACAATGTAAAGAGGCCTATAGTGAAGCATTTAATAGAATTAGACGTTATTTGTTTGGTGAATAAGAAAATGTCTCATATACGGTGATCTAACCCAGACTGTACTGTTACTAGATAATTTTCACCCTATATAAATTCTACATCTGCTACAAAAATATAGTGAGGACATTTTTATGGTGAAATAAATGTTTACAATTTTTTTTATGGCTTCATGTATTATGGTAGTTGGTGAACTATATAAGAAAGCCAGGGTGAAAAAAAATTTCAATCTTAACTAATGACAACAGAAAAAAATGTTTCAAGCCAAGAGGATCAATAGTTCTCCAGTCATGCTGAGCAATATTGATCCATTTAAGGGAAGAGTTCCTGGAGCTTGGCAGCAGTGTTCGATAAAGCAGCGACAGGTGGCTACAGTTTGGCCTGGGATCTGAGCATGCACTTTGCTGTTTGGATCAGCATGTGTACACAGAGCACATGCATGTGACATTAAAGCTGAACTTTTCAGTTCTCACTCTCCACCAGTGAAAATTGACCCCAGTGCTATTTCTGGCATTGCCTCTTTATGGTCCAACTCTTTTTTTTAAAGGAATATATTTATTGTTTTATTACACAGTATGGTTTCTAGAGACCTGGCTATCTCGCTTACTTGGCCACAAACCTAGAAGCAAACAATTATATACTGTACAATGTCTTTGTTCAGGATGCTGTAGCACAAAATATTCCAGCATGACAATGCCCATGTTCACAAAGCAAGCTCAGTGAAGACAAGGTTTTTCAAGATTGTGGAAGAAGCACTCGAGCGGCCTGACCTCAACCACCACTGAACACCTTTGGTATAAACTGGCTTGCCGACTGCCCCCTAGGCCTCCTCCCCTGTCATCCGTGTCCATCCATTCCAAACCAATCCCTACAGCCAGGCTTCACATTCTAGTGGAAAGGTTACTATAACATCTTATAGGGCTAAATCTGTAGGGAGTTTTGATCATATCATTTCTGCCCTGGCTTAAAGCAGATCATTCAAATATAATACATTATTTAGTAACTGCAGTGAAATGAGGTCTTGGTTGGGTGATAGTGAAAGTACTGGATATTTTATTTAAGCTGTCTGAGTGACAAGAGTCCTCTAAAGGCTTGAGTTTTTCCTAGCCATTGTCTAAATTTATATTTATCAAAAGTTTATTTGCGATGATGTCTGTTTGTAAACACTCAATAAAACAACTGGATAAAAAAATCACTTCCACATTAGCAAGAGTTTCTTTTTGCATGTTGAAATAAAAATGGTTATGGTTACAACTGGTTGTAATTCTTTATTATTTGCTTTACACCTTTGTTTTATAAAGCATGTACTTTAATTATATTTTATAGAATGATCTTTTTTAACTGCTGTTTAAACACATACACAGACACACAAATACAGTCCTCATGTCCCAGCAGAAGAGTCCTCATGTGCAGCCAAGCGTCATGCTGTTTTGGGTGTAGCAGGAAAGCATGTGCCAGGTTTGACTTAAATCTTCCCAGAACTCCAGATTTATAAGGACACATGAGTCATGTTGTGGAAGAGTTGACTATAATAGTACACAGAGGATTTAAAAAATTAAAGACTGTATATTTAATGATTATTTAAGACAAAATAGTAAAACAAACCTAATGTAATCACATTTGCATGACCTTATGCACATTGTAGTGAGGCAATAATCAGACTTGTGAAAAAGAGTTGTAAAATAGAACAGGCTTTATAGCATATACTGTATGATATAATTAATGAAGGTAAGAAAGAATGTGGAACAATGTTACTTTTTCAAAGCATGTCTTAATATTCTGTGTGAAATATCACACAATCAAATGGTTGCTGTTTGTGGTGATCTTAATGCCAGAAATGCACATATGGTAGAGCACAGTTGTGGTCAGGCAACCCACTGTTACATCAGTAAAAATTTAACAGTGTTCCTGTACATATGGAGGGGAACAGCAGGTCCTCTTCTAAACTAGAAGGAAACTTATTAATAAAAAGGGACTATATATGAGACATATTTTGAACATTAGACTATTGGAACACATTATATACTGGAATAGCAATTCCGAGATTAGCTCACAAACTCTCATAAAATCTAATCATTTATAAACACACCACAAGCAGCATTCCTTGTAGAAAAACACCCCTTCATATACAATCCCTTTAAATGGATTATATCTAAATAACCTTAGGGAGGACTGGCAAAATTCCTAGGACAGAGCTGATGGATTCCTCCATAAAACAGTGCAAGCCTGCATGTTTTGGCACAAATAGCTAATGAAGCTGGTCTGAGGCAACATGTTAACAGACTTGTGAAACAGCAGAGGTGTATTGCAGTGATGGGCTCTGGACACAGAGAAATGTACAGAGATAAACAGCCACCAGATTGGAGTCCAGCCAGGGTCTGTTCCTCTACTCCCCTCTATTCATCATAATGTCCACAAACAGAGCAGCCCCTTGTAATGAGCATCTTCTCAAGCTGGGCTGATTAAAGCTTTGTTGGGTGGCAAGAGGTGGTGTTTTGGTGCTTTAGTCATGATCAATCACCCTCTGTCAGGCAGGGATATGCATCTCACTGCTCTCATACTAATCAGCATCACACATCAGCATTGCTCCAGCTGACATTATCGATTTTTCACCAGACCCTTACATCAATTATTCTTAATTATACATATACACAGAGTTGCTGATGAAATATGTACCCCATACCATTTGTCTTATAATATATGCTATTTTAGAAAATAGGTTGTAATTTCTTAAATATTAATGTACTTATTATAGAATTTGTCTAGTCTGCCAGATTCCAATCAAAATTTGTACATAAAACAATTACTTACAAGATATTATTTTGGTAGGGGATAATTGCCAATACAGCAGTGACCCTGACTCATTAAAGTGGTTAATAGTAAATGTAATAAGTAAATGTATTGTACAACTGCACAACATAACTTACACTAAATAGCTAAAAGTATTTGGACCCTCAAATGTGGTTTCTCTTGATGGAACTATGGGGCTCAAACATTTTCCAGCATGAAAGCCTAACTGTGCATAAGCTAGGCTTATAAAGGCATATTTTATTTACTAGCCTAAACTAACTAGGATAATTTAAACAATAGATATCCTACCAGGCAGTTACTATAGATACTATAAAGAAATATATATTGAAACATCCAAAGCAAAAAAAAAAGAGAAAAAATAAATAATGCATTCAAATTCATATCTGTGTTTGTATTAATTTAGAACCAATTCCTGTTAAATTTATATATATTTTACTCATTATCCAGTGACATTCCAAATATAAATATTCAACACAAATTACTAAATTTATTAATGATTATTTTGTGCAATACATTCTGATAAGTACAGTGTGGTTATTACTTTCTATGACATTATGCTAAAACAATACAACAATCCTTGAAGGCATGAACGCATTATTCATCCAATAAATAAGTGCATAACCTTGAATACTCTTTCCCTCTTCCCTCTTCTCTCTTATGACCTTAACGGAGACTGCCACATCTTTCACTGGTCATTACCTGAGTAATTTTGCGCAGCTGGAAGCCTGTGGAGTGTGGTGGCACTCATTACTATTGTTCCTAAAAGGCAAATATCCAAACACTTTCAGAAATGTATCACATTTTCCAAGCAGTCAATCATTTCCACCCACCATTAACTTTGAAACAGAAAGCAGATAGAGCTTTTTAGGGTGGCTCTGGAAGTCCTTTAGGTACAATCACAAAAATACAGCAACATATTCAATACTGTGCATTAGAAACTTTGAGAGATGCATAGGTTATAGTTCTAATTTAATCATTTAGTCTGCTCATTGTTCAGTATATCTTGAGCTAGTGCAGGAAATCTGAGCAGTGTATGTATCTACTTCTGAGTTCAACATTTCATTCAAGAGGCATGATTGATTTTGTGTTCCCTGTGTTACACACTAAGTAAATAGAGCATAGCCTGCATCAAAAGCTTAGATGTGCATTTATGTTTTGTAGCACAGCAAATGGGTATTGGTTGACTGATTTTTATCTTCTCATGCACTGAAATTCCTCTTCAAACCACTGTTATTATTCACAAAGCAGAATTGGACCTCGTCAAATAATTCAGACATCTCGGCTTTTTGCCCTTTAGATGTTGACAGCATAGATTATGATCAGTAATAAGAATTCAGAGTACAGGTCTACAGGCTCAGCTTTTGAATTGAAAGAGATCCATTTGAAATCATTCATGACTATTAAAAACTATCAAAAAATGGCCAATTTAGAAATATAACTGTCAAATGTTATAAGCAGAGGTCCAGCAGTTACGGCTACTGATCCGGTGTTTGTGGTTTACTTGTCAAAGATTTTACCACTTCCCTGTAAGCTGTTCCTTTTACTGACACACTTTCATAACCCATTATAACATTTCTGTTCTCTCTGTTTTCTTGATCCCTACTACTGTTGTGATCTTACACCATACTTATCAAACTTAACAGAAACCGATATTGAAAATAAAACTGAAAGAATCTCAGTTTGTATTAAATACAGTACAAAACTGACCCAAGAACCAAGAACTCTGGTTTAAACCTACAGCAAACCTGACATTAAGTTAGAAATTTTGCCAAAAGACTTTTACAAGAAAGGAATTATTTTTTATTTCATCATTTATATGCCAGGGACATTTGTATATAAAGAATCAGAATATTTCCATGGGAATATACAATACATGGAGTCTCCTTTTAATAAAGAGGATTAAAGATTTTACCCTGTGTGACGAAGTGTTACTAAAGAAAAAAATCCTTCTTCTGCAAAAAGTCATTAATATTAAAACCATTATTCCTGTTGGATATCAGGGTGCTATTATGTATGCATTACCCTTAGAATGAATGGGAACAGTTTTTGGACACATATTATACAGCGCACTGTTACTATGCCAAATGTAAAATATGTGTGTGTGTGTGTGTGTGTGTGTGTGTGCAGAAAAAAATTGTTACTTTGTAGCTCTCATGCTGCAGATTTCCCACACTGCCTCAGAGCTATAGCAATGGGGGAGGGATAATGTTACACTTATTTTTGAGCCCCTGGGGAGCCAGTTGCTAAAACATTAATGGAAAAACACCACAGCAACACAAGAAATCTCAATCTGAACACTGGATGCCTTCTATGTCTACAGACAAATATAAAAGTATCCTCTAGACTTCCTAGACTAAATTCAGAGAAATCACAACAGAAATCTAGCAGAAACCATTTAAGCATTATGCACCACTGAATCTGGCATGACCAAACATTGACATATAAACCTAATGTGTTTTCATTTACTAAAAGAAGACTTCTTTTCATATTCCACACCCCAGAGCAATTATCCTGTGGAAATACAATGAAAATAAAATTGGCCAATAAATGTAATTATGTGGCATGCCTCAGAATTGTGTAATTTTTCCGAATGGAAGTTAGATTTGCACCTTAAGCTCCGCTACCGGGCCTTTTTTCTCATCAAAAAGAGAACTCCATTACATCGAGGAACAAAACACTATATTCTTCAGGTGCTGCTGCTCCTTTGTGCTCAGGGGAAAACAGAGTGTGTCTGCACAAATTGGCTGAGGTAGATTGAGCATGAACAGGCACCATCACCAGTTTCATTATTCAACCTATCAACTTTTGTTGCCATGCTTGCGCTTCACTTTCTAGACATAACAGGGTCACCGATACCAAAATTACATCCCAGTTAAGCTTAAAGGAATTTAAGGAAGTGTGTTGTTACTAAGCAACCTGTTAATTCCCAGTTGATAATGTTGCCAATGTGGCAGGTACGTGTGTAGATCTGGGTGAGCATACTGATCTATTCCTCATAATGGTGTACTCTGACTGAGCTCGTTTCACATATCTTATTTCATTAAAGAATTATCATACTTCCAGTTAATTAATTTTAACAAGGTTTTGTTCTTATGCATCCAAAAATGACTGTAGATAGCACAGGAATGAATAACTTCTAAATACATTCTCATGCTGTCTTTTCATTTTGAAGACATTTTCTGAAGAATGCTGTCATCCTTTGTCATTTTTGCTTGTTTGATTTTCTTTAATCTTAGGAGTAAGAGATTTCGAGCAAAACTCAAGACAGTGATCTGCACATGCTGTGTTTATGGTGACTGAAGTCGAGATAATGTCAGCGCATGAATCAGTGATGTAGTACTGGGTTATAGTTTTTGAATGCAATTCACTGTGCATATAAAATATAATTATCTGAGCCCCCAGTAGAATAGAGCGGGTGCTGCATTCCACAGCTGATGTTTGTTTTTTTCACTCCTAGTTATTAATCCAGTGCCTTCAGGTCATAAAAAATTCCCAGAGTAATCTGGGTTAAAAGAAACAGTCCACATATGCAATTTGTTCATGATAAGTTTCCTGTCACTGCTTACATAATGTTCAAATGACAAAAAAAAACAAAGCTGAATGTAGCAAAAAATATGTATATTTTTAAGTCTTAATCATAGCCTGAACTGGACACAACATGGATTATTGTCAAATTGGACTGCTATTGAACTGAAAGGCAAATGCAAACCAGTGCATTTCCCTGATTACTGACTAAGCAAGAGAAATCTTTTCACCAACTGACGACTATTTGAGCTTTGGCTCAATCAGCATCCTCACCAACTCCAGCTGCAGAGGAGAGAAGCCTAAAGGATATTAAGCAGATTGGGAGTCAGTGGTAGAGTGCTGCCTGTTTAGCCTGCTCTTCTCCAGCAAACCACATCCCCCATGTCTATCTGTTTTTTATCATTTAAACTGATCGGAGAATAGATCAGGGCTGCCCTTGAAAAGGTTGAGCACAATGCAATCACCCTATCAGACCTTTACTACAACCTTCACTTTGATGTGTGGATGGATTAAGTCCTTTCAGTAATTAAATACAGTATAATACAACAAAGTCCAGGAGTATTCAAAAGACTAACTATTAGAACTACAATAGAAGGAACATTTCTTGTGCACACAGGAAAAACTCACTTCTTTCTCTCCCTAGCAAATGGAATGGCAGACTACAACTCGCCTTTTCTTCTCTTTGTTCCCTCTAAGGAGAAAGAGAACAAAAATAATCTGTCTTCTTTTCAGAAGAAAAAACTCTCTCTTTTCAGTAAGAGCCTATTTCTCACTGTCGCTCTTCCACAAGCCTTTGGACATGGTGGTTTGAGGAAGTATCTGCCTGAAAGGAGACCTGCGACCTTCTACCTAGCTCAGTTATGGCTCGCCTCAAAGTGACCCCTAATCACAACACGCACTGCTTGTCAAGGGAACAGCAGGGGCTCTGCTACAGTAATCCCACTCCCCATATTCTTCATTGCTCTGTTGCACCTGCACACTGCATCTGATTTGTGTTTACATGTAGCATAGAGCACCACATCTTAACCTTCATAGTGCAAGGAGAGAATTTCAACAAGATAATCAATAAACGACATTCTGTGAAAGGACTGAAAGATAAAAACAATGCAGTTCTGTTTATTTATCAGCTATTTGTTGTGCTCTAACTTCTTCAACTTCCTAATAATCTAGGTCACACTTTGGGTTTTGGGTTGATTCCATGCATATCATTGGTACAGTATTGTAGACAAACGTGATTATTGTTAAAACTGGGGTCTTGCTATATAGTTTTTGTCTAATGGGAATAAATCATATTATTTACTTAATTTATCCATGGAATAGAAAAACTGTAAATAAGTGGAAATAGCACTGCATCAGGAGTGATCACCGCAAATACATGCCTCATTTCCACAGAGTTAGTGAATTCATACTCTGTTTTTAAATGTTCTTAGCAATGTTTAACATTTGGGAAATAAAATAGCTAAAAATTAAACAGACATATCAGTCACACCCTTATGGTGCTATGGTGCTGTACTTGTGAAATAGCAAAATTATTGTGTGAGTGTGAAAATTCCTCCAGAGACATAATCTTTTAATAGTAAGACAGGATCTGCTTGTTACTTGCAACACACTTGTTTTATCGTTAAGACTCTATGAAAAACAGTAATTTGACCCAACAAAACAAATAACAGACATAACTGAGGTCATGTGATTTTATAAATGAGAATTCCATCACAGTGATTTGTTAACTAATTAAGAATAGAACCCCCTTTTTTAATATTATTGTTCTACAAAACAAAAAGCAGTATTATCAAGAGAAAGTGAACTTAAACAGTACACCATGGCTGATTGACTTCAGCTCATAAAATCAGTAATCAAGTTTCAAAACAAGCTGAAGGGAAATATTACTAAAAAAAAAAAAAGAATAGTAGAATATTATAGAAAAAAACATACAGTTTTATTAAAATTCAAAATACAGTAAATATTTAGTCTGTATTGCTTTGTGCTTGTACATTTGTCAGGAACACTCCTGTTTAATTGATGCAGTCTTCTGTGACCCACTCTGTCTCCTCCCACCCCACCCCCCTCATGGTTTAGCTTTATCTTCCTTCGTCTTCTACTAAACCAGACGCTTTTATTCCTGCAAGAGAGAAGCAGGAAAGTGCATTTCCAAACTGCCTTTCTATTGATATTTCTACAAATTAAATTAACCTGATTTGATGTCAACCATTGGTGGAAGGCTCCACAGCTTCTAGAAAACAGGGCTTATGCTTGCACAGTGGGCACCAGAAAAATATCCAGCACATCAAAGGGTGCTTTTATATCCTTTGTACTGAAATGTAGTAAGACACAGTGACCCCTTAGGACAAACAGCAGCTGTGACCAAAGCCATTTTAATCTAGCACGCTAAATGAGTCTAGCCCCATCTTTAATGATCTTTGATGCTAAATGTAAATGCAGACACACAAGACTGACTAATTCATCCAGCAACACTGCAATAATGCCAGGCTCCACCAATCAAAGGAGAAAACTGTTCTGATGGCCAACAGAAATGCAAAAACATGCCATGGAAAATATCACCACCTTTCTGCTTTTCTCCATTTCTGAGTGAAAGCTTGGGGATCAATATGACCTCAGTTTTCATCGGCATGCAGTTAGGTGAAAAGAAAGTGTGCACTTCCATTCTATTTTAACATTCACAGAAGACATATTGGGAAAATGAAGTCTATGTATTCCAACACAATGCACCCACAGCAGTATAAATTTTCTCCAGCTAATGTTTACACAAGCGCTTTAGTTGGTTGATCGTGCAGGGCCAGTGGAAAATGTTAATGAAAATCCAGGCTGTAAAAAAAAAACTAGGTTCTGCAGAGCTGTAAGTGAACATAATTGGACACCCTTCAGATCGATGGAAAACACAGCTGGGTCTTTCAAAAAGATAAGGCCAGCAGAAAGACCTTTCAGTCTCATAGCTGATTTAACATTTTTAAAGGACCAGAAACAGTCAACTGCAATGCACTCCTTAAAAATGCCATAGCAATTACTGATCATTTTAATTTCAGTGTGTCTAGCAAAGACCAGTGTGGTTTCTCAGTCATAACATAAGTGTAACATGATCTACACCAGCCTTCAAGAGACCTAGAGACCTTTACTGTAAAAGAAAGCTGGCCTGATTTATCATTACTTGGACAAAGCAAGAAATTGTAATCTATGATGCATATGCATTTTGCTGGCATATGTAATTGTGTTCTTTCCTATCATTTTGCAAAAAAAAAAAAAATCAAAGGAAGAATAAAGTTTACCTAATGTATATTTAGAGGCCTATCAAAAATATACTCAGCAAATGGAAAACAGTTGACCTTTGAATATAAGGTAAATGTTTCTCTAAAAATAGTTAAAAGGAGATAGTCCTGAGTCCTAAATGCACTTGATATATGTTTGATTAGTACAACCATCTTATCTGTAATGTTTTCATGGTAGTTCTAGCCTCATAGCCCCAGGGTAACTGTCAGGGTTTCATTTGGTTCTTCAAATTCTTTCCACTTTCTAAAAGGTAGCTGAAGTGCCTAAACTAAATTACTGCTGTGAATGCTGTGAATGTGTGAGTGCATGTGTCCTGTGATGAACTAGCTAGCTCTTAATTCAAGGTCTATTCTTTCCTCATCTCCAGTGTTCCCAGAATAGGTTCTGGATTCACTCTGGCCCTGACCAGTAGTGATTAAACCAGTAAAAGTGATTTACTGAAAAGGATTTAATGAATCTTATCTGTAAACATTGAAATGTGTTCATTTTCTTATTATACTATAGTTCTTGTACACAGTGAAAAAACAGACAGCTTATAGGTTTTCTTTTGTCGTGTATTAGTCTCAATGATTTAGGACTGATGACAGTATCAGCACAGTCTGTGTGTGTAAGGTTTGATATAGCATTTTGCATTTGTTAGAGTCCAAAAAAAAAGTCCTAGTAAGAGCTGCAGCTTGACTGTTCACTGTTCACTGTGTGTGCAGGCAGTTTGTGAACGAAACTCTCTCCATGGTGCTGAATGCGTTTCCCAGGTGATGATGTCATTGAGGGTTTCTGCCATGGAGATTGAACGCAACTGAGTCACGCAACTGCGTCCAAGACTCTGTGATCTGCTCAACTGCATTTGTTTACCTCCTCACATTACAGAGCCCTGTTATAATTTTTAATATAAAGGGGAAATCCATATCACACTATACCATGGAGTGCATTTTGACACTTCTCTAAGAACCAAGCTTGCCTGGTCAGTTACAGCCTCTCTATAAACTTACTTGAAGAAAGCTTTAGAGAAACCTGCTCATGCTGTCGGGTTGTTATGTATGTTAGGGTGTTAACTCTTATACTTGGATATACAGTGTGCATTTAACCTCATCAGCAACGGACTAGCGTTATCTCGGTAGGCTCAAAACTACATTATCCATCACAATCGCCTCACCTTTGGTCCTTTAGTAATTAACACCACAGTGAACATTCAACACGTTAGAAATGACCCTGATTCCACCTCAACAAGTAAAAGATGTGAGTCGGAGGCTGAGAAGGAAACACCTCTCGCCTGGTTAATAAAGAGCCGTGGTGCGTTCCTGAGGAGGAATAGCTTGGGTAAAGTGTGGCAGTCAGAGCATCGGGCTGCGAGAAGCAAACACGCAACCATCACACATGGACAACAGCGCGATCAAATTTTGGAGGCTTACCGTGAAGAACACGATCGTGGCTGAATATGTGAATGTCGATGTCGATTGTAAATCCGTTAACGTGAACCTTGCTGGCTGCTGCTTGTGCTGGTAGTTCCGGTGGTGTTAGTGGTGGTGGTGTGTGTTTGCGTGCTCCTTCAGCCGTGCTGCATCTCAGCGCCACATTCCGCTTCAGTCTCCACTCGGCTACAGTGAAGCGCGCGACACAGAGCGCCGTGCACGACCCTCTCCACCGAGAAACATGAGACAAGGACGTTTCAAGTTTCATATACATTCACCAATACCTCTTCCTATCCGCGCCCACAAAAGCCTTGAACATAGTCTTTTGACTAGTACAGTCATGTCATTTACTCCTTTATTAATATTATTAGAGGGTCTTTTTTATTTTTTTTTATTTAAACAGGAAGACACCATCATCGCATTCCTTTGTCTGGGTTAATCAATATATATATATATATATATATATATATATATATATATATATATATATATATATATATATATATATATATATATATATATATATATATATATATATATATATATATATATATATATATATATATATATATATATATATAAATGATGGCTCACGGTTATCATAATTGTTTATTAGTCCCATTGCTTATCTAGATTTAACTGCTTTGATTATGTGTCAAATCCAAAAAGACTGAAAATAATGCAGTCACATGGTTTTTCCACATGGTTTTTCCAGCCACTGTAAAATAATATTTCGATATTTTTCAATACATTCATATATTATATCCCAATAGCTATATGGTGCTAAAAGTCTGTAACGCAACGTGATGCTGAGAAGCTCTTTAATATGAGCCAAATGACTGGGGACAAGGAATGAACACATGTCCACTGGGGGAAAATTTAGCTGTTTAATTCATAAATAGAGCTGGAAAGTTTTATGGTATTCCTACTCCATCTGCCGGCCACTATAATACCAACAGCAGATCACTGGAGTGATCTCAGTGATCAACACTGACTTCACAATATAAGCTTACTTAACATCAGGGATTGTTTTTATGACTATATATAATATTTATGGTCCCTTTGCAGTTATATTCGTATATTTAAATGCATGAACTTGTCTGTGTTTAGTAACTAACATTATATATAAAGTAGGATGTTTCTGTTCATAAAAACAATGGTAACCAGTGAATAGGTTCATACAGAACAATTAAAGTAAATCGGTTTGACAGGACTCGGTTTGAGGCCTTGAAGAATCACAGTGAATGACTTTAATGGCAAACATAGCAAGCCAGCTTTATAGTGAGCTTATAGCAAAGATTAAAAGTTAGATAAAACTTTTACATTTTACTATTGTAGAATACAACCATTATAGATTATTACTTTGAATATTACCTTAAGTGATATAGAACTATTACATTAAAAGCTTGTTTTCTTCTTCTTTCGGCTTTTCCCATTAGGGGTCGCCACAGCGGATCATCCGTCTCCACAACCCCCTGTTCTCTACATCTGTCTCTGTCACACCAACTACCTGCATGTCTTCCTGCACCACATCCATAAACCTCCTCCTTGGTCTTCCTCTTTTCCTCCTTCCTGGTAGCTTCATCCTCAGCATTCTCCTACCAATATAACCCATGTCCCTCCTCTGCACATGCCCAAACCCTCTCAATCTTGCCTCCCCCACATTGTCTCCAAAACGTCCTACACACACTGTCCCTCTAATAAACTCATTTCTAATCCTGTCCATCCTCGACACTCCCAACAAAAACCTTAACATCTTCAGCTCTGCTACCTCCAGCTCCACCTCCTGTCTTTTACTCAATGCCATTGTCTCTAAATCATACATCGCAGGACTCACCACAGTCCTATAAACTTTCCCTTTCACTCTTGCAGATACTCTTCTATCACAAATCACTCCTGCCACTCTTCTCCACCCACTCCACCCTGCTTGCACCTCTTCACTCTTTTCACACTCTCCATTACTCTGCACTGTTGACCCCAGGTATTTGAACTCCTCCACCTTCTCCACCTCTTCTCCCTGCAACTGCACCACTCCACTGCCCTCCCCTCCCTCTCATTCACACACATGTATTCTGTCTTACTGCTACTGAATTTTATTCCCCTTCTCCCCAGCGTGTACCTCCAGCATTCCAGGCTCTTCTCAACCTGCTCCCTACTCTCCCCACAAATCACAATATCATCCGCAAACATCATAGTCCACGGAGACTCCTGTCTGACCTCGTCCATAAACCTGTCCATCACCACTGCAAACAGGAAAGGACTCTGAGCCGATCCTTGATGCAGCCCAACCTGCACCTTGAACCAGTCTGTTGTTCCTACCGCACACTTAACTGCTGTCACACTGTCCTCATACATGTCCTGCACCACCCTCACATACTTCTCTGACACACCTGCCTTCCTCATACAATACCACAACTCCTCTCTCGGCACCCTGTCGTACACTTTCTCTAAATCCACAAACACACAATGCAACTCCTTCTGACCTTTTCTTTACTTCTTCATCAACATTCTCAAAGCAAATAAGGCATCTGTGGTGCTCTTCCTTGGCATGAAACCATACTGTTGCTCACAGATGGTCACCTCTTCTCTCAGCCTGGCTTCCACTACTCTTTCTCACAACTTCATGGTGTGACTGATCAACCTAATTCCCCTGTTACTGCAGGTCTGCACATCTCCCTTATTTCCAGCACACCCCTCCTCCATTCCTCAGGCATCCTCTCACCTTCCAGAATCTTGTTAAACAATCTGGTTAAAAACTCCACCGCCATCTCTCTTAAACATCTCCATGCTTCTAAAATCTTCAAAATACTTCCTCCATCTTCTCAACATACGCTTCTCAATAGTCAACACATTTTCATCTCCATCCTTTATTGCTCTAAACTGCAACACATCCTTCCCAGCTCGGTCCCTTCGCCTGGTCAATCAGGTCAAATCCTTTTCTCCTTATATATGTAGTCATATATCTTCAGAGGGCAATCACTTAAAATGATAAACTAGTTCCTGCTGGTTTATTTCAGTTTTATTAAGATAAGATAGCTTGCCTTTTGAACTTACTTACTAAACTCAAATATAATAAAGTTTTGTATTCGAAATTATATACACCACAAAACATTATGCATGTTTGTCTGTACGGTAAAACTAATAAGAAAAGTTTTGTTTTTTATATTATATATACTTTAATTCATTTATACATTTCCGCAAACTTTTGATTGAATAAACAAAATGTCTGGAATGGGGAAAATGATTGACTGAAACATAATTAGCTTTGTAGCAGCTTCTGAGGGATCATTTTAACTGCAAACGATGCTCTAAAGTCAGCTAAAATGTTCCAAATTTGCTGTTCACAATCCCAGGAACTGGACATCGCAGCGGTATGAAGATGCTGTCATTTGAAAGCTATTGAAAAGTTTTGTTTAACCGAACAACTTATAATGCGTTTTCGGAGCCAGTTAGCCCAGTGCACTCTATAAAGTATTGTATAGGCTGACCTCTGGTGTTCAAACATTGCAACTGCACTATATGCATAATTAATAGATTCACATCACTGCGACCCCTTGTGTCCTAATGTGTAGCTAATCATATATACAGTATATATTTTTATATGTATTTTCTGTTGTTGTAATATATTCTGGTTGCAAATATAACATCATTCACATCACTGTCTCTATATCTACATATTACTATTATGTAGAAAGTATACAAGATTGTAGATACATTCTTCTTTCGGTTGTTCCCATTAGGGGTCGCCACAGAGGATCATCCGTCTCCAGACCCCCCCCTGTCTTCTACATCTGCCTTTTTCAAACCAACTACCTGTATGTGTTCCTTCACCACATCCATAAACCTCATCCTTGGCCTTTCTCTTTTCCTCATTCCTGGTGGCTCCATCCTCATCTACCGATATACCCCATGTCCCTCCTCTGCACGTCCACACCATCTCAATCGTGCAACCTCAGGTACCTAAACTTATCCACTTTCACCACCTCTTCTCCCTGTTACCACACCACTCCACTGCCCTCCCTCTCATTCACACACATGTACTCTCTCTTACTCTTACTGACTTTTATTCCCCTTCTCTCCAGCATGTACCTCCACCTCTCCCTACTCTCACCACAAATCACAATATCATCCGCAAACATCAGAGGCTCCTGTCTGACCTCGTCCGTCAACCTGTCCATCACCACCGCAAACAGGAAAGGGCTCAGAGCCGATCCTTGAACCTGTCTGTCATTTCTACTGCACACTTCACTGCTGTCACACTGTCCTCATACATGTCCTGCACCACCCTCACATACTTCTATGACACACCTGCCTTCCTCATACAATACCACAAGATTGTTAATACCACTGAAGTAATAAGAACACTTTAAGATTCAAAATGAATTTGAATACCAGGTGGTATCAAAAAACTCGCTCTGTTGAGAAAGTACTTTATGTATCTACATTTTGAACAACATTACAGTGGTCCCAGCATGTCCTGGGAGTCTTTTTTTTGAAGGTTGTCAGGCACCTTCTGCAATTCACACTGGATCTCCACAGTAGTGGCAAAAAAAAAAAAAATTTGAGCTGGATTTTCGTCTTCAGGAAGAGGGCAAAGTCCGCAGGAGCCAAATCTGGGGAGCAGTGTGGGTGCAAAAGTAAGATCATGTGGATTGTTCTTTGACAATCACCATGCACAAGTTATTTATTTATTATTAATAATAATAGCATTATTAAAAAAGTTGTGATTAACCCTATATAGTGAATGGGTATGATTGTAGATATTTTAAATTAATTTGCCAAGTGATTGGAACTTATAGTACTTAATGATGAGGGTTAAAAACAGGGTAAAAGCGTGAATATACTACTTAACTGGGTTAGATATGACAACAAAATGGGTTAGATTTTGGCCTACATAGGTTCTGCATTTACACAGAAAAGTGTCATCAAATTTACTCCACCATTTAGTGGTACAACATATACCATGAGTTATTAGATATGGAAAGTACAAATGCGTGTGTGCAAAACTTTAGCTTTAACTTTATGTTCATGTAAGCACTCAGTATGAGCCTACACAGGATATTTTGGTGTGTTAACTCTGCATTGTATTTACTCCATAATAGGATTTGATATGTGGGACAATGTTGGGTTTTCCTAGGAGGAAGAAGGTATAGTCAGTCAATCATGGGGTTTCCTCATACCTTTGGAAAATAAGCATTTCCTGATGCAGATGATGATTATGTGAGAATCTCCTGCTCTTCTTTGGTTTGTGGCTAGCTCAGCAAAAAAAAAAAAAAACTTCATGATTAAAAAACAAGCCATAGCATGTGATTTATTTTCGTTTGTAATATAATCAAATGTCACAAAATGTTTTGGGGAAAATGAGAAGACACTTCTATTATTGTGAAAGGTGAATTCTGTTGCAGAACAATGTGTCAATCACTACCACCAACAGGAGAAAAGCGCTGATGTCGTGTTTATTATTTTTTTTATTAGAGCCAAGACCGTTTTTCTTCATGCATGTAGTTTGAGGCTCACAATCTCCTAAAATAATCATAACTTGATGATCTTCTTGTCCGGTCAGGACTTTCCGAAAAGGGCGGTGTGTAGTCAGCTTACAGGAAGTGTTCGCGTTAGTACTTCCACTCACAGCTAGCTATATAAAGTCCACATTTACAGCCGGTTCCAAATAAACTTGAGAGAAGCGCTACAGAAGACAAACATCTCACAAGCCGGAATCATCAACCCTATGCCGGTGTTTTGACGCCACCCCGACCCTCAGCTGAATGGTAGAGCATTGTGCGGGTTTTTGGTAACCGCTCCATGCTGAGATGGCTGAAGTCATTCTGGCGGATCTGGTTCATCCTAACTGTCCTCGGTACAGCCAGTGCGTGGAGAAGCGCGTGAACAAGTTGCTCAGCGCTCTCGGAAGTGGCACGAGCGAGCCCGTTTACCTCATTGTGCAGCAGCACGCGGACTGCTCGGAGGAAATCACCGAGAGCTCGCTTTTGGAGAAATGCGCCGGTCTGAACAGACGTGTGCACGTGCTAACCGAGAGCAGTTCCGTAGCCGCGCTGTACGCGTTCAAGCGCGCCGCGGACCAGCTGACTGTTACGCGAGTGCACGTGATGACGTGCAGCGCGCGGCGCGCCGAGCTGCAGGAGTGTGAGCAGCAGCTCTTCACCGAGCTCTACACCTTCACCTACAGCAGCGTGCTGGACTGCAACTCCTGCCCATTCGCACAGATTACCAACTGCTCCCAGTTTACCCAGCACACCCAGTTTAAAGAGCAGATCAGCGACTTCCTACAGCGCCTCCCAGCGCTCCGGGGAGAAATCACCCTCCTGAAGTCTTCACTCATCCCAGGTGATTTTGCAATGAACACTCCAGAGCAGGGATAGATTTGGTGACCCCTGGCAAAAAATACTAGATCCCCCTTTTACATCAATATATAATTTATCTGCATGTATTATTTAGCATTTGATAATAGTTGTTTGCATTTTTGGGAACCATTGTCTTCTTAGGCCCAAGGTGATTACTTAGTTCTTAGTTCTAAGTCCCTGCTTACAGGAAACAATTCCGCATAAACATTTCAAGTCAAGTCAAGAGGCTTTTTTTTAGAGCATTTATCGCTGCTTTAACGTTACTTTACATTGATTTTCAAGTGTTGATTTTTATCTTTTCTCAGTACAGGTGTTTTATTTACTGCTGCATTTGTACAGATGTTATAGATCGCTTTGGTGCAGTAGGTTATCATTCTGACCTGAGATAAGATCAAAAATCATTTACTTGAGGACATTTGATAAAGACCGACTTGGTCACTTTAAGAGCACGGGGCAGGGGACAGTGCTAAACTTTAATGTGAAAAGTAAAATGCTTGTAGGAATTAAGATTGAAGTTGAAATCGTTTGTTTTATACATTTATCTGTATAATTATTCTCTCAGAAATCAGAAAGACATTTCCTGAACAATTTTTTAAACACTAAAGAAACAAATTATTTGCTATTTTGTTAAAGAAACTTTGAAATTATGAAAACAAGAATGTAGCTAAAAGTGTCCTTTTTTTCTTGTTCCTATAAAGACTGCTTTGCACACGGTTTCACCACAAGAACAGGAGGAATTTCCTACATAAACACACTGGGCTCTCTAAACCTGTTCAGCAGTTCCCGTCGCAGAGACTCACGTGCCGTAGTGGCTGAGAATTTACGCCGGCTTGGCCAATATGCTGGCTTTCAGCCTCACCACTTCCACCTCTCCAAGGTGAGACAGCTGACCCTGCACTGGCTTCACTTAAAATAACATATCAGGAAGCATAGGGAAATAAAACTATGAGTAACACAAACATTGTTTCATGTTTCCATGAAGCTTTCTTGTTCTTCTTCTTTTTTTTTTTTTTTTTAAACCAATTTATCTACACATACATAAATTGTGTATGTGTAATTATACTAATTAAATTATCTAGTTTGCATTAGTTACTTTTTTAAAATTATTATTATTCTGTACATGGATTTGTTTTTGTTTTTATACACAGAAATTTGACACACCACAGGCATTACTGTTTAAACGCTGTTTTTAAACACAAAGTTCTGGTTTAAAGATGTTTTGCAATTTATCATATGCCTGTACATTTTGATATGACTCAGTAGTTTTACGATGTCATGTGTCTTTACACTTCTTTGAGATCCAGTAGTTGAGTAACTAACCGAATTTTCAGGAAACCTGCTTCACTTGGTTTATTTGTTCTATAATGACTTAAGTCTTGTGTGACTAAAATGACTAAATCTTTATATAAGTGTAAATTGGAGTTTCTGTTTTTGTTCATGAGGTTAACCATGCCAATGATGTGTGGGTGATGAATAAACCAGAACCCGAGACCTATGATGGCATTGTGACTAATCAACCAGGTGTTGTAATAGCAGCCCCAGGAGCTGACTGCATGCCTCTGCTTTTTGCTGACACTGTGAAGAAGGTCATTGGAGTAGCACATGCAGGTGACTTACCTCATGTTCCACTTTTACTTTCACATCAAATAATGAGCATCTGCTTTTTGTCTAAATGTGAATTAGTAAAAAAAAAATGTAGTTCCTCATGAATTCCATAGTAATGATGGAAAAATATTTGTTTTAATAGTTCAGGGATTTTGGAGATTGTAGCATAGTAAAGTTACGTTGTAATGTATAATAGGTAATCAGCGTTAAAAAAAAATGTATAACAGCAAAAAAAGTGTTTGTTGCTTGTCCTCCACTGAAGGTGTGAACAATTTAGATTTTTGTATTTTATGTAAGTGTATTTCTGAATAATAAATAGCAAATTTGTACTGTTTTTGTAAATATAGACAGACTTTTTTATTTTTATTTTTATTTTTTTTTTAAAGATAAGTGCTAGAATGCAAAAGTCTGACTCAAACATGATGTTTATTATGATTTTTTTGTTGTTGTTCTATAAAGGCTGGAAGGGAACGCTCATGGGAGTTGCCATGGCAACAGTAAATGCCATGGTGCGGGAGTTCGGCAGTGAGCTTGCTAATGTAGTAGCTGTGATTGGACCTTCTGTTGGACCCTGCTGTTTCATTCTGGAACAAAATTCAGCTAGAAAATTCCAAACTATCCACCCAGACTGTGTCAGAGACATGGAGTCCCCCATGCCTTACGTGGATATCAGGCTTGCCACTAGGTAAAAAAAAAAAGAGAAGTTATTTCAAATAATCTATACTTTAGAAATGTCCTATATTAATTTGAGTGGCCATTAATCATATATTTGCCCACTTGAAGATGATTTAAAAACCTAGTAATTTACATAACTGAAAAATAATTTATTATATACAGTATAAAAGTTTAATATATTAATACTGGCTAAAAAAATAACACTGGCATATTTGAAATGGGATAAACACTGCCAGGACTGATTTTCTTATTTTCTAGCAATGTGAACATAGGATGAACATAATTTTGTAGCATTGCTGAAACCTGTCCTAATCTCCTCTCTATTGCATGAATTTAGAATTCTTCTGGAGAAAGGAGGTCTCCTACCAGAGAATATCCAGGATAACACAGTGACAAATAGACCCAACATCACCCTCTGCACCTCCTGCAATCCTGACTCATTTTTCTCTCATGTTAGAGATGGCCTCAACTTTGGCACTCAGATTGGTTTCCTATGGATTAAGGAGCCCCATTAGCTTAAACAATCATATCTGTAGAATCAGTGCTTATACTACACAATTTTTGATTACAGCTGCAAAAAGCTATTTCTATTATCGTCTATGTATAGTACTTATGAATCTGATGTTTACATTTGGGTGTAAGATGTATGCATTTAGAGATCAATTGAAGACTTATTGCTTCTATAGCAGTTACCTCATTTCATAGTTTCTTAATACTGAGCCCGAGTGACTTTTTAAAGAAACATTTTTGCAGTTTGCATTCCAAATTTGAGTAAGAGGTAAATGATGCAGTTATTTTTATTGTGCTGAATGCTTTGATGATTTGCAACAATTAACACACTGTTGTTTGAATTAAGTAATACAAACATTTGTTAGCAGCACCTCTTGACATTCTCCCTGTAAATGTACACTGCATACCACACTAATTCACAATTACACAATAATACACAATTCTCTAGGGACCTGCGATATTAATTTCCTATAGAATATAATTTTCAGTAGCTGATCTATGTAGGGCAGTTCAGCATATGTGTGCACAGTGATGGACAGCCATTGTACAGAAACTGCCAGATGTACTATAGTAGATATTATTACATTAATAGCAAAATATCACTTTTAAACATGGATGAAATATAAATGGGGTGGCTTTGCTGTTGCCTTTCAGTTCCAGGGACAACAGTTTGATCCTGAGTTTAGAATGGACTTTGGCCAATGTCCAAAAGGGTTTCACCAGAGATATACAGTTTCCTCTTACCAAACAAAAAACATGCTACAAGGTGGACTGCCATTTCTAAAGTTCTGAATATGTCTGCAGTGTTTCCTGTGTTGGACATCTATGGCATTTAAGATAAAGCAGTATATATGTAAATACATAATTGAATGAATGAATGAATGGTAAAAACTGGTGTCGATAATATTAACAGGAAATTATGCCACAGAACAACAAATGTAAAATCATTTTTGACTAACTCTCCTCCTGTGTTGTGTGTACAGTTCTAGTATGAATGTGTATAATTAAAAGGATTAAATATAGGCCTGTATACTTTTTATGGCTTGTCCCAATAGGAGCTTTATCTAAAACACTTACAACAAAGAGCTTACTTCACCTTCAGAGTGGAAACCCACGAAGGAACTGTTTTTGTTCTGTTCCCAGTCTTACCTCCTTTTACTAGATTATGTAGGTCACGGTTATAAAGGGCCTGTGTATAACAGTTAACACTAGGTGGCTCTGTTTTCTTTGCTTTAAAGCAGTAGCATTTGTTTTGTGAGATGTTAACAATATGGTTGGCTCCTATCCAGCTGCAATTTAGCTCCATCATAAACAGCCCTTATCAGCCATTCTGCCATGTTATTATAAACGTCTCAGCTATGTCCTGGCATAATAACCACAACATGTGCTGTCTATTTTATTAAGAACGGGTGACAGAATTGTCAGCATTTTCTTTCATACATGTTGTAGGAAATAGTTCTCAGAGATTTGTCTTATCCCTTATATGAGTGTTGGCTGTAGATGTGTACCTGCTGGTGTCCTTTGTGTGACTGAAAAAAGCAATGCCTTACGCTGATCCCAGTTTCAACAATAATAGAATCCCATAGTGTTGTGGGAAGAAAAATGCCTCAGGGCTTCCAAGACAAGTGAGGGGTTAATGTTTGCTGCAGGAAGCCATGAAGTAAACCATGCAACCAACCTTAAATTAGCTGTCATTTTATATTTGACTGAAGACATACATAATTTTTCTTGTTTTGTATTTCCCAGAATAATAAAAGGGAAATGCATATACACAGCACGCGGTTTAAGGTCTGCAATGAAACTGACCTCATGGAGCAATCACAGCTTGCATATGTAATTACTATGTTGTTTTTTTCTTACTATGGCTTTGTAGTGACCTGGAGAAGAAATAGACTAGACTAAGCAGCTAATGTCAGTGATATTGGATTTGTAATTTTTACGTTGAACACACTTTTCTACACAGTGTTGATTTACAATTAACTTTAACTTGTCATTATTATTAATAATAATTATAATATGTGTAAATAAGAACATTAATAATACATGAGAATTTATTGTTTGCCTTTGTGGTATAGTGCAGGTTTGGTGAGGACATGGTTTAAGCTGTGCAGACTCACATAATCTATCCTTACACCCCAAGGGAGGGGCACTCCTTTCAGGCTTGTTTACAGTCTTCTTTGTGTCTACAACACGATTAAAAGTACAGTTACCTGTATTCATGTGAACTGAGGAAGAACATGAAACTGAAATCAAACACATTTAATTTAATGTCACATTTAAATCTCAGACTGTAAACAACTGAACCATGAGTTTCAGTTTGCTAAGTCTTATTAAATATGTACGTTACTTTCTTAATACAATGCATTGTACAGTATAAAAACATTTTTCATTGCATCTCATTTGCTTCATATCCATTAAAGCTTGTTCATTCAGAAACGATTAAGAGCACTTCACTGCATGTGGATCTATGAAACACATTAAGCTTGGTCATTATTCTAGATGTATTATAGGTGTGTGTGTGTGTGTGTGTGTGTGTGTGTGTGTGTGTGTGTGTGTGTGTGTGTGTGTGTGTGTGTTGCTTGCTAATGAAGCCTGTGGCTTATAATGTAACTAATAAATTTGGTCTGTTTGACTCTCTCCTTTTTGATCATCATGATGTCCATGAAGACCTATTTTCCCCCCTACAATATAAGTCACATGTGTATACACACACACAACACACACATACATATCACACACATGATCTCAAATAATTTGTACTCATAGATGCACATAAAACCACTTCTTTGCTGAATGAATTAACATAATATGAGTCGTGTTTGTTTATGATATGACACTTCACATAAGCATGCATACGGTGTTTGCAATATTATCATTAGCCGAAGATTGAGATTATAAACATATACAGACATGAGCTATGCAACAACACAATTTGTAGGTCAGGTAGTGGTAAATGGCTAAGGACAGTGGGGCACAGCAATTAGTCTGACCTTTCAAAGCATTGATCTAAGACCACTTCCTCTCACAAATTTCTTGTTTGATGAAACCAAGGAGGAAACATATCTATTATTGTTGGTATTATTGGAGTTTGCAGGATTAAAAAGGCTAACCATCTTGTCTTGTCAGTGGAACACCATTGCGTGTGTTAGTGTTTTTAAGGACAATAAACAAAAAGATTTTTGAGGATAATTGACAGTTGTTTTATTGTTACAGTGTTGGGACAAAATATCATTTTGAGATAGACAAAGTACTCAAAATGATAAAAGAAACTAAAAGTGTCCTTAATTATAATATGCTAATCATTTATTGTTAATAATATAATAAAAAACAGATGAACAGAAAGACTAAAAATGTAGTTAAAGTTTAATTAATATGCCACATTTAAAACTTTAGAAAGCATAAAATTCAACTTACAAAAGATTAAACAAAGCGTATACAGAAAGAAAACTTTTTCATTTTTTTTTATTTTAGAGCTTAAAATTCCCTCTGTTTGGAATGACTTATATAAATCTGATCGCTCTTTCCACCCTCGCCAGTGACATCTTCCCTATACACACTCTACAAATACACGCGGCTGTATCAGCCACCCACAGAGATCGGTCCTGCTGCCATAAATACACATCCTGTCCGTGCTTACATAAAGGGAGTAAGAACATGCTTTGTAAGACAACTTCAAATGCCCCCACACTGAGATCTATAGCAACAACTCTCTGCCCTTCCATTGTGTAGAGTTTTTAGTAACCTAGTTAGTAAGAATTTGTATAAACTGGAAGATATATATATATATATAACTAAAATAAGAAATGGAGATTCCCCTCACTAAGATGGAAAGAATGCTTTAGTTCTTTCCGTTTTCTTTAAACATGTGTTAGTGGGCCATGTCTGCATTTATATAATGTAGACGCAGTAACTTTTCTTACACAGACAGAGCATTAGAAACTAGAAAATACATGGTACAATTAAGGTAGTGGACTTTACATACATAGAGGAAACTAACACCATTTAGCAAACATACTATATAAATTGAATGGGGTTTTGCATTCTGAAAGAGCAGTAATGATATTTAAATAGTAAATGATCTAGTATTCCACACTCCAATTTTTGGATAGAAGGCTAGTCTCTAACTGTGCTTTAAAAATTAAACAATAAAATAGAAATAGAAAACCTTTATCACCCTACTGTCTTTCATGTGTCACACAGATAGGTTGGACTGAGAAGTTTGATGGTGCTTTGGACAAAGTGTAGGCCCAGGTTGACTTTCCATTTTTTGGGAGAACGCTGGCTCATCAGTGCTCAAGATGAATATTGCGAGGTCCTAGATTGCCATTAGAGTCGGTATTCATCACTGGAGTGCTTGAGCTTTTCCAGAGCCTGCAGGGCTTTTCTGCAGTACAGATGGCCAGTGGTGCTGCAGAGTGAATCATTTGCCCTGACGATGATGCAGCACTTTTCCTTGCAGCTTTTCACCTGCAGACTTGCAGAGGCTAGCTGATATAAAAAAAAATTATGCAGTGACAGAAAAAAATTTCCTGCCATGTCTCCCACTACTGTTAATCAGCTGCACCCGAACTAGTCAGGTTAAAGTAATTAAAAAGATATATAGCCACTTAAAATATGAATCTTTGAACACTTATATACTGTATACAAAATACATCCTTGTTTCTTATTAAAGAAATACATACTTTCAAGAAAACATATCTACTGTTTGAAACATTTACTCACAGCTGGCTTTTTCCCCATCACTTTATTGATAAATAAGTCTAAGTAATTCCCCCCCATGATTTAAATATGCTGAAAATTGACTGATTTGTTAGTAGATATGTACATGTATATATGATTTATATGAAATACATGAATGATATAGGCAGCTAATTTGTGTTAAACTGAAGCCATTATCTTTAGGCCACAATTATTCAAGAATAAAGGCAATGAACCCTTTGAGCTTTGAGATTTCAGGGAAAGGCAATCATATAAAGTAAAGAGTGCTGAGTGTCCTCTTCATCCTGGGTGGCTGAGGCGTGTCAGCAGGTTCTCTCTGGCTGCCCTGCATTGCCCACAGGCTCATGGAAGTGAAGCAGTATTAATAAGGGGTCACTCCTCTCTTCTGAACTCTCTGTTTCAGAAGGAATAATCTTGTTTTACTAGCTCTAATGGTATCTGTTGGTATAGTGATAAATATAGTTAAGCTCTCACTGGAAAACAAGCTGTTATCAACCTGCCTTTAATTGTTTTTATTGAGCTCTGATCACTTTAATGACACTGTTAATGGACCACAGGCTTTTTTTATAGTCATATAAGACTGGGTTATATGCTTGAGTCAGCCTGCAGGATTAAGAACTGTGACAGGGGTTATTATTCTTAAACCTTTATGAAACTGTACTAGCTGAAAGAGAATGTGGCTTTCTGACTGGCACAATATATCAGACCCTTAAGCTAATACTGCATTAAATGTGTTCTAGATAGAAAAATTGCAAAGGATATTAAAATATTCCTCAATATGACAAACATTACAATTTACAGTCCAATTAGATTTATCATTTACATTATATACCTTTATCTGTCTGGTTATAGAACATACACAGTCAAGGGACAATGAAAGTACACCTTCTTTACTTTTTTAAACAAACACATGAGAAGGTGACAACAAAGTATTTTTTCCCCAAATTTAAACAAACAGGTGTGAAAAATAAGTAGACTCTTGATACTTCTACAGTCATAAAGAAAGTAATAGCAGTCAGGTGTTTTAAATGAAATCTACAGGATTAGTTAATGATCTAGAAGTGTGAATAATGTTATAAAAGTAGAACATTTGGCTGTTCGGCCAAAATGAAAAAAATGACTGTATGGCTTTCAAGGAAGGGTAACAAAGAAAATGCTCATTCAAAAATTTGAGAATATGGCAGGCCAATTTAGGTTTACAAAATTGCATGCGAAAAAAAACAACACAGTTCTGGAACAAAATCATTCAAAATGATGAGACAAAAATGGTGATCTTCAATCACAAAGGTATTTTTGGTTAAAAAATTAAATTAAAAAAAAAAAAAAACAAGCACAGTGTTTCACCACAAACACTTCATACCAACTTTTTTGGATGCTGATTTCCCCTTCCAATGACTTGAAGCACACGCAAGAAGTCTAGTGAGGTACAGGGGTGCAGGTGATCCCTTCTGCAGAGCTAAATAGGTCATTTGTCGTTCAAGTCAATGTGCTGGCTCGCTCTCGCTCACTGCCCTAATGCAAGCCTACAAAACTAATGAGTGTTAACAAGTAAAAAGGTTTTTTTTTCCCTTTACATTCAGCAGTTTGACTAGTGCCTGGGATGAGAAGAAGAACTTTTTATTAGCATGGCAGCACTGACCTATATTCTAACACTGTATTTTGCTCTTTTTTTTAACTCTACAGTCCAAAATATCCCAAAGAAAGCATTGCTGAGAAGTCGCCCCCCAGCATTACAATTACAATCATATATCCACTACAAATATTTTTGTTCAAGTGCAGAATACACACACATTTAAAAACTGTTTGTGTGTGTGTGTGTGTGTGTGTGTGTGTGTGTGTGTGTGTGTGTGTGTGTGCTGTTTAAACAGACTATTTGGGTTAGCTGTGCAGGAATTTGTCTCTGTAATAGATTACCCTGATGACACACTTTTCTTTCTCCACGTTTGCGTATGAGCACGTGTCAACACCAGATATTTTATATACTGTACGTAGCATAACTTTTCCAATAAACCTAAAAAAAAGGATTTTAAAGGTTTAAAGTAATGTTGGTATGTTACGATATAACATATTAGAGTATGGTTTACAAGGGGTTGCTGAAATTCTTTAACCAGTCTAATACTTAACAATACATAAGTGTGTTTTAAGTAATCACAAACTGCTTCAGTTTTCTGTTACCCTGGTGCACACCACCACAATTCCCCACAATAGATTGTAAGTTCACTGGAGAGTATGAAACAATTCCTGGATTCAACAAAGCTATTTTGTGTCTGTAAACAAAGCAGCTGTGTCTGCACAGCTGGAACTTCATTAATAAACTCAGTCATGAGTCTGGTCCTGTCTGTCTAAACAGAGCAGGCTCGGTTTAAAAAAAAAAAAAAAAAAAATTTATTCAGTAGTACTCTTAGACTGTCATTATTATAAAATTATTATACAATTAGTATGCTAATTTCAATACATTTACTTCAGCTTCAAATTTTATTTTTTGTTTTAACTGCAGATAGAGATTTCATTTATATCTAGAAAGATTCTCAATTACAGTACCTGGAAAAAATACCAACTTATAACAACTTCAAGAATAGAAACCAGGAAACCAGGAAACAACCAGGAAAAAAACAGAAAACACCCAGGATCTAAAAACTGGCCCACGCTCTCCATCACACTTTTTCTCTGCACAATTTTTTCTTTTCACACTACGACACTTTAAACTCTGGACTGTCACTTTAGCTCTGGACTCGCACAGCACAGTGCACTTTATATTTTATACCACACCATACCGCACACAGACACTTGAAGGACAATCACATAAACCACCGTAAATTGTGTACTGTTTTACTGTTTACTGCCATAAGCATATTTTGTATATATACCTTTTTTTCTCATATATATCTTTATATACTCTTACATTTTATATAGTTTTATACTTCATTTATCTTCCTTTTTTTCTTTGTTTTTATTTTACTCCCCATCCTATTCTCTCATGCCGGACCGTCGTAAAAAGCATTTCACTGCATGTCGTACCCTGTATGTATGTGTAAGTGACAAATAAAATTTGATTCGATTTGATTTGAGAAAATTCTCAAAATAGACTTAAAAATCATAAAAATTGTTGTAGAAGAATTATTATCAAATCTAATTTTTTTCAGTTGTTTTTGTTCTTATTATTTATATGCTATACTATTTTAAGATACCCTTTACAGTACAATATCTGCATATTTAGAGTAGGCACATACTTAATGGTGAGGTCAATTATTGAATATAAAACTATATTCTGTGTATGCATATTCTCTTCACAATCACACAATAGTCAATGGTCACATAATGTCACATCACTGTCCATTATATTTATTTGAAGACTGGTTAAAAAGATCTGTAACTAAATGTTTTTAGTTGTAGTAAACAGATTTTGAATTTTAGAATGTTATTCCCAGCAGAGATGTGAGGGAAGCCCTGCACACTGGAAGTATCTGGCAGTACCAGGAATATTCACTCTACCTTTGTTCATTAGTGAAAATGATCATGGTAACTGATCTGGCCTACAGGCTATAGGTTTACATCACCTTTTAGAAAGCTCCTAGATAGCCCAGCTGATCCTGAGTTTACCTGTTTTCCCTGTTACAGGTTGGTTCACATTTACTGTTATACAGAATATGTGCTACATTCTACACAATAGGTCATTGTCCGCAGGAATCTTGCAAAGATGAAATTGTGGTGGATGAAACATTGTAGCTTCCCACACCATGTTTATTACTCTATCACATCAGTGACAGCATCAAATGACACATAAGAACAGTAAAGGGTGCGACACTGCAAGCTTGAAACAAAACAAACCTAATCCATTGGCCTTGTATCTTCTTCTTAAAGCAACCTGACTCAGGTGTCACTGCTCACTGCTTTGCACACTTCTCAGTTTTATTCCCACATGCTTGTCACTATATGGTATGTGTGAATATGTTGCTATTTCGGGTAACACTCCACATGTTGCTTAAGAGCGAGAATCTCATAATTTTTCTGTTGTGTGCTGTTAATCTGAAATTCAATGTATAAACCATAAGATACACCATATCTCTGTAGTACACCAAATATAGAAGTGTGAGTGCCTAGAGCTGAATAACTATCGTCTCTATTATTTCCAATGGGAAGCGTATTTATGTCAGTGCCTAAAAGCACTGAGCAGTCGGTTGACTTGACTCCTGTTTTTCCCAACTGAATGTAAGCCAGAAGCATAGCTCCTTAAAGGAGTGTTGATAGTCTGGAGTGTACTTGCCAGCCATAAAGTAGAATTGACATTCTCTGCATTCCTGTGCTGAGTCACTGAAATATTATGAACTGTCAGTGTGAATGACAGCACTCACGTGCTGCTGTGAATTTTACCTGTCACCTTGTCCATCTCTGAGTGACATTTCACTTGCACTTAGTTAAGGAATGTCTTGCTCATATATTACATCACTGGACAGACATAAGGGACGGTAGGGGCACAGCATTAGCCAGCACCTAGTAAAGTAAGTCAAAATGTGGCTTACTCAAACAAAACTTAGAGACTTAGTCAGACAAAAGAAGATTTGTTGAAGACTATGCCATCTCACATCCAATATTTCAGTATCGACCAAGTCATCAATAAATAAAACAAATTAAAGTAGTTAAACAACAAACCCCATGGGTTTTATCTCACTACCACTGCAGCTTGTATCTGTTGGCATAGTCTACATGCCTATTCATAATTTGTTGTTTATCTTTAGTGCTCACCCAAATCTTTTATCCCCATTGGGTCCCATTATTCCCCTTCACCCACCCACAACGGAGTTTGTTCATAGAGACTGCGAGTTACTATGTCAGCCATGCACCTGTGGATGAACACAATCCCTGATCAGCAGATTATGTCACAGGCATCAGATACCTTTTCCTGGAAATGCCCATGGTGTTAAAGTTTCAGTTGAAACTTTGCTGACTAGTCCATTAAGGTTCTCTCAACATAAAGAAGGAGCATTTCTATTGCTTGGTTGTATAGGAGACAAGAATACAAAGCCCAGTTGGAAAGTTCAGTTTGAAAGTTCACTTTTCACTTGCCTTTTTTATGTAGATTGTAGTGTGTCTATATCCAATGACCTAGAAAAATTAAGAAATGTGCGTAATATAATTCACAGTAGCCATGGGAGATGGGCTTAGACGGTGTTAAGCTAGATAAGTAGGGCGCTGCTCTGGTTTTTCCTCTCTTTTTTTATGAAGTTGGCAAAGACCTCAGTATGTAATTGGTATGTCATAAAGTGGACTAGTTTTTGTGGCTCAGCCAACAATAAGGCAATGAGACTGGAAGTGTCAACAAATGGACATTGGCCCATTCAGAGAAGTTCCCTAGTTCAAACATCTGACATTCTATGTGGCCTAGGTCTGGCTTTTCAACGTGTCAGTGGAAACCTGACTTGCATGTTTTTTGTTGATCTTGGCTCTGTGAGACACACCAAGTCTTCATTTAAAAAGCACTCACCATTAACAGATGGTGGGACACTGAAAGGAAGCAATTTTCTCAGCTGTTTATCCAAATAAGACGGACAAATGTCCCTTGATTGCGGTACACTTATCAGAGGAGAATTTAAGAATGCAAATATTTATGTTTGGCCTGAAACATCATTATAACATGTCTGATCTTATAGACTTTTCACCTACCACTCCCTCTGGCCCAATTGCAAAAACAAAAAAAAAGTGTCTGGTAAAAAAAATTAAATCAACATATAGAGTCAAAACAAGCTATATTGCTGTGACTGGATCATAGTGCAAAAATAATCTGACCTTTATATATGCAGGATAACCAACAAGAATATGACCAATAAAAAGCAATAAAAAACGGATTGACTGAACACAGGCTTACACACACACACACACACACACACACACACACACACACACACACACACACACACACACATATATATATATATATATATATATATATATATATATATATATATATATATATATATATATATAAATTAATTTTAGAATCTAAATGACTCAATACCATAACTGTTCATAATATACAATTCCTCATGAATTTAGTGTGCCCTCTTACTTAATTCTTATTGCTATACTCAGATGGTTTCTCGGATGAAACAGAATGAAGAAACTTGCTAGTCACTTGCTTGGCAGAAATCTACCACTGAAGAAACTGCAGCTAAAAAAACGTGGAAAATCAGACTAGTGATTCAGCCTCGCCTCTGTTTTTCTCTGCTACATCTGTCACTGAACAAGCCACCGCCTGGCATATTTCTTTCAAAACAAACCCTCCTATTAGTTAATTTGCTGCCTATACTAATGACACCTACCAAAACAACTTTAATGAATTATTCACAAGGTTAATGTTTCTGGATTCAGAATTTCCATCATTACAAATAACTTCAGTGAAAGGTGAAACTCCCTTGCCTAGAGCTCAGGGAAACGCTCCTATACATTGTGTGTTGTGTGGTTGCCATAGGGTTAAGTTCTAACCCACAAACATCTCTGGACTTTACACTGAGTGTCTGCCTTTCTTTTGCTCTTAAAAATTTATTGCAGTTCAGCTTTTTGAGAGAAATGCTTTGAATGTCCACCAACAGATATTTTTGCTACTTGTACCGTCATATAATTGAGCACAACTTTAATAACAAGTAGCTCAACATGATGTTCAGAAAGCTGGTTATGTAAAAAGCTGGCAGACATCAAGTTTGGATTGAAAGCATTTTCAATTGTTGGGAGTGGTTCTGTCCTATACCAATCCAGCAAGTTCCCAAGAAGGGTGTGACTACATACTAGCGTGTGAACTCTGATCTGTTCAATCCACAAACACAAGAGTCAATTAATAATGCATAACCTTTGAGCAGTGTGTGGCTCTTCTCTATTTCATGCCAAGTCTCCCATCATCAACAGCTGTCGATGGCAATAACTGAGTACTTGCCTGTGTGTGAAACCAAACAACAACACTCTTTAGGTGAAAGAGCAAATCAGAGCAGCCAGATAGAATTAACTTTATATAGATCTCCTCATCATTTATTCTAATATACAAACAGTGCCTATAATGTCACACACAATTATTGACAAAAATGCTATACTAGACAGCATTATTACAGTATTAATGACCCTGTGAACTTACAGTTCTAAATTACCAGTTTAACATTGGAATCAATGAATTTTGAATAAGATATCCAGTCTCAAAAGAATAATATAATCAGGTCAGGATTAGTCTAGCCTATTCCATTAAGTTTGTCAAATGGACCATACATCCCACTTTCAAGATGTTAATACATGCTGCATGTAGCGATGAAAATTAAACAGGATCTGGTGGGCTGTCGTCTGGGTTTTTGGATCCTTTTCTTTCTTGTAAAAAAGCTTATTTGTGTCTGGTAAAAAAAAAAACAAGCTCACAAAAGATCTTGAATCTTCATCAAATATAGCACCACATATGTGCAAACTTTCCTGCAGAGATTTCACATTCAGCTTAAGCTTGGGGACTAATTTATTCCACCCACATGACTCAAAGGACTATATTCTTGTTCTCCTGCTCACAATACTGTATACCTCATAGTCATTCTTTGAAATCCAAGCAACATGTGACTTTCTTCACACGTGCTGTATTTTCCTCCTCCAGTTTCCAATTCTGTCAGCTCTGTCTGGCCTTCATGACTAAAGGAGACTCGGAATGAAAATGTCTGGAGCCTCACTCCTGAAGTCACACCTGATGTGAAACTATGCACCATGACTGCTGCAATACAAAAAGCTCAATGCAAAAAAAACCCCCACACAAACATTTAAAAAAACCAACAAGACATCATGTTTTGCTAAAACAAAATAAACATCTAATCAAATATAAGGAATTTTGTCTCATATTCAAAAGTTGCATTTAATACCATTTAGCATCCTATTAGTAAAAATAATTTATAATAAGTAGAGCAGTGTGCCCACGATACATTAAAGCTGTCTCACTGTTACATCAAACTAGTTACAATTATATATATATATATATATATATATATATATATATATATATATATATATATATATATGCCTTTAATTTCCCCAAACCTGCTGTAGCAGGTATACAATATACCCTAGATGGCTTGTCACAAAGACTCAAATGGTGCTGGGAACAGTCTTCAGTTTGTTCCAGGGAGACCGGCCTATACCATCTCTCCGCAAAGCTTTCAATTAAACAGTGCCATGCTTACAATGCTCATCCACCAGTTACTAGAAATGTGTGAGAGACATGAGCAGTTAAGACATACTCCAGATCAGAGCAGAAACATCTTGACCTACAACCTAATTATATGTCTGAACATTACAAGTCTAAATCCCAGGAGTCTGAAAAGTTCGAGCTTAATTTAGCGGGATGAAAGGGGCACATTTATGAGTGTGCTCTCATCTTGAAAAATGTATATTGTCTGTCGCATTGTCAGTAATATTAATGCTAGTTTGAAAGGTTGACTAATATAACCACTAAATCTTCATATAATTTCATACAGCAAACAAGAATCTTCCAAATAATTTTTTTTGTTATCTTTAACTTTTTATAAAGTTATAATATCTTTAAATATTATCATCATTTTAAGCTTAGCATACTTGTATTCAAATCTGCTTTAGGTTTTCATGTATGCTTACTGTTATTTCATATATCATGGCACGTTGACTTGCACACCACACATTTTATTATTTTTATTGAATCAGTCTTGAAAAGCTGTATGTTTCAGAACCCTTATCCTTTATTCACCACTCAAATTAGCAGGTTTTACCTGTTAACATATTTCTTGCCAGAGGTACCAGAGGTGGCAAATCTACCCTCATCCTTCACTTAAGTTGAGGTACATTTAGTCATGTTTTAAAATACTCTGGTAAAAGTTGACTATACGTTTTTACTCAAGTTAAAATATAAAGGTTTGGGTACTAACATGTACTTAAGTAAAAAGTAACCAATACTACTAAATATTTTAGTGTCACGCTGGTAACTGGATTTCATGTCATATTAATATAAGGGCTGTCAATCAATTAAAATATTTATTTGTGATCAATTGCATGATTGTCATTAATCAACTCACAATTAAACGCAACATTTTTATCTGTTCTAAATGTATCTTAAATTAGTGCTTTTCATGTTTTTAATACTCTAATCAACATGGGCATGGACAAATATAGATGCTTTATGCAAATGTATGTTTATTACTTGGGAAAACATACTCAACATTTTGACAAAGACAAAATAATCTTGTAAATGTTTTAAGGTAATTATGATGTTTAAAATTGCGTAACTCATCAAGACACCAAACAGAACTTTACAAAAGCACAGCGTTTTGTTATTTTTATGAGTGTATACAAATAAAAGCAGACTCTTTACAGATTTGAATGATGTCTTGCTCTTATCTGTAAGTTTAAAAAAGATTTAAGTAATTTAAGTTTGTTTCGGCACTATATTTATTTATATATATTCTTTACAAAAGAGGGTCAAATAGAAATGGTAATAAAATTAGTGTAGTTAAAATTAATTTGCATTAACGCGTTATTAACGCTTTAATTTTGGCAGCCCTAATTAATATAACAAATATTACAAAACAAATTAAAAATGTTGTTATCTAATGAATGTATCCATTCTGAACATCCATTATAAAGAAAACAAGCAGAGAAAAGATGATGATGATCAGGTAATCAGAAATGTCTCTGTTCTCAGTCATGTTTACATTGCTGACTCCCTCTGTCTCATCCACGTCAGCCCCATACTTCTTGTTGCTTTCTGCCTTACACATTGTTGACTTTGTAAACTAGCCTACATCTGCGGTGTGTGAGAGCCAGGAAATGATATACCAGTGGTAGATTGAAAAAGCCACTCAATGACAGGAAACAGTTTGAAGGGCTGAAAATAGTACGCAGTGAGAAGGAAAAAATATTGACATTTCACCAAATAGATTAAAACTAATGTAACGAGTGTGATTTTAAAATGTAAGAAGTAGAAAGTACAGATCTTTGTGTTAAAATGTAGAAGGAAAGTAAAAAGTTGTCTAAAAATAAATAGTGACGTAAAGTACTGATACCAGAAAAATCTACTTAAGTACATTAAAACAAAGTATTTGTACTTCATTACTTCCCACCTCTGCCGAGTACACAGACTTCCCTCATAGAGTTTAAGAGCGTAATTAGAGAAGTCATGTAGGAGTAAACAGATTTTAATCTAGGTGAGACCTTTTTGGCCCAAAAGCAACATTGTTAAAATATCCATAAAAATTCGCTGTTAGCACAAAGTGCGAGTAATTACAGTCAGGTGAGCAGTTCATGCTGCAGGACACTAAACTGAATGAAAAAAAAATTAACTGCTCTCAGAACTATTGTATTTTGTTGCTCACTAACAGAGAATACTGCTGGCAATTACAATAAGGAAAACTGATTGTATTTTGATGCTTCTGCTTGGCTCTGAGCAGAAGGCTACTATGCCGAGAGAAGCTGTGAGGGAGATGAATGTATGCTATAATGGAAAATGGATGCCTGTTTGTATACAGTGAGTTTTTGAACCCTGGGCAGTGGTCACACTGGCTAAAGAACACTTATGCACTCATGCATATTTCTGTGTCTGATTGATTTTATGAACTATACTCATTCTATTAGGAACACAGTCATGCAGTGATCAAATCATGCAATCATGTTACAGCAAAATAATGCAAATACAAGTCAAAGTTTCGGGTAATGTTTACACCAAACACAAGAATAGGCTAAAAGTGTGATCTTTGGAACGTGAATTATGCTATGGTTTTTCAGAAACACATTTCTCCCTGTTTTGATGACTGCTTTGCACATTACCTAAAGTTGCTGGCATACAGTTCTAAAATACTGGTACAGTCTATAACATTAAACTGGTACCTATTCAGATTTGATTACCTTAATGCTCACTGTAATGCTCACTTGTTTGTAGGAATGCACTGATCCCACATTTTCTGTATTAAATACAGTACCAATGTTACCACTGCTGAAAAATCCAGATGTATCTGACCAGCAACCATCTGCCAGAACACAGACTGAGCTGGTAGACTATCTTTGCCAGCTGCTAAGTGTTGCTATAAAGAAAACATGTTTTAAAAACCATGTATTGATCTATTTCTTTCAAAAGTTAATAACTTTCCAGCTGGCAAATATCACCTACCAGCTTGTGTTTTAACTGATGAGTCTTAAACTTTCCAGGAGGGATTGCCTGGGTATTGGCTGATGCTCATTAATAAACTGAGACATTGACTATAACTCATACATATTCATGTGATGAAGTATGTCAGAGAATCCAATGTTAAAATACATTGACCAGGATCTGGTCCCATCAGAACACTGTTTTTACAAAAATGCTTTTTGATTTCGTTTCTCTCTACAAAATGTGGGAAAACTTTTTTAAGCATATGATAGACTATTTTTGAATGGGGCAAAGATTACCCAGGCATAAGACCCATCTCCTCCAAACCTCCCACCGTACAGAGTAATCCTAGTGCAAAGGTATAGTGCGTTCTGAACTCCAGGCTAGCAAACAGCTCAGTGGTGCATGAGGAGATGGCAAGAACATGAATGAAATATGCATGTCTACCTAAAGGAAAAAAAAAATTACTGCCCCATTTATTATTTTCACCACTATAGTAACTAACAGCCAAGTAGATAAAAGCTGAATGCATACATCCCAAGCTGCATGCAGTGGGCTATATCATAATACCACGCCAGTATATGTTATGGAGGAAGCTCTAGCTAATAACCAAAAGCTCCATGCAAGGAAAGAAGGAGCGCAGCAGCAGCAGCGTCCTGCTCTTTCCTTCAGCCGTTTTTTTGATGGAGGCGCCCTTCAGTCCGTTCTGCCCAGGCTTTAAGGGAGCAGGTGCAGGAAAAAGGGGTTAAGCACCATTACGGACAATTAGCTTCGCAATCTGATTTTATAGTAGCGGCGAAACGTTTATTTCCTCCCCCTCCCCGTGTGGCAAGAAGATGGTCGCCAAACAGAGGATCCGAATGGCCAACGAGAAGCACAGCAAGAACATCACGCAGAGGGGCAACGTGGCGAAGACCCTGGTAAGACAGACACTTTTCTTTATTTTTAATCCTGTGGGAAATGACAATTTACAGCCAAATATATATCTGGATAGATAACAGAATTTTAAAGGAGGGTGTTTTCTCTATTTGCGTTATCTCTGCTCAGTCGTTTCCCATGTCAGCGGAGAAACAATAACCCTCCTTATCTGTAGCATCATTTTCTTTTCTGGGGCGACTGTTTACTTCTGTTTGCTTGCTGTTGTAATAGATAACGCAATCACTCCGATTACAGGCTACACATTTGCTCGTCGGGATCCTACATTGTGTTATTTACCACTTATAAACCTATGCAAGTAATGAATTATTCCTGGGTTCGTCAGTTGTGTATCCAGATGTGATATTTAATCATGCACTAATTTATCCCCACCCCGATTTTTTGTTGTTGTTGTTTTTTTGTTTGTTACAACCGATATTTAAGCATAAAAACAGTCCTAGTGCAAACCTTTCCATTCAGTATATATTCAAACAGATGTGTTCATGATGTGACATACCAGCTCGCTCCCACCCCAAAAAAATGCCCAGTGGTCACACCCTCTGATACATGTGGCTGTAAATACAGCCATATTATGTGTACTTTAGGCCTACACACCTGGCACTAGATGATGATTCAGGGCTAAGAATCAGAAGATAAGAAGTTATAATACAATATGATGTATCTTAAGACCTTGTTTATATATGCGTATCGTTTTATTGCATGGCTGTTTCTGGCCTTAACTTAACTGCTATACCTCATGAGTTCCATGTCCCATCTTATTTAATGTCATGTCCAATTGCAGTTTTATTTTGAGATATGCACTAATTGATATACAGTTTATGACTCCTATGTTGTTGTTAAAGCAAATGAGATATTTATACAATCCATCAAATCCTAATTTTAGTTTAAACTGCCCTTCTAACAGACAACAAGACAATCAGATGTTCTTAAAATTAAACCAGGCTGAAACTATCATTAATGTACATGCATTCGTATGTTTAAGAAATTTCCCCACTGTGGGACGAATAAAGGTATATCTTATGTTACGTTTGTACCTTTAGACAGCTAATCTTCTCTGTTGAACTGGTCTTGTGTTGGTAATTAGAGATTTCTTTTTATGCTCTAAACCATTTGGCGAGGGAACACAGCACCAAACGGTGCTATTGTGGTGCAGCAAGTCTTTTTTTCATCTCCCAGCTCCAGGGTCCTGGGATCGATTCTAAGCTTGATTTACTCTCTGTTAGTTTCCTATGTTCTCCCATGTTCACGTGGGTTTCATCCCAATTCCCAAAATACATGGCAGTAGATGGACTGGCTACAACGTGTGCAAGGTGTATGTGTGTGTGGTACCCTGGGATGGACTGGTGCCCCATCCGTGGTGCATTTCTGCCTTGCAGCATGGGTAGACTCTACATCCAATGCAACCTTGACCAGGATAAAGTGGTTAGTGAAGATATATGAAGCACCCACTACTAAAGATGTATTAAGCACTTACTAGGTTCTTTCATTATATACACAATGTTTTCATTGATTAATTCGAAACATTACAGGTACAGGTTTAAAAAATAGTAGAATAAAAATATTTTACAAATAACATCTAATATACCATGAACCTATATAGTTCAAATGCCTTAGTACAATTGACAGTTTAGAGGTGAAGATGGCTGAGCCTTGGCTCTGTATTTTGTCATTTGAAAGGCGAGTGTAATTTGGCTATATAATTAAAGAGAAAACATGATAAATGCAGCAATAAGATACATTTGAATAAAACTAAGAAACAAAAGTGTGCAGTCTTATCCAGATGCTTGTGTGTCTGAAGGGTCTCATTTTACCTGATCAACTCTTTAATCATTTGATTATGTGAATGTAATCAGGTATACTTTGGCTTTGATGGAATTTGATTTGATGGAATTTGATGGAAAGCCTGCAGCCACACAGGTCCTTTGGGAATAAGATTTTGCCCTCTTTCTACAAAGATGTTACCATCTCATAACCAGGTGGCTTATTTTGAGCCAGTGGGATTATTTTGCAAGTAACTAAAATTTAAACATTTCCCATTTACTGATTGTGTGTGTCAATGAACCACAAAAAGTGTATAATTCAACATGGCTGTCTAGTTACTTTCTGAACTTAATGCAATTTTTTTGTTTTCTGCTTATCTTGCAGCGACCACAAGAGGAGAAATATCCAGTGGGACCATGGCTTTTGGCTCTCTTTGTATTTGTTGTCTGTGGATCAGGTAACATATCACATCTTACATTTACCCACATACAAATGGGTGACATATTAAAGTAAAAAAAACAACAAACAACATAACCTAACTTAGTGAGGTTTTGGGCAAACACAAGCTGCCAGACCAGCTTTAGTGTGCCTTGGCACAGATCTCTAGAACTGTACAAGGGGGATTAACAACAATCTTTTCAAAAATATATCCCCAGAGTTGGTGGATTGATGATTAGTGCTGCCAAACATGTCGCAGCAAATTGTCCCATAGGTTTTAAGTTGGCTTGAGATGTGGGGACTGTGAAGGCCATAGCATATGCTTTACATTGTTTTTTTATTCCCTTCACATGGTCATGAACACTTGTGCTTCTGTATTGGGGCATCTTCATCCTGATAGATAGAACTACCACTAGGATATAAATTTAGAAAATCCATATAACCAGGATATCACAAGTTTGAATCCAAATGCTACTTTTCTGTGTCATGTAATTTCTCTTTCCTGTCTGTCACTGTGACACTAACTTATTGTGGGCTTCTGTGAACATATGTATGTAAAGGAATACACCTAGTGCTTTCCTCTGTGTGTTATGCTGCTCTGTAACACACCATGAGCCATAGAAATAGTTGGTTGGATTTGTTTTTGCAAGAAGAATGTGTTAGTCTTTATCTTTCCAGTATGGCAGCTGGTAAGAACTGGCAACAGACTGAAATTAAGGACAAAAATTGTGGATATCCACCAAAAAAAGAAAGAAAAATGCATTATTGCAGATTAACATTGATCGGTCAGAATAACTTTATATTAATTTGCAATAAACTTGCACTCTCAGAGGGATCTAAGTGGACCCAAGCCTTTTCAGTGGAATTCCACAAATATCAGATACTCCCCCCTTCCCCTAATCTTTCACTTATATGTACATGATTAAATGTTTATTGCCATATGAATGAGAGAAAAACTAATTCTGTTTAATTCTAATACTTTAGCAGATGTAAAATTGTATTATCTTTGCTTTAACTGTTTTTTTTTTTTTTTCTTTTCAGCCATCTTTCAAATTATTCAGAGCATCCGAATGGGAATATGAGTCCTGCACCTTCTCTACACATTCAGAGGATCTGGGCCCATTAGGCACAGTAGAAGGGAAACTGGAGGCTGCAGTTTTGATCGTCAGCTGTACGCTAAGGAACAGAGCCCTGTGCACAGTACATGACATTGCCATTCAGCTGTTTACAATGTACCTGGATGACAGGAACAAGTGTTTTTTCTACTGAACCATTGTGGCTGGCTTTGCCTCCTTATGTCTTATCATGGATCATTTTTGTGCAATAGAATGTGTGCTTTTGTAACCATTATTGTTGTGCCATATTTTGTTTGTAAATGTTCTGTTTGGTGTCCCGCAAGACCGTTTTCAAAATAAAATTCTGCACATTTGGGAAATGTCTAGTTTTGCTTTTGTAAATACACAAGTCTGATCTCATGCATACAGCAAGAAAAGAGAATATTTGATTATAAAGTTAATAATGCAGCTAAACAACAATCTTTATCCATTACTGTTTTTCAAATAGCATTGGAATAATTATCATTGTTATGCACATGTTGTTCAGCAATGGGTGTGTAAATAGCAAAGCCACTCCCTTCTTGCAGCATTTAAACAACAAATTAATTCAATAGGATAAATATTGATCTGAAATTGTGCTTGTAGTTTGAAAAATGTAGCTTACAGTTTTATACACATAAGATGACAATAACAATGTTATCTTGTTTAGGACACCTGTCCTAAACAAATGTGCAGATGGGATAAAGATACTAGAAACTAGGAAGACAGAAGTAAATTAGAGATACTGACTCAGTAGTTCACCTTACCTACCCTAAGCCCCCCCCCCCTCCTCTCTCTCTCTCTCTCACACACACACACACACACACACACACACACACACACACACTTAAAATAACAATTTCTCGATCAAGGTTCCTTAAACATTTTATTGGGAGTTGTGAAGTGCAATTGAACTATTTTACACCTTATCACCGGCTTTGAGAGACATGCACGCAACATAAGCATACAACTTATATATAATGCAGTAATAATGCATATTAGTTATTAAAGATATTCAGAATAACTAAGTTGAAGGTTTGAGCTCCAAAGTACTTCACTGTCAAAAACAGAAACAAATCACATGGGTGCAATATACTTCAAATAACTTCAAGTGAACAAGGTTTACAGTAGGTGTTAACACAGCCAGGAAGTTGAGTTGTTGTCTTTTGTCCTGTAAATATCCTAAGACTGAAACCTCCATTCTTTTATAACAGCATAAAAAAGTCAAATATCTCAGGCAAACCAACAACCCAATCTATAGTTTGTACAACCTAAATAGTGTCTCTTAGTGTTTCTCACAATATCGGTATTTTACAGATTACTTACACTAAATATACAAGGATATACAGAAGCCCACATTCATTCTTCAATTCATTCTCTCAGGACATTATTCCCCCCAGATTCTTGTGAGTCACTGCACTGAAACAGCAGCTTTGAAGTCGCAACAGATCGAATAAGGAATTCAATGTTAAATACTGAAAATCAACACCGCTCTCCTAACCAACTTTAATCCCTTCATTCACCCAGGTATAATGATGACCATAATGCAAATAATTGTAACACCATCTCATATACCTTGCACATGTTGATGGTGCACTGATTGGATGTTCAACAATGGATTTTCACATTTACCATCATTAAAGTGCTTGCTTTTTGGAGTCTTAAAAAAAGACTGGTCAGCATTTCCACTACAAAAGTAAGTGAGGTATGGAAACACCATTACAAAGCCAAGAGATACCACTGGAAAATGACATCGCTTAAAATCCTTTAGACACAGGCACAGTGATTCGAGTTGTGTCCACTTTTAATATTTATTCTCCCAACAGTCACAATCCATGAAGTTTGGCAATATCCAACATGTCAGCAACCGACAGCCAGCAGTGTGTACAGCAATGTAGTGTAGCCTTGTCAGGTTCTTAGACTTTAAATATGTGCAAACTTTGACATGGCACTCTTGTACAAGAGGCATGTGTTTTCTGTAAGTGAAGTCTGCCTTCGCTCAGTTGACCACTCAATTCCTCTTCACAGGAAACTTGAAAGTTACACAGAGGGTCCAGAGTTCTGTGCGGGCAGCTGCTGCACCGGCATTGATGATTGCTGTGCTCCCTGTGTGGACGATGGTGGAGAACCACTCTGGACTTGGGCCTGAAACTGGGCCAGTTGCTCTGGACTGGCCAAGTTCTTCAGCAGGTTGTTTTCCTGCTCCAGCTGAGAGTTTCTTTCTATTAGTTCTTTGATTTGCTCTTTCAGCACCTCCACTTCCTCTCGAACAGCATACATCAAGTGACTCTTCACAAGATCCTGAAGACAGAGAATACAGCATTGCAGCATTCTGAATTAAATATAATTGAAGGATAAAACACGTTCAACACAACAGAATCAGAGAATTAGAAGACAAAGAAACTAAAACACATGCAAAAAAAAAATTAACAGTCTAATATTTACAGTAATAATATATTTAGTTAAAATTTTCAGTTATGCAGGACATTTTTGTCACGATCACCCCTTTGCATATCATTGACTGGAAACCCAAATTTTTATATACTGAAATACAGAAGAAAAATTGTGGACAAAACTGATTATTTGAAATGCATCTGGAGCAGCGCATTTTGAGCCAAACTGATGCAATGCTAAGCAAAGCAATGGGCATATGTTCAGTTAGGGAATACCTGCATTCAGCATTACAGGCTCATGCTCCACTCCGCGTCACAGAGAGAACAAAATGGCCGTCCCACACCGAGCTCAGCCAATCAGAGACCAAGATATTTATAACTGCCTGTAAAAGCTTCAGCCTTTGCCTAGCAACAGTAACGAGGCACAGGCTTGCGTGAGGCCGAGGACTGCTCTCCTGATTACGGCTTCATGCAGGAAATATGACTCCACTTTCAAAACATGAAAACAGGCAGGGGTATTTTTCTGGTTTCTGGGTATATTTCGGCACTGAATGAAAAAAATGTGTATCTGCCCCAAAGATTGTATCCTAAATATCAAATACTACTGCTTATTTGTTATTTGCTTTATAATTACGAGGGGTGAAGCCGCAATATCCACTTGTAACAATTCTACAAATGAGGCAGGAAAAAGAAAACCCAGCATAGCTGCAGCATGTGTAACAAAAGAGAAATTATAAAGAAAAATTATTATTAATATTATTAGAAAAATAATAAGAGAATAATGTGAAGTATTGAAAGAGCTGAAGCGACACTGCAGATCCAAAGCGTTTGCACCAAACTGCTGTGCACCAGTGTCCGTTCAGTGATTATGTAATTCAGTGGACAGACACAGATGCTGATGCAGCTCTGTCATCAGCTCGATCCTCACTCACTACTGTTCGCTTTACTACACAAATACACTCTTATTCTGCTGCCAGCAGGGCCGCATTATGTATATAGCAAGAAAAAAGAAACCCACACACTTACCATGGCTTGTTCGATTTTGTTGTCTATGGCCACGACACTGGCACCCGAAGAACTGAAAAACACATCAACACAGTTATGATTAATCGGAGAGAAAAGAGAATTTTTTTTAAAAACGGAACTGTCACAATCACAATTGAATATTCATTAATGCACAAAACTATATGATAGAAATATAGCATTTGTTTCAACAGTTATCTCTCGTTAAACAAGACACCACTTTAGAAGGGAAAGCAAAAATGTCCAGATTTCCAGAGCAGTATCTGCAGCATCTTTCTCTAAGAGAAATGGATCGAGTGCGATAAACCAATCACATTTCAAACCTTAATAAAACGACATTACCATCCACAGGGTATTAAATACACAAAGATTCAGTGTTTTAAAGATAAAAGAAAGAGCTATGGGAAGGTCCACGGATTGATTAAGAGAAAACACGGCATTTCTAGACACACTACCGAGTGCAGTCGATCTCATGCTCTAAAACACAGACGATTTTTCTTTTTACCTATTGTCGAGTCTCACAGAGGAAGTGTCGGTTCCCAGCAGTGATGACAGAAAAGATATCGAAAAATTTCTTAGCTGGCATACACCAAGATCCATCGCCACCGAATAGCATTGAGAATTCATGCTATTTCCTCCATACACACCGACGCGGGAACAAAAAATAATTAAAATGCGGCTCTGGAGCAATGCGCGAGTGTCACACAGCCTCTCCGCGGTTTACATGGAGTCGGTCGGCGAGAAAAGTCGACCTTCGGAAAGAAAGGCTGCTTATCAGCAGAGCGCACATCCACCTCCTCTGCACAAAGGATCTCCAAGGTCAGCTCATCTCCACTGTGCTGAAAATCTGCAGCCTGTATTATTTGCATAATATATCCGAGAAAAACAGCGCAGCGCCGCAGCCTATTGGTGGAGAAGGAACCTAATTTGACTAATTTATACGGGAAACGCCTCCACCGGAGACTCAATAGCGCCCTCACGCAAAATCTATTCAAAACGCTCGCTCCTAATAAGGAAGTTCCTCTTACACCAGAACAATGCATTTTGTAAACCGGGCAACAAATTAAAATATTTTATGCTGGACATAATTGTAATCTCTAACCCTGCACTAACAGCAATAGCAGCACCATGAATTTACCGGCTAATATAACTAGAGCTAAAACTATTCACACATTACCGAAAATAAATAAATTTTCACCTAAAAATAACACTTTCCCAACCAACACACAATACTGCCAAAAGCCACACTGAAATTTAACGTGCGATCATACAATTCCTTTACATGCTGATGACTCGTTAGTAAAAAAAAGAACCGTGATATCTAACAGGTTGTATTTATAATATATTTTTTATAAAATCCACGAGACATTCACTATTTACTTAAAATGCCAATGATTTAGCAAATGCTTTGTGAAAAATGCTCTTGTTTAGAGAATAAAAAAAAGAAAAACGCAAGGTTAAGTTATTAGCAGAAGGCCAGTGTACGGTTATAGTTTGTGCAAGCTGAGCAGTAATTCAGACATACACTAGCACAGGTATATAATGTATAATATTCCAGCCAGCCCTGGACACAAATAATTGCCTTTCATTAGCAACCCCATGTAAAGAGCCTGGCAATGCAGCGCCAACAGGCATTTTAGCTCATGAAAAATTAAATGCTTTGACCAGAATGACACACAAAAATCAAATTATAGTCATGTGATCAAAAGTAAGATAAACTTTATTAAATCCTCATTTGGAAAAAGCTGACTGGTTGTTACCGAGTGTTTATACAATGTCACATGACGATCTAAATGACGTACACAATGCTGACCAGAATATAATGATCACCTTACACACAAGCACAGTACACAAAAACAGTGTAAGCAGATTAAAATCTTTGTTCTAAATATGATCTTATCTTAAGGTATGGTTTTACAGGTTTTATTACAATAATTATTTATAGTTAAACTATCCATGAAGAATCTAAGCACAGGACGAAATGAATTTGCTTTCCCTCCAGTATCAAGTGAAGTTTTAGGTGACCCTGATCAAAGATTACTTTCTAATACCACCCCTCAGCTCCTGTGCAGTTCTTAACTTTATACAATTTATAAACAAAATCAAACTGTGTACTGTTTATTTTATTTTGTATAATCATTTTAAATAAAAAAAAATATATAGCAATCAATTTTCAACAGTAACCTGAATTGGTCCGGTAAAAACAATATATTAGCAGAAGTGACTAAAAAAAGTGCTATTTACAGGCATGCTTTCTGTGTACCATGAATGCATTCTGGGAAGGGAATGTATACTACTACTAAAGGTCTCAGCTTGTTTGACCCCAGATGGTAATGGAAGACTACTTCTAGGCTTCTATTCCAACATGCATGGAAGCTGCTACAAATATGAAATGCTCATGTAAATTCGCACCAAATGGCAGAAAAGAAAAGCACATTTACAAGTAACACAAGTGAACAAGAAGATTTTCCGGGGGTCTTTGACTGTAAGAGGCTTTAAGCAATTACAGTGCTCAAATGTACGTCATTTGTCTGTGGTCTGACCTCCTGAGTCCTTTAGACTAATGTCATTTAAGCGACTTACAACAAACCAC